>NC_056057.1:25438842-25746064 GCF_016772045.2 Ovis aries | reverse complement strand
AATCATCCCACCCTCGCCTTCTCCCACAGAATCCAAAAGTCTGTTCTTTACATCTGTGTCTCTTTTGCTGCCTTGCATACAGGATCATCATTGCTGTTTTTCTAAATTCCAAATATATACTCTCTCTATATAATACATTCCATATATATAATGCATTCCATATATATGCTTTAATATACTGGATTGGTGTTTCTCTTTCTGACTTACTTCACTCTGTACAATAGGCTCCAGTTTCATCCACCTCGTTAGAACTAACTCTGATGCATTCCTTTTTATAGCTGCGTAATATTCCATTGTGTATATGTACCACAACTTCCTTATCCATTTGTCTGTCGATGGATGTCAAGGTTGCTTCCATGTCCTGGCTATTGTAAACAGTGCTGCAATGAACCTTGGGGCACATGTGTTCTTTCAATTCTGGTTTCCTCAGTATATATGCCCAGCAATGGGATTGCTGGGTCATATGGCAGTTCTATTTCCAGTTCTTAAAAGAATCTCCACAGTATTCTCCATCGTGGCTGTACCAGTTTTTCTTCCCACCAGCAGTGTAAGAGGGTTCCCTTTTCTCCACACCTCTCTCCAGAATTACTGTTTGTAGACTTTTTGATGGTGGCCTTTCTGATAGGTGTGAGATGATATTTCATTGTGGTTTTGAGGGATCATGGAAAAAGGAAGAGAATTCCAGAAAAACATCTATTTCTGCTTTATTGACTATGCCAAAGCCTTTGACTCTGTGGATCACAATAAACTGTGGAAAATTCTGAAAGAGATGGGAATACCAGACCACCTAACCTGCCTCTTGAGAAACCTATATGCAGGTCAGGAAGCAACAGTTAGAACTGGACATGGAACAACAGACTGGTTCCAAATAGGAAAAGGAGTACGTCAAGGCTGTCTATTGTCACCCTGCTTATTTAACTGCTATGCAGAGTACATCATGAGAAACCCTGGGCTGGAAGAAGCACAAGCTGGAATCAAGATCACCAGGAGAAATATCAATAACCTCAGATATACAGATGACACCACCCTTATGGCAGAAAGTGAAGAGGAACTAAAAAGCCTCTTGATGAAAGGGAAAGAGGAGAGTGAAAAAGTTGACTTAAAGCTCAGCATTCAGAAAATGAAGATCATGGCATCCGGTCCCATCACTTCATGGGAAGTAGATGGGGAAACAGTGGAAACAGTGTCAGACTTTATTTTTTTGGGCTCCAAAATCACTGCGGATGGTGATTGCAGCCATGAAATTAAAAGACACTTGCTCATTGGAAGAAAAGTTATGACCAACCTAGATAGCATATTTGAAAGCAGAGACATTACTTTGCCAACAAAGGTCCATCTAGTCAAGGCTATGGTTTTTCCAGTGGATGTGAGAGCTGGACTGTGAAGAAAGCTGAATGCTGAAGAATTGATGCTTTTGAATTGTGGTGTTGGAGAAGACTCTTGAGAGTCCCTTGGACTGCAAGGAGATCCTACCAGTCCATTCTAAAGATCAGTTCTGGGTGTTCTTTGGAAGGACTGATGCTAAAGCTAAAACTCCAATACTTTGGCCACCTCATGTGAAGAGTTGACTCATTGGAAAAGACTCTGATGCTGGGAGGGATTGGGAGCAGGAGGAGAAGGGGATGACAGAAGATGAGATGGCTGGATGGCATCACCAACTCAATGGACATGAGTTTGGGTGAACTGTGGGAGTTGGTGATGGACAGGGAGGCCTGGTGTGCTGCAATTCATGGGGTTGCAAAGACTCGGACACGACTGAGTGACTGAACTCAACTGACTGAATAATGAGTAAGGGTGTTTGCTATGACCAGTGTGTTCTCTTGGCAATACTCTATTAGTCTTTGCCCTGCGTCATACTGTACTCCAAGGCCAAATTTGCCTGTTACTCCAGGTATTTCTTGACTTCCTACCTTTGCATTCCAGTCCCCTATAATGAAAAAGGCATTGTTTTTGGGTGTTAGTTCTAAAAGGTCTTGTTGGTCTTGATAGAATCGTTCAACTTCAGCTTCTTCAGCATTACTGTTTGGGGCATAGACTTGGATTACTGATGGCTGATGGCCTCACCGACTTGATGGATGTGAGTTTGAGTGAACTTTGGGAGTTGGTGATGGACAGGGAGGTCTGGTGTGCTGCGATTCATGGGGTTGCAAAGAGTCAGACACGACTGAGTGACTGAACTGAACTGATATTGAATGGTTTGCATTGGAAACAAACAGAATTCATTCTGTCATTTTTGAGATTGCATCCAAGTACTGCATTTTGAATTCTTTTGTTGACTATGATGGCTACTCTATTTCTTCTAAGAGATTCTTGCTCACAGTAGTAGATATAATGGTCATCTGAGTAAATTCACCCATTCCAGTCCATTTTAGTTCACTGATTCTTAAAATGTCAATGTTCACTCTTGCCATCCACTTCCAATATGCCTTTATTCATGGACCTAACATTCGAGGTTCCTATGCGATATTGCTCTTTATAGCATTGGACTTCACTTCCATCACCAGTCACATCCACAACTGGGTGTTGTTTTTGCTTCAGCTCTGTCTCTTCATTCTTTCCGGAGTTATTTCTCCACTGATCTCCAGTAGCATATTGGGCACCTACTGACCTGGGGAGTTCATGTTTCAGTGTCCTATCTTTTTACCTTTTCATAATGTTCCTAGGGTTCTCAAGGCAAGAATACTGAAGTGGTTTGCCATTCTCTTCTCCAATGGACCACGTTTTGATGCTTTTGAACTGTGGTGTTGGAGACTCTTGAGAGTCCCTTGGACTGCAAAGAGATCCAACCAGTCCATCCTAAAGGAACTCAGTCCTGAATATTCATTAAAAGCACTGATGCTGAAGCTGAAACTCCAATACTTTGGCCACCTGATGTGAAAAGTCCCTGATGCTGGGAAAGATTGAAGGTGGGAGGAGAAGGGGATGACAGAGGATGAGATGGTTGGATGGCATCACGGACTCAATGGACATGAGTTTGAGTAAACTCCAGGAGTTGGGGATGGACAGGGAAGCCTGGTGTGCTCCAGTCCATGGGGTCGCAAAGAGTCAGGTATGACTGAGCGACTGAACGGAATAATGAGTGATGTTTAGCATCTTTTCCTGTTTGTTAGCCATCTATATGTCTTCTTTGGAGAAATGTCTGTTTAGTTCTTTGGCCCACTGTTTGATTGGGTCACTCATTTTTCTGATATTCAACTGCATGATCTGCTAGTATATTTTGGGGGTTAATTCTTTGTCAGTTGTTTAATTTGCTGTTGTTTTCTCTCATTCTGAAAGCTGCCTTTTCACCTTGCTTATAGTTTCCTTTATTGTTCAAAAGCTTTTAAGTTTAATTAGGTCCCAATTGTTTATTTTTGTTTTTATTTCCATTAGTCTGGGTTGTGGGTCATAGAAGATCTTGCTGTGATTTATGTCAGTGTTCTGCCTGTGTTTTCCTCTAAAATTTTTATAATTTCTAGTCTTACATTAGATCTTTAATCCATTTTGAGTTTATTTTTGTGTATGGTGTTAGAAAGTGTTCTAGTTTCATTCTTTTACATGTGGCTGACTAGTTTTCCCAGCAGCACTTCTTAAGGAGATTGTCTTTTCCCCATTGTATATTTTTGCCTCCTTTGTCAAAGATAAGGTGTCCACAGGTGTGTGGATTTATCTCTGGGCTTTGTATTTTGTTTCATTGATCTATATTTCAGTCTTTGTACTAGTACCATACTTTCTTGATGACTAGCTTTGTAGTATAGTCTGAAGTCAGGAAGGTTGGTTCCTCCATTTCCATTCTTTCTCAATATTGCTTGGCTCGTCAAGTTTTTTCTGTTTCCATACAAATTGTGAAATTATTTGTTCTAGTTCTGTGAAAAATACTGTTGGTAGCTTGAAGGGATTGCATTGAATCTATACATTGCTTTGTGTTGTATATTCATTTTCACTGCATTGATTCTTCCAATCCACAAATATGGTATATTTCTCCATCTCTTTGTGTCATCTTTGACTTCTTTCATCAGCGTTTTCTATATATAAGTCTTTTGTTTCTTTAGGTAAATTTATTCCTAAGTATTTTATTCTTTTCATTGCAATGGTGAATGGGGTTGTTTCCTTAATTTGTTTTTTCATTGTTAGTGTATAGGAATGCAAGGGATTTCTGTGTATTAATTTTATATCCTACAACTTTACTATATTCATTGATTAGCTCTAGTAATTTTCTGGTGGTATCTTTAGGACTTTCTATGTAGAAAATCATGTCATCTGCAAACAGCGAGAGTTTTACTTATTCTTTTCCAGTTTGGACTCCTTTTATTTCTTTTTCTTCTCTGATTTCTATGGCTAGGACTTCCAAAACTATGTTGTATAGTTGTGGTGAGAGTGGGCACTCTTGTCTCATTCCTGATTTTAGAGGAAATGCTTTCAATTTTTTGCCATTGAGGACAATGTTTGTTGTGGGTTTGTAGTACATGGCTTTTACTATGTTGAGGTATGTTCCTTCTGTGCCTGCTTTCTGGAGAGTTTTCCTCATAAATGGGTGTTGAATTTTGTTAAAGCTTTTCTCTGCATCTATTGAGATAATCATATGATTTTTATCTTTCAATTTGTTAATATGGTGCATCACATTGATTTGTGAATACTGAAGAATCCTTGCATACCTGGAATAAAACCCACTTCATCATGATGTATGATCTTTTTAAATATCTTCATGTACTTTTTATGCCCACTGATAGATCCTCATTGGTGAAATATCGTTTTAAGTCTTTCCACTCATTTTAAATGGGTTGTTTATTTTCTTGCTGTTGAGTTTTGAGAGATTTTTACATATGCTGGATGCAGATTCATTTGTTGAATATGTGATATGCAAATATTTTTCCTAGTTTGTAACTTGTCTTTTCATTCTCTTAGAAGTATCATTTGTAAAGCTAAGTTTTGTTAGTTTTAATAAATTCTAATTTATCTTTCTATCTGTTATACATTATGATTCTCTTGTCATATCTCAGGACATTCTAATACCAAGGTATATATATTTTCCTTTATGTTTTCTTCTGAAACTTGAGACTGTTACATTTGCACTAATTATTGCATATCATTTATGTATGATTTTTGCATGTGAAGTGTAAGGTTCATTTTTATATGTAAATATTCAATTGTTCTCTATCTCGTTTTAAAAGAAGGATAATTTTTTTTTACAATGTTGTGTTGGTTTCTGCTATACAACACAAATAAACCATGCATGTATATATGTCCCTTCCATCTTGAACCACCACCCACCCCCCACCGCCCCCGCCGCCCCATCTTCCACCCGACCCCATCCCTCTAGGTTGTCACAGTACCTGGTTGAACTCCCTGTGTTACATAGAACCTTCCCATTGACTAGCTGTTTTACATATGGTAATGTCTATGTTTCAGTGCTACACTCTCAGTTCATCCAACCCTCTCGTTCCCATACTGTGTCCACAAGTCTGCTCTCTATGTCTGTGTTTTATTCATGCCTTGCAAATAGGTCCATCAGTACCATTTTTCTCAATCTATCTATATGTATTAATATATGATACTTGTTTTTGTCTTTTTGATTTACTTCATTCTGTATAACAGGCTCTAGTTTCATCCATTAGAACTGACTCAAGTTCATTGCTTTTTATGGCTGAGTAATAGTCCATTGTATACATGTATCACAACTTCTTTATCCATTCATCTGTTGATGGACATCTAGATTGCTTCCATGTCCTGGTTCTTGTAAATAAGTGCTGCAGTGAATGTTGTGGTACATGTGTCTTTTTTAGTTATGGTTTTCTTAGGATATATGCCCAGTAGTGGTATTGCTGAGTCATACGGTAGTTTTATTCCTAATTTTTAAAGGAGTCTCCATGCTGTTGTCCATAGTGGCTGTATCAATTTACATTCCCACCGTCTGTGCAAGAGGGTTCCCTTTTCTCTACACCCTCTCCATCATTTATTTGTAGATTTTTTGATGATGGCCATTCCAGCTGGTGTGACATGACATCTCACTGTAGTTTTCACTTGCATTTCTCTAGTAATGAGCGATGTTGAGCATCCTTTCATGTGTTTGTAGGCCGTCTGCATGTCTTATTTGGAGAAATATCTGGTTAGGTCTTTTGTGCATTTTTTTATTTGGGTTTTTTGTTTTTCTGGTATTGAGCTGCATGAGCTGCTTGTATATTGAATCTAACTTTAGAGATAGAAATTTTAAAATGCAACAACTTTTAAATTCATTTCTCTAAAGTTAGATTCTCCTGATATGATTTCTGATCTCTCATTCTAGATATCTAGTTACTTCTTTATATTTGCAAATTTGTATTGCATCCTGGTGTAAAAAATGAGATGAGATATGGTCAACAAGGTAATTTTTCTTCAACAGATTTAAGACAGAGAATTTGTATATTAGTTTTCCAGGGCTGCCATAATAAAGTACAAACACTGGGTGGCCTGAACAACAGAAATGAACTTTCTCACAATTCTGGAGGCTGGAAGTCTGAGGTCATGATTTTGGCAGGATAGGCTTTTCTGAGGCTTGTGTGTTTGACTTGTGGATGGCCTAGCATCTTCTCCCTGTGTCTTCACAGGGCCTTCCCTCTGTGCATGTCTGTGTGCAGATTTCTTCTTCTTCTTTTTTTTTTTTTTTTACAAAGACACCAGTCATATTGGATTAGTGCTCACCCTAATGTCTTCACTTTAATTGATTCCTCTTGATTGCTCTTAGAGTTCATATCTCTAAATATAGCCACATTCTGAGGAACTGGGACTTAGAGCTCCAACTGATACATTTTGAGCGTGACACAGTTGACACCATTAACAGTGTCTTGGTTATGATCCTCGCACAGGGCTGGGAAACTAATCAGTGTTCAGTACCTTCTTGGTGCCCTGTGCTAAAACCTGGCATTGGTGTTGGAAAATAGTAAGTTACAGAGTTAGGAGTTTGTGATTTTTGGGAGAAAGGAACAAATAAATAATATAACCCAGTGTAAAAACAATAATGAAGGCAAAATAAAATTCAAAACAGTATGAGAGACAGAGAGAGAAATATCATCTAGGATACTACCCTCCATAGATTTGAGCTAGAAAGCTGGCAGTTCACAGTGCATGGCAGTATGATCTTGGGCAAATTAACTGGCTTTATAACCTCATTTAGCTCATCTGTAAAATGGGGAATTGCTCTCCTTCATTTTTGGGATGATTAAATGAAATAATGTATAAAAGTATGACCATAGTAAAAAGCAATGCAGTACTACAAATAATTATAGAATGGTATGAATAGAATAATCAACATGAACGCACTGACAACCAGAATGATGGCTGGCTGTAAGGAACGGATATGGCTCTGTTGGTGTGTACCACCATATGCTTTGTGGATAGACTTACCAGGGTCACAGTACATGTGCATTTCTTTCCTGTTTGGAAACTCTATGGTGAGAGACCTTTCCCCAGGAACACTTAGATTCAGCAATGTGGTGATTCATACTCAGATATGAGGAGGATCCTAGCTGTGTGATTATATGCGTTTGAGAGAGATATCTTCATGTATCAGAACTGGGGGTTTGGAGATGGGGGACTGTAGTTTCAAAAATGTCTTCCTGGTGATTTGTTACTGTCTCCCCTTTTTTTCTCTTACCACCAAAATACATCTGAAACATTTGCCTATAGTTACTAATGCAGGTGATATTTGCTGTAGCCCTTACTGGAGAATCAGACAAGGAAATGTAATGGCACTGCAGGCAGGGGATCATGAACTTTAAGCACAAGGATCATGATGTGTCCAGGGAATTGGAGGTGCTATGATTTAGTGATTGAAGAATAAGGTGTAAAACCTAAGGGGTTGGGGGTGATCATACGCTGGCCCACGTAAAATAAAAGGAATGGGAATCCTCTAGCGAGGACTCTTTAATACTGAATTATCTGTTGAAAAATGCTTAAAATGCTTAGAGTTCTTCAGAGAAACACAATAAATGAGATGTGTATACACACAGCAAGGAATTGGGTTATATGATTATAGGTTATCAAGACTGACAAGTCCAAAATCTACAAAGCCAGTATCCCAGTTCAAGTCCAAAGGCCAGCAGACTTGTGTGGAATCATAAAGGGCCAGGTTTCAGTGTAAAGCTGTTACATAGGAGATTCATTTCTTACTTGGTGGGAGGGTCAACCTTTTGTTTTATGTGGGTCTTCAAGTGATTGGATGAAGCCCACCCATATTAGGGAGAGCCATCTGCTTTACTTAGTTTACAGATATAAATGTTAAACTCATCTAAAAATACCCACAGCAAACACCCAAATTATGTGTGACCAAATATCTGGGCATCCTGTGACCCCATCAAGTTGACACAGTTAATCACCATAGCCAGTAAAGTAAAATCAAGTTTCACATTATTTTTGGCATTATTATTAATTATTGGCAATCATACATATACGTTGGCCATTTAGAAGTTGTCATGCATGGGGAGGAAGAGTCCACTCAAACTGAAAATTTTGAGTTTGTTAATTAATGTTTACAGCTTTTATACTAACCTATTGATTTCCAAGTTATGTTCCAGTTTTTTATGTTAAGTCCCTTAGAGAGCTGTGTGACACCAAATGTGATCTATAAGTCAAATTATTCAATATAAATTCGAGTACTTGTTTAAAATGATTTTTTAGGGGAACGTACCCTACTGGTTTAGATACCAGAATATTTCCTCATGTGACACAGGTGCCTTTTAGAAAAATTTTTAAAAAGTTGTTTATAAAAGAGGGTAGTATGAAGATTGAAACTCAGAATAATATTAGTCATCAAGTTGACTGGTCAGGTATGATTTAATTTCAGTGGTTTTCCAATTTATCCTTAGGTTGTTTGAGGGGAGAGAACAAAGAATAGATTCTTGTGTGAGTGTTTTTATGATTCTGGGAAGTCAAATGATTTTATGGTTTTTTTCCCTCAGTGCTATTGTTTTTATTTTACCCTCTAAAAACTTCTAAGAAGTGCTTTATTAATAGTTAGAACAGTAGATTAAGAATTCTAAAGGCTTCTGTTTTTCTTTTGATTTCATCATTAACCTCAAGGAAGTTGTTAAATACTTTGTTTGCATTGAGAAATAATAAGGATTAATCATATTATGTTGAGAAAGTGTTTTGTGCTTCCTGAAAAAAGTGAATTTAAAATATGTGCATTTTCTCCCCTCTTCCTGAGTTGAGAAATACTAGAATAAATGTGGATTTGAGGAGGTACAGTTTGAGTTCTGTTCCTATAGCTACATTCCTTCTCATTTTAGCCTTCCATCTGCATGGCACAAGTCTGTCATAGCAGATGTTTTTTGTTGATAAAGATCTTAAGTACATCAACATTGTCAGTTAAGGTTGTCAGTGTGTGTTTGTGGAATCATTAATAGAAATCATATAAGATGCTTTAACATGGGGCTTCCCAGGTGGCACAGTGGTAAAGAACCCACCTGCTGATGAAGGGGACATGGGTTCAATCCCTGGTTAGGGAAGGTCCCCTAGAATAGGAAATGGCAACCCACTCCAGTATTCTTGCTTGAAAAATTCCATGTGCAGAGAAGCCTGGTGGGCTGCAGTCCATGGGGTTGTAAAGAGTTGGACATGATTGAGCCACTGAGCGCAAACACAAGATGCTTTAGCCTAGGTCTGGTGGACAAATTAAGACATGAATAATTAGAATTAGAAACTATCTATTTCAACTTTAGAAGATGTCAGTGGTGAAAATAGGGTACTATTTATTACTTAAGATGTGTATTCCAGGACTTCCCTGGTGATCCACTGGTTAGGACTCTGTGCTGTCATTCCTGGGTCCCTGGGTTCAATCTTTGATCAGGGAACTAAGATTCTGCATGCTACATGGCATGGACAAAAAAAAAAAAAAAAAAAAAGATATGTATTCCATTACCACACAGAACTACTGCATATTTGGTGAAACTTTGAAACTGGAAAAAAAGTGGGGCAAAGTTGATAGGGATTGTTTATTAAACTCTGAAAGGTCCACAAGACACTATGTGGAATTAGAGGTAGGCCATATAGGGACTTCCCTGGTGGCTCAGATGGTAAAGCGTCTGCCTACAGTGTGAGAGACCTGGGTTTGATCCCTGGGTCAGGAAGATCCTCTGGAGAAGGAAATGGCAATCCACTCCAGTCTTGCCTGGAAAATCCCATGGACGGAGGAGGGCAGTAGGCTACAGTCCATGGGGTTGCAAAGAGTTGGACACGACTGAGCGACTTCACTTTCCCTATATTTTGACAAGATAAAAGGAGTCTTAATTTATATCTTACTGAATGTATATGACCATAAAAGCATTTATTCTGTGAATATTTATTGGGGAAGTACTTGTACAAAGCATTATGCATAACTTTACATATGTTAACTCATACAGTCTTTATTAATCCTCCTATAGGATCTTTTATTATTCCCATATCTTCTTTTAGATACTTATAAACTCCTTATATTGGGCTTCCCTGATGGCTCAGTGGTAAAGAATCCACTTGCAACGCAAGAGACGCAGGAGATGCGAGTTCGATCCCTGGGTCGGAAAGATCCCCTGGAGGAGGGCATGGGAACCCACTCCAATATTCCTGCCTGGAGAATCCCATGGCCAGAGGAACCTGGAGGGCTACAGTCCATGGGATCACAAAGTGTCAGACACAACTGAAGTGACTAAGCACAGAATAGACTCCTTATATTAATAGAAAAAAATGGCTTTACATAGAAATTGTTAGTCCCCTTTCTCATTTCATACATGTAAAATGCTGTCAAAATATGACTATATTATTTGTAGAATCTTTTCAGATATAAAATTTGTATAAAATTTTGAAAAACTGCATTTGCCTCAGTAATTTCACCAATATCAGACACCAAGAAGTGACTCATACCTGTAATTGAAATATAAACATGGCATTTTATTCTTATGGTATTGCCTTTACAGTATTGAGCAAGACATGGCTAAATTGTAAACCCCAGTGAGTCATGCAGATCAGTGTAGGAGTTGGGTGGATTTGGGTTTCTTTAAAAGTTTCACACCCCAAATATCAAAGGAAATGAGTAACACAGTACCTTTTTTTCTTACTAACCTTTTCATTCTCCAATGACCACAATTGGAGAAGGAAATGGCAACCCACTCCATTATTCTTACCTGGAGAATCCCAGGGACGAGAGCCTGGTGGGCCGCCATCTATGGGGTTGCACAGAGGAGGACACGACTGACGTGACTTAGCAGCAGCAATGACCACAATATGCACATGATAGAACACTGAAAAAATACCCCCAAATGATTATACTCAAAAAGATTTGTACGACTTTGGGGGAATTAACCAACTATAGTAGGTAATTTGTATATTTTTAAAGATACAGAAATCTTTATAAGTCTCACAATATAGCAAATTAGTGCAGTGCGTAAGCTGAGATTTTCACCCTGGCTGAGCATCAGAATCACTTTTGGAGCTTCAAAAATAGAGGCAAGAACCTTGTTGGTTGAGTTATACACATGTATTTTAAAAATAAAAAGGCAAAGCAGAAAGGATACTGAGAGTTGTTATGTGCAACCATGGTTGAGAACCAGTTGAACCTAGTTTAGACTTGAAATGACCACAGCCAGGCAGAAAATTAATCATTGTTGGTGGTAAAGGACATTGATAAGGACTGTAGAAACTGTAAGAAAGTGGCCAACTGGGACAGACCTCTGTGTAGAATATAAGTGAGAATTACTGAGACCAGCAGGCAATACAGAAACCACATAATAAAAGATTCACTTTGTTCATTATTACGTCACATTGTCTTGAATCTAGACCCTTATTTATGTTTTGCTCAATTGATCTTTAATGAACAGAGGAGAATTTACTTGATGTATGGCAAAACCAATACAATATTGTAAAGTCATTAGCCTCCAATTAAAATAAATAAATTTAAATTTAAAAAAGTGAGTGAAAAAAAGATATAATTTATATAATTTAAGTTGTATATCAAATACAGTCATATTTGTTGATTGTATGTATTGTGAAATGATTACCACAATAAGATTAGGTAACAGATCCATCACCTGACATAATTAAAACTTTAGATGAATTTTAAAGCCTCTGACTATGTGTATATGTGTGTATATAAATTTATTTTTAATCGTGTATTGTTTGTTTTGGGGATTTGAATATTTAATATACTTTCAAACTTAAAAGATGTAAGAATAGTGCATATAACTTCCATCTGTCTTTTATGCAGATTGAGTGAAAGTCACTTGGTTGTGTCCAACTCTTTGCGACCCCAAGGAATTTTCCAGGCTGGAATACTGGAGTGGGTAGCCGTTCTCTTCTCCAGGGAATCTTCTCAACTTAGGGGTGGAATCCCAGGACTCCTGCATTGCAGACAGATTCTTTACCAGCTGAGCCACCAGGGAAGCGCACGGATACTGGAGTGGGCAGCCTGTCTCTTCTTCAGGGGATCTTCCTGACCCAGGGGTTGAACTGGGGTCTCCTGCATTGCAGGTGGATTCTTAACCAGTGGAGATACCAGGGACTCCCTTAGAAGCTGTAAGAATAGTACATATAACTTCCACCTGTGTTTCAGGCAGATCAGCATTTCACTGATTTTTTACATCTTGCCCCTGTTGCTTTATCGTTTCTCTATGTGTGAGCCCCCTTGGGCATGCTCATGCTCTCCTTTGCTCTTTCTTTCTCTTTCCTGTCTGCCTTATGGAATTGTGAATTAATTAGTTGGTGTTTTAGGCTGCTAAATTTTTGACCACTCATTGCACAATAGCAGACTATTAAAAACAAAAATTAATAACTCATGAGTCAAATGAGAAATCACAGTGGAAATTAGAAATGTATACAGTGAGAAAAATGAAAATGAAATAATTTAAACTGAAAAATATCACAAAGTTTAATGTATAGATTAAGCTGTTATTAGAGCCTTAAGTTTTGATCCTTGAACAACATGGGGGCTGGAACCTCACCTTCCATATAGTGTAAAATTTATGGGTAACTTTACAGTTGACCTTCTGTGTCTGAGGTTCTGCCTCTGCAGATTTAACCAGTCACAGTTGTGTAGTACTGTAGAATGTATATATGGAAAGACTCCATCTGTAAGTGGATTTTCACAGTTTAAACCTGTATTGTTCAAGGGTTGACAGTGTTAGAAAAAAGGAAAAGCAGAGAGCCCACTATTGAAGCATCTTTTGTAAGAAATTAGAACAGTGAATTAAACCCAAAGATAGTGGAATGAAGAAAATATTGAAGGAAATAGTAAGGATTTAAAAAATAGTCAGGACTTAAAAAATAAGCCCAAGATAGAGTCAATAAAACTTTCTTTTGAAAATGTTAATAAAGTTGATAAAACCTTGGCAAAATTCAACATGAAAAATATTGAAGGCTCAAGTAATTATCATCAGAAATGAAAAGAGAGCATTGGCGCAACTCATAGACATTGCAATGAGATGTTGTAAATCACTTTGTTGGTCATCTTAAAGTGAAAGTGTTAGTTGCTCAGTCATGTTCGACTCTTTGGGACCCCATGGACTGTGGCCTCCCAGCTCCTCTGTCCATGGAATTCTCCAGGCAAGATTACTGGAGTGAATAGCTGTTCCTTTCTTCAAGGGATCTCCTGGACCCTGGAATCAAACCTGGGTTTTCCAAATTGCAGGCAGATTCTTTACTGTCTGAGTCACCAGGGAAGCCCTATAATGAAATACTGTAGCCTGGGTAGATTAAACAACAGTGTATTTCTCACAGTTCTGGAAGCTGGGAAGTCCAAGATCAAGGTGCTAGGAGATTTATTTCCCAGATAAGGGCTCTCATCTGGGCTTGCAGAATCCTTACATGGATGAGAGAGGAAAATCTGGTGTCTTTTTCTCTTTTTATGAGGGCACTAATCTCATCATGGGGACTTCACTCTCATGATTTTATCTAAACCTATTTACCTCCCACAGACCCTGCCTCCTAATACTATCACATTGCGGGTTAAAGCTCCAATATGAGTTTTGGAGGGAACACAAACATTCAGCCTACAGCTTTATGCTAGATGACTTAAATTTAGATCAAATGAACACATTCATAAGCAAATACAACTAGGAAAAGTAGTCTATACATTTAAGACATGAATCTAACTGAAAATGCTACTACAAAAGCAGTTGGCTTTTCCCAGTGAATTTTACAAAACCATTAAAAAGAAGAAATAATGTCAATTTACATCAAATAACGTCAATTTCATGGTGACTGCAGCCATGAAATTAAAAGACACTTATTCCTTGGAAGAAAAGTTATGACCGACCTAGACAGCATATTAAAAAGCAGACATTACTTTGCCAATAAAGGTCCGTCTAGTCAAGGCTATAGTTTCTCTGGTAGTCATGTATGGATGAGAGAGTTGGACTATGAAGAAAGCTGAGTGCCAAAGAATTGATGCTTTTGAACTGTGGTGTTGGAGAAGACTCTTGAGAGTCCCTTGGACTGCAAGGTGATCCAACCAGTCTATCCTAAATGAAATCAGTCCTGAATATTCATCTAAGGACTGATGCTAAAGCTGAGATTCCAATACTTTGGCCACCTGATGAGAAGAATGGACTCATTTGAAAAGACGTGATGCTGGGAAAGATTGAAGGCAGGAGGAGAAGGGGATTACAGAGGATGAGAGGGTTGGATGGCATCACTGACTCAATGGACATGAGTTTGAGTAAACGCCAGGAGTTGGTGATGGACAGGGAGGCCTGGCATGCTGCAGTCCATGGGGTCGCAAAGTTGGATACAACTGAGTGACTGAACACATTTTTCCAGAAAACAGAAAAAGAGAGAACAATTTTCCAATTTATCCTATGAAGGCTGTATAAATGTTTAGTGAAAATCTGACAAGGACCTTAGAAGAAAAAAATTACAGGCTAATTTTTGTCATAAATATAGGAGCAATATTCCAAAGATTGCATTATCAGATTAAAACATTATGAGTTAGAAAAAAGGAGATAAAATGTTATTCACAATTGACATGTTTTTGTATGTAAAAAATTGGAAATAAGTTGTAAACTCTTAGAATTTATAAGTGCATTTAGCACAGTTACTGAATACAAAAACTGTATAAAAATCTTAATATGTTTTTGTGTATCAACAAAGAGAAAATGTAATAAAATGTTATTTGCAATAGCATCAACAAAGTTGTTTAGATATTTAGCAAACATTACTAAAGGACTCTGTACTGGAGATTATAAAGCTTTGAGAAAAACTTAGGAAGATATTAAATAAAGAAATATATTCATAATTGAAAACCTTGATATTTTAAAGGTGTCATTTTTGTCTAAAAAGCAGGTGATTTTGAGCAAATTTATTGTAAAATTTATTGCAAAGATTCCACCCCCGAAAAAGCTTTCTTTTTAGAACAGCTGACACATGGCATAAAATTAATATCATAGATTTTGAATTACTCCATTTTACTTATACAGTTGATCTTTGGACAACATGGGTATTAGAGGCACTGACCCTCCACAGAACTGAAAATCCACATGTAGTTTACAGTTGGTCTTCCTTGTCTCTTGGCTCAACGAACTGTGGATTATATAGCACCGTACCAAGAACTATACTATTTTCTGTTGAAAAACTGTGTATAAGTGGGTCCTTTGCAGATAAAACCCATGTTCAAGGGCTAACTGTACTTCATTTTTGAAGGGAGATGATGTCAATTTAAATTTATTGTTGATTTACACTTGATAGAACTTGGAATTCGGTAAAGGATATATGATGCAACAAAGAAGGAATATCTGCATACGTCGTGTTTTGTTTTAAAAAGTATTGTTTAGGCTCCGAGGTGCAGGCTGGTGGTCCTCGCTGGCTCCATTTACCTGAGGGACCTGTGGCCGCCCCTGCCGGCGCCGCAGCCCCCCGGGAGCCCGGCCCCGAGGTGTCAGATATTTCAGTCAAAGGAAGAAATAGTTCTGAGTCTCCTAAGATGGAATCTGTTGTTTGGAATGTGGTTGATCAACTTGACACGTTGACCACATGGTATCCGATGTAATAAAATGAAAAGAGGCAAGATGATGTCATTTTCCCATATTGTGAAACCAAAAACAAATGCCTTTTGTGAGACCAAGCTAACACACCTCTGACAGTGCAAGGAGTAATTCTGTTTGAAGAACTTAACAGTAAGATAGAAGAAATCCTTTCAAGCTGAGACCTGCAGGTGTACAAAGATCTAAAATACATATTGAGTAGGCCAGATCATCTGAATCCCATTCCATCGAGAAAGCATGGCTATGAGTTGGATTGTCTTCTGTCTGTGGCCCTTGACTATGTTTGTGGGCCATATAGGTGGGCATAGTTTGTTTTCTTTGAGCCTATTACCTTGAGGATGTGCCAGGATTTGCCTTATAACACTGCTTTCACTCCCAATCTTCTGAATCACTATAACCAACAGATGGCAGTTTTAGCAATGGAGGTTCCCAGATTGTGGTGAGCCATATCCTCAGCTGGTGGACCTGAATTTAGCTGGCGACCCTACAGAAGGAGCCTCAGTGGCAGTGCAGAGGGACTATGGCTTTTGGTGTCCCCGAGAGTTGAAAATCGATCCTAATCTTGGCTGTTCCGTTTTGCACACGCATGATTGTTCACCTACTTGTCCAAATATGTGCTTCAGGAGGGGAGAGCTTTCATTTGCTCGGTATTTCGTAGGATTAATTTCAGTCATTTGCCTCTCTGCCAGGTTGTTTACTTTTTAAAATTTTTTGATTGATGTGATAAGATTCCGTTATCCTGAAAGACCCATTATAATGTATGCCGTCTGCTACATGATGGTGTCATTAATTTTCTTTATTGGGTTTTTGCTTGAGGACCGAGTCGCCTGCAGTGCATCCAGCCCTGCACAGTGTAAGGCTTCCACAGTGACCCAAGGATCTCATAACAAAGCCTGTATCATGCTTTTTATGAGACTCTATTTTTTTCACTATGGCTAGCAACATTTGGTGGGTGATTCTTACCATCATGTGGTTCTTGGGGCTGTGCCAAAGTGGGGGTAGTGAAGCTATTGAGAAGAAAGCCTTGCTGTTTCATGCCAGTGTGTGGGGCATCCCTGGAACGCTGACCAGCATCCTTTTAGAGATGAATAATATTGAAGGTGACGGTAAAAAATAAAAAATAAATAAAATAAGTATTGTTTATGTATTATCTTATAAATTAGTAAGAATTATAGTGGTGCCATCGTATTCAATGTATATGTAGTCTGGGAAGGCCTTACAAATAGCTGTGAAATGAAGAGAAGCGAAAAGCAAAGGAGAAAAGGAAAGATATACCCATGTGAATGCAGAGTTCCACAGAATAGCAAGGAGAGACAAGAAAGCCTTCCTCAGCGATCAATGCAAAGAAATAGAGGAAAACAACTGAATGGGAAAGACTAGAGATCTCTTCAAGAAAATTAGAGCAAGTGTCAGACTTTTTTTTTGGCGGGGGGGAGCTCCAAAATCACTGCAGATGGTGACTGCAGCCATGAAATTAAAAGACACTTACTCCTTGGAAGGAAAGTTATGACCAACCTAGACAGCATATTCAAAAGCAGAGACATTACCTTGCCAACTAAGGTCCATCTAGTCAAGGCTATGTTTTTTCCAGTGGTCATGTATGGATGTGAGAGTTAGACTGTGAAGAAAGCTGAGAACCAAAGAATTGATACTTTTGAACTGTGGTGTTGGAGAAGACTCTTGAGAGTCCCTTGGACTGCAAGGAGATCCAACTAGTCCATTCTGAAGGAGATCAGCCCTGGGATTTCTTTGGAAGGAATGATCCTAAAGCTGAAACTCCAGTACTTTGGCCACCTCCTGTGAAAAGTTGACTCATTGGAAAAGACTCTGATGCTGGGAGGGATTAGGGGCAGGAGGAGAGGGGGACGATAGAGGATGAGATGGCTGGATGGCATCACTGACTCGATGGATGTGAGTCTGAGTGAACTCTGGGAGCTGGATGGACAGAGAGGCCTGGCGTGCTGTGATTCATGGGGTCGCAAAGAGTCGGACATGACTGAGCAACTGAACTGAACTGATATGTAGTGAGTTACTTGATGCTTACACATTAGATTTTTTATTATAAGTTTTTGGTATGTGAAAGAAACATTTGGAAATATAATCAGACTTTTACTAGGATGTTATAATGTCCAAATATTTCTCCAAATATTTGAGAGACTATAACACATATTTGAATTAACTTGGTTTTCAAAAGCTATTGCTTATATTATAGTTACAAGCAATAACTATAACCTTCTGATCTAAAGCTTTCAGGACACTCAAGTGTTCAGAACAGCATGCAACCATTACGTTCTGGCTTCACAGCATTCATTGCTGAATCATTCCATGGTTTTTTGAGTTCTTATTGTATTTTATCAAAATCTTGTATCTTATCACAGTAACTTCATGCTTATAATCTTTCTACCCCCAAAACATTGTTTTAAAAAAAATGTTGTTTCTCTTTATAGCTTTCAAAGCCCCTTGCTTCCACTAAGCAAAACTTACTCACCTTTCAAGTGTGAACTCCTAGCTCATGTTAGTGTAAAGAATCATCTAATATTGTCAACCAAGTTATCTTTCTAATTGCAGTGATGTTCCATAGTACTTACTATCTTGACCATTCATTTGTGTTCTTAATTATATTTAATTAGGCTCCTGTATTTAAAACCTTTTATTTTGTGTTGGGGTGCAGCTGACTAACAATGTTGTGATTCAAGTGAACAATGAAGGGACTCAGCCATACATACAAAGGTATCCAGTTCTCCCCCAAATTCTACTCTCTTCCAGGCTCCCACATTACATTGAACACAGATCCATGTGCTATACAGTAGGTCCTTGTTGGCGATCCATTTTAAATATAGCAGTGTGTATGTGTCCATCCCAAACTCCCTAACTACCCCTTCCCTCCATTCCCCTAGCAATTGTAAATTTGTTATTTGAGTCTGTTTCTATTTTGTAAATAAGTTCATGTCATTTTTTTTTAGATGCCACACATATGGGATGTCAAACAATATTTCTCCTTTTCTGTCTGACTTCCTTCACTCATTATGACAGTCTATTTACCATTGCTGCAAATGGCTTTATTTCATTCTTTTTAGTGGTTGAGTAATATTCCATTGTATATATGTACCACATCTTCTTTATCCACTCCTCTGTTGATGAAAGTTTAGGTTGCTTCCATGTCTTGGCTCATGTAACAGAAAAGTATAGACATTTTCAACTTGGTAGGAGCCTTACTGATGGGTGAACACAGTCTAAAAGGATAAAATGATTTTAAGATATTATAGCAGCTCCATTTTCAGTATAGTAGTATCTTCTCAATCCATTTAAATTACTGTGCCTGCATTAGTTTTCTTGAATTTGTAGGATGTAAAAGAGTGAATGTGAAATAATGTGAAACATTCTTATTATTTGTATAATTATGTTATTATAAAATACTTACAATTATAATTATGATATTTATAATATTTATAATATAATCATAATAATTATAATTATTATAAGGTAGACAGCATGATAGGAAAAGCACAAGCTTTGGAACGACCTGGGTCTAAGTACCTTGTGATGAGTAAAAGCAGGAATTATAATACTTAGCTAATAATGCATATTTATTTTGAGCCATTAAATGGGATAATGACTATGAAACATTAGGAACTTTCATAGGAAAATCCTTGATGTTCAGTTTATGTCAGATAACTCTTTTCATTTTAGTGCTGTAGAATAGCTGTGTGTTTGTGTGCTTAATTTCTTCAGATTTGGATTCTTTTTCTTCTAATCATAACCCGGTGATCTTGGGCAAGTTATGTTGTTTCTCTGAAGTAAAGTTTCCTTAATCTGTTTTATAGATTCACAATAATACTGTTTGCAGGATCATCATGAGAATTGATGTGACTATAGGGTATGACTCTTGGAACATGTAATACTCTTGATAAGTGGGAAGTGGATAGTAGTAGGAATACCATTAACTGGTGACATTATTTTAAATGGTTTGTCATTCTCAGCTTTGTTTGGATGAATCATTAACTATTGCTAGAACAGTGTTTATAGAAAGCCTGTTATATGGACCCAGAAGCAGCTGGGTCAAGTGTTAAACCTACTTTGATTTGGGACTCCTATTTAAAATTAGGCTTTTTAAAAAAGTCCTTGACATAATGCCATGAAATATTATCTTAAATTGGTAGTAATAAAGCCTTTTCTTAGTATTTTATATCTGCTATAAAGGAGAACTGTGTATATTTTGTGAGAGTGTATCCAAGGTTTACCAAGGTGACTATCTCTATGTCATACAGCTTATGATTTTAAATTATATAATTTCCAGCCTTCCAAACTTGGAGAATATCTATGTTTGGCTATTTTAACGTGTGATAATAGTTAAAGAGGCAGGAATGTAATTGAATTGACTGAACCTAAAGGAATGGCAAGGAAAATGCTGTGTGTCATCCAGGTACCAGATGGCACAGTGAACTGTATGCAGGAGATATCTGATGGCCTAAAGAGAGGATCTGCTTGAGAGAAGGGATTCCACCAGATCCTGGGGGGATTCCTTGTAAATGCAGAAGGACTGAAGTCTTGAGCAAAAGAGTTATCGCCTCCAGTTACTCTCTTGAGATGTTTCTGAAGATCTCTTATTTCTGTTGCTTACATGATGTCCCAGTTATCTACCCACAAAATGTTAAATACATAGATTTACTGGCTTGATTGGTTAATGAGTCAAGAATATCTCTGTGTAGTTCAGGTCACTTCACTTGGCCCAAAGCCCACAAGCCCCTATTCAGTACTTATGAATAGCAGGTAAGTATAGGTTTCAGTGTACTAGGGCTTTGTTTCATAATCTGTTTGAAGCTTAAAATTTCATCTCTTTTTTATTTCAGAAAGAATTTCACAACAAGTTTGTGTAGTTATGGACACAAAAGAAGATGAAGAACATGTAGGTCGTTGTCTTGAAGAAATGCTAAAAACGGAATTAAATGTAAGTATTCAAAGATCCAGTTTGATGAATGATATTAGATTGCCACATACTTTAGTTGTACAAAGATGGCTTCTCTTAGAAGGCATGAAAATGCTTTCAAGCTAATTTTCTTATTTTACTTTAATGGAATTCTTTGTTTTTCCTATACTTTTGACTTGAGATATAGTCCATTCCTTTCATCTGCTCTCTTCTGGTCTTCCTCCCTAACTTCATCCTCTGAGTTCTGTTTCTCCTTTAAAATTAAGAGTCAGTGTGGCTTCTTTAGAAACACCCCCTGCCCTGGTACACTTGGGCCCCTGTGAGCTTGACACTTGTCTTGAGAGCCACAGTGTCTAGTGCATTCTACATACTTAACTAAAATTCATTGAAAACATGAGGAAACTAGATTGAGAGAAAAAAAGAGACAAACACATTTGCAAAAGATAGGATAATTATGATACTGAAGAGGTGAATGTGTATTTCTTGCTGCCACCTCCTTTTTCTGAACTGGTCAATGTCCAAGTTAACCTCATATTTAATATTAGGGTTAAGGAAATGCAGAAGTAGTAGTGGGTGTGAGGGGGAGTATAGGAATTATGTACTACTTTTACCCCTAAGGACATCCATTATTTTTATGATAATCTTGTGTTTTGAAATGTTTCGCTTGCCAAACTAATTTGTATTAAGTTTTCCACAGTTTTCTTGTTTTCATTAAATTGTGTAACTGCCCAAGTTTATGGTCAATGTATGATGACTTTTTAACAACATACAGAATTCTAGTTGAAAGTAAAAGGAACAAGTTTATTTTAGTAGGCTAGTTTTATCATGGTAGCAGTACAGAGAACAGGCTCTGGTATCAGGCTGCTGGTGCTTAGATGTCTGTTGTATTGCCTAATTTTCTTATCTTAAATTGAAAATGTTAATGATATCTTCATTGTCAAGTTGTTGGGGCAGTTGAACTTTAAAATTGTATTTTAATGCACTTAGAAAAGCATCTGCCATATCATAAGTTTTCAGTGAATAGGAACTAAAATAGACTTGATGAGTTGAGATGAAGGTGTGACAGTATTAGGTAGTAAATCCTTGTGTTTGTTGCATCGCTTTGTCTTGTCTCACTCTTTGAGACCTCATGGACTGCAGCATGCCAGGGCTCACTGTCCCTCACTATATCCTAGAGTTTGCCCAATTTCATGGTCATTGACTGCATGTCTAAGTAGTAAATACTACTAGTTTCCAAATTTCAGTCCTGTGTTAAATCCATGAACTGCTAAATACATAGATTCTTGAAATGTGTAAACATTTAGTGAATCATCTGGGATGAGTTCTAGAATGTCAGTTTTCAACAAGCTCCCCTTGGTGGTTTTGATGGCAGTCAGTGCTAAATTCTACCAGTAGCATTTGGAGCAACAATTTAAAGCTGAAAAGAAATGGCAGCTATCTGGCTGTCTCTTGAGTTTTAAGGTTATATAATACATTCTTCTTTTCCATGTTGCTTCTATCTGTAGACTCTAGGTATTCTACTTCTGTTGCTGGAAATTTTAGCATCTTGTTCTTGTTCTGTGTCTTGAATTCACTGCTAAGAATCTGTTTCTAAATTCTGTGCCCTCAGATGTGTAGAGTGGACTTTTGGACTCTGAGGGAGAGGGTGGGATGATTTGGGAGAATGGCATTGAAACATGTATACGATCATGTAAGAAATGAATCGCCAGTCTATGTTTGATGTAGGATACAGGATGCTTGGGGCTGGTGCACGGGGATGATCCAGAGAGATGATATGGAGTGGGAGGTGGGAGGGGGGGTTCATGTTTGGGAACTCATGTACACCCGTGGTGGATTCATGTCAATGTATGGCAAAACCAGTATTGTAAAGTAAAATAAAGTAAACATAAAAATTAAAAAAAAATTCTGTGCCCTAATTCCATTGCTGTGTCCTGGGGGATATTTAAGTGTAGATAACTTACCATTGTCTGACCTCCTGAGGCAATAGTTTGGACACTGGCAACATTTTGCCTGAAAAATAATCTTCTACTCTTGGATAATTTCATTCATGCTCTACCCACTCAGTGCAGAAACCAATAGGATGGGACCCTGAAAGACTGCCTGGAACTTTGGCTATCAACCCTTGGTTTAGAAAGCTGGGTTCTAAAAATGGGTTCAATACTCTTGCTGAGCACCCAACTGTTGGATCGTATGTGATTTATCCCTTGATCTTCTCAGTGTTAGAGACTACGAAGAGTCCTTTTTGTTAAAAAATTGTTGTGGTAGTCTCTTTTTGTTCCTGCTTTTCCTGTATATGTTTGGTAATTATTGACCTAAAGCAGACTGCCATATCTTTCTTCAGCAAAGATAGGTTTCTTTGGGGTAAACAGAGGAGTGAAATTTGTGGTCTGCAACCATGACAAGCCACAAGTAAGTACCCGCATAGCAAGGGAAGAACACTTTTATAGAAGGGAAAAGGAAGTTGCGAGGGCTAGAGTGAACAGACAGACCATGGGTTTCCATTTACTGAGTCCTCTCCAGGAAAGATGAGTGCTTGCTCTTGTAGAGCAGACTGTAGTAGCAGGTTGTGAGATCTCCCCATTCTGGTCTCCCAGCTCTGTTTTGACAGAAATTTCTATTTATTCATTGCTTGTTGTTTCGTTGTTTTAATTTTTATTGGTGTATAGTTGATTTACAATGTTGTGTTTCTGCTGTACAGCAAAGTGGATCCATTATACAGATATGTATATATACTCTTTTCAAGATTCTTTTCTCATATAAGTCATTACAGATTATTGAGTAGAGTTCCTTATGCTATACGGTAGGTTCTTATTAGTTATCTGTTTTATTTATAGTAGGGCTTCCCACGTATCTCAGTCTGTAAAGCATCTGCCTGCAGTGCCAGAGAGACCTGGGTTCAATTCCTGGGTCAGGAAGTTCCCCTGGAGAAGGAAATAGCAACCCACTCCAGTATTCTTGCTTGGAGAATCCCATGGACAGAGGAGCCTGGCAGGCCACAGTTCATGGGACTGCAACAGTTGGACATGACTTAGTGCTTTTTTTTTTTTTTTTATAATAGTGTGTATAGTCAATTCCAATCTCCAATTTATCTATGCCCCTCTTTCCCCTCTGGTAACCATGAGTTTGTTTTCTACATCTGTGACTCATTTCTGTTTTGTTAAGACCATTTGTAGCATTTTTTTTTTTTTAGATTCCACGTATGAGTGATATCATATGATACTTGTCTTTCTGTATCTGACTTACTTCACTCAGTGTAACAATCTCTAGATCCATCCAGATCGTTGCAAATGGCATTATTTTATTATTTATGGCTGAGGAATATTCTTTTTTCTGTATGTACCATATCTTTTTTATCCTTTCTTCCTTCAGTGGACATTTAGGTTTCTCTCATGTCCTGGCAATTGTATATAGTGCTGTGCCGGGGTCCAGCCCCATTGGATCCAGGGTGATTCGAAGGTGGGGACGGAGTCGGCGTCTTTGGAAAAATACATATTTAATCACAGATATAGAGTGATTAGAAATGGATAGCGTAGTAGGAAGATTAGTGGAGAAAAAGAGGCTGAATAACTTGGATTATGTGGAATAGCATCCATGCTCCAGATGGGAATTCAGCCAGAAAAACGGGAGCAAGAAAGAAGCGACATGGGGGAATCAGTCTTTCCAGAAACTGATCCGATTTCTTTATTTTGGGGTTTGCTTGTATACCTTTTGTTACACATAGGGATGAATACAGAGTCACGCAGGAGTCAGCAGTCCTGACCTTTATCAAAATCAGGTGCTTCACATAAATGTATAAAAAAGGTACATCATCTTCTGGCCATGAGTGAGACCTGCTGACATTTTATGATCCTTTCTTTCTGATAACCAAAAACTTATTTCTTCCAAGGGTGTTTTTTCTTAAACCAGGCACCACCCTCCAAATAAAGTTACATTCCTATAGGGTGAGGGTGTAGTGAGTTACAATCAAGAAAGAAATTTATTTAACCCAAGGTTAACATGATTAGTCTTAAAGGTTAATACTTATTTCTCCTATATGCTTAAAGGTTAATACTTATTTCTTCCTATATGCTAGTTATATTCATTATAAGGGTAGGGAACATGGAGATTTAGCAGCAAATATCAGCCCAACAACTGAAAATCCTTTCACCAATGCTCCCCTTAAGATCTATTTAGTCTTAAGATATGATAAAGTTACATTTTCACATAGCAAGGACACAGTGATTTATAACAAAGTACAGTGATCTATTACAAAAGAGAAAATCCATTAACTCAAAAAGTCTAGTATTGCTAACATCAAAAACTACTATATTTCCTTTTCTATATTCCAAATACATTGATTAATATATTCCCAGGTGCCTAAGGATATGGAGGCCTGGTGGCAATCATTGACTCGACAAGAAGAAAAAGCCCTGTGCTAATTAAGACTCTCAAAATACTCCAAAACTCTCTGTGCTGTTTATGGTTGAGAGGTAGTAAACAATCATGTACTTAGTGGCAGCAGTATGGATAATCCTGTCACACAAGCTAGTCTGTCAGCAGAGAGGTTTGACCTGAGACATCCTTGTCCCACCCAGAGCAGGGAATTAGCAGCAATTATTGACACAACAAATGAAGAACCCTTCACCAATATAATTCCTAACCAACCAGTTATACTAATAATTTCTAACTCCCCAAAAGAATTTGCCTTTAGTAAGTCTAAAACATCTCGTGCCTCTCAGGTTGGGAGGCTGTAAACAATCACATGTGGCCGGATGAACCTATACAGGTGGGCTAGATAACCTTCAGAGCAGTCCCTAAGCTGAAACAGTCTTGTCACGCCCAGGAATTTTTATTGCCTTGGAGCTGCACGTTTACTCCTTCTCCGAGAGAAATGGTTATGGGGAGAGCCCCCCGTAAAGTCAGAGGTGTAGGTGAGAGCATAAAACAGACTCTGGTTTTGGGGTTAGATGCTCGGGAACAGGGGGTTTCCTGAGGCTTGATCACGCCTTTGCGTATGCCAAGCCTCGTTCCTCATGACCTTTGCCATGGGCGGAGTTCCTCACGCTGGCCCCCGCAGTGCTGCAGTGAACACTGGGGCCCATGTATCTTTTTGAATCATTGTTTAAATAAAGATATGACATGACATTTAGGTATACACACAGTGGTGTATAACTGGCGCTGTGTGATTTTTTTCCCATCACCTAGCTTCTCAGGTCCTATCCTCAGTTCCAGTGTCCATTATTTTCAGTGCTCTTCATCTGTCTGCCTGTTGGGTCTCATGTGGATACGAGTTGCTGTCATCCTAACTGTGCTGAAAAATAAATACTAAGGCTATTTTTTAACTTCTGGCTGCAATGTTTTATCTTTCTTTACTTTTCCTCAATTACTCTCAATGCACATATTAAAATTTCATAGAAAACTCAAAGCCTGCTATCTTCTCTCTTTCAGCTACCTTTTGTTTCATACATTTCTTTACTTGGATACCATGATCCTTCACTTTAGTGGATCATGGCTCTTTTATCAGTATCTCTGATTCTCTTGTCCTTCTGTTAAGACCTGTTTTGTAAAACCTTGTTCATGTTGTCAATTTAACTTTTCACTTCTCTGAGCCTATATTTCATCTTAATACTGCTGGAGAAAATTACACACCAGTGCAGATTATTGTCATTTAAAAATGATGGTTTTCATTTTGCAGTGAGCACTAAATATTGTAAAGTAAGTGTACCATGATTCCATCATCAGCTCCTTGTTCTCCTCAGTGGATAATTTAAACTTTTTCCTCTCCTTAAATGTCTAACCCAGGTTTCTTAATGTCAGCACTATAGCATTTTGGACAATATATTGTGAGGAACTTTCCTATACCTTGTACAGTTTAGCAGCGTACCTGTCTTCTACCCACTAGTTGACAGTGTTATACCCCCTGGTTGTAGCAAGCAAAATGTTCTCAGACATTGCTAAAGGTTGCCTGGAGTGGGGCAAAATCACCCTCCAGTTGAGAATCACTGGTCTAACTCAACCATTAGTACCTCCACTCTTAGATATGATCTTGCCTCTAGCTTCAGAGTGTAATTACATACTTAAATATGAGAACATTCTTATCTTCCAAGCACCAGATCTTTCGAGAACCTTGCTTCTGTAGCCACCTTTTCATTAAAACTATTTCCTCTCCTGAGCTTTGATTTTGCTTTTCTCTTCTCCCTCCCCCACTGATACATGTTCCTTCCATTAAAATAAAAACAAAGAAGTAGTTCTAAAAGCAAGATTACCCTGTAGTAATCTTGCATAATTTTAGGATCATTTATCTTCTTGTTCCTCAATCATCACATCCTGGCTTCTACCCCAACCTTCCATGGGAACTGCTCTCAGTGAGGTCCTTAGCAACTGACCGTTCTATGGGAAATCCATAAGACCTTTATTGGGCTCTTACCTTATCTATTGTACCCCTTGACTCTCTTGTATGATACTCTTCTTTTTCCTAGAAGGAATCTTATCCAGTGGATTCTGTAACATCTTGTCTTTCCTATTAACCTGTTTCATTTTTGGTTTCTTCTTCCAAGTTTCTTTTGCAGGATTCAAGATTCTATTGATGATTTTTACATTTTTGTACATATTTCTTCTTTTTTTTTTTTTTTTTTTACTTTACAGTACTGTATTGGTTTTGCCATACATCAACATGAATCCGCCACAGGTGTACATAAGTTCCCACTCCTGAACCCCCCTCCCACCTCCCTCTGCATACCATCCCTCTGGGTTATCCCAGTGCACCAGCCCCAAGCATCCTGTATCCTGCATCAAACCTAGACTGGCGATTTGTTTCTTATATGATATTATACATGTGTCTATGCCATTCTCCCAAATCATCCTGCCCTTTCCCTCTCCCACAGAGTCAAAAAGTCTATTCTGTACATCTGTGTCTCTTTTTCTATCTCGCATACAGGGTTATCATTACCATCTTTCTAAATTCCATATATATGTGTTAGTATACTGTGTTGGTGTTTTTCTTTCTGGCTTACTTTGCTCTGTATAATCGGCTCCAGTTTCATCCACCTCATTAGAAATGATTCAAATGTATTTTCTTTGACTGCTGAGTAATACTCCATTGTGTATATGTACCACAGCTTTTTTATCCATTCATCTGCTGATGGACATGTAGGTTGCTTCCATGTCCTGGCTATTATAAACAGTGCTGCGATGAACATTGGGGTACACGTGTCTCTTTGAATTCTGGTTTCCTCGGTGTGTATGCCCAGCAATGGGATTGCTGGGTCATAAGGCAGTTCTATTTGCAGTTTTTTAAGGAATCTCCACACTGTTCTCCATAGTGGCTGTACTAGTTTGCATTCCCACCAACAGTGTAGGAGGGTTCCCTTTTCTCCACACCCTCTCCAGCATTTATTGCTTGTAGACATTTGGATCGCAACCATTCTGACTAGCATGAAATGGTACCTCATTGTGGTCTTGATTTGCATTTCTCTCATAATGAGTGATGTTGAGCATCTTTTCATGTGTTTGTTAGCCATCTGTATGTCTTCTTTGGAGAAATGTCTATTTAGTTCTTTGGCCCATTTTTTGATTGGGTCATTTATTTTTCTGGAATTGAGCTGCAGAAGTTGCTTATACATTTTTGAGATGAGTTGTTTGTCAGTTGCTTCATTTGCTATTATTTTCTCCCATTCAGAAGGCTGACTTTTCACCTTGCTTATAGTTTCCTTTGTTGTGCAGACGCTTTTAATTTTAATTAGGTCCCATTTGTTTATTTTTGCTTTTATTTGCAATATTCTGGGAGGTGGGTCATAGAGGATCCTGCTGTGATGTATGTTCGAGAGTGTTTTGCCTATGCTCTCCTCTAGGAGTTTTATAGTTTCTGGTCTTACGTTTAGATCTTTAATCCATTTTGAGTTTATTTTTGTGTGTGGTGTTAGAAAGTGATCTAGTTTCATTCCTTTACAAGTGGTTGACCAGTTTTCCCAGCACCACTTGTTAAAGAGACTGTCTTTAATCCATTGTATATTCTTGCCTCCTTTGTTGAAGATAAGGTGTCCATAGGTGCGTGGATTTATTACTGGGCTTTCTATTTTGTTCCACTGATCTCTATTTCTGTCTTTGTGCCAGTACCATACTGTCTTGATGACTGTGGCTTTGTAGTAGAGCCTGAAGTCAGGCATGTTGATTCCTCCAGTTCCATTCTTCTTTCTCAAGATTGCTTTGGCTATTCAAGGTTTTTTTTTGTATTTCCATACAAATTGTGAAATTATTTGTTCTAGCTCTGTGAAAAATACCTTTGGTAGCTTGATAGGGATTGCATTGAATCTGTAGATTGCTTTGGGTAGTATACTCATTTTCACTATATTGATTCTTCCAATCCATGAACACAGTATATTTCTCCATCTGTTAGTGTCCTCTTTGATTTCTTTCACCAGTGTTTTATAGTTTTCTATATATAGATCTTTAGTTTCTTTAGGTAGATGGAAGCAACACAAGCTGGAATCAAGATTGCCGGGAGAAATATCAATAACCTCAGATATGCAGATGACACCACCCTTATGGCAGAAAGTGAAGAGGAGCTAAAAAGCCTCTGGATGAAAGTGAAAGAGGAGAGTGAAAAAGTTGGCTTAAAGCTCAACATTCAGAAAACGAAGATCATGGCATCTGGTCCCATCACTTCATGGGAAATAGATGGGGAAACAGTGGAAACAGTGGCAGACTTTATTTTTTGGGGCTCCTAAATCACTGCAGATGGTGATTGCAGCCATGAAATTAAAAGACACTTACTCCTTGGAAGAAAAGTTATGACCAACCTAGATAGTATATTTAAAAACAGAGACATTACTTTGCCGACTAAGGTCCGTCTAGTCAAGGCTATGGTTTTTCCTGTGGTCATGTATGGATGTGAGAGTTGGACTGTGAAGAAGGCTGAGCGCCGAAGAATTGATGCATTTGAACTGTGGTGTTGGAGAAGACTCTTGAGGATCCCTTGGACTGCAAGGAGATCCAACCAGTCCATTCTGAAGGAGATCAGCCCTGGGATTTCTTTGGAAGGAATGATGCTGAAGCTGAAGCTCCAGTACTTTGGCCACCTCATGTGAAGAGTTGACTCATTGGAAAAGACTCTGATGCTGGGGGAGATTGGGGGCAGGAGGAGAAGGGGACGACCGAGGATGAGATGGCTGGATGGCATCACGGACTCGATGGACGTAAGTCTGAGTGAACTCCAGGAGATGGTGATGGACAGGGAGGCCTGGCATGCTGCGATTCATGGGATTGCGAAGAGTCGGACACGACTGAGCAACTGAACTGAACTGATTCCTAAGTATTTTATTCTTTTCATTGCAGTGGTGAATGGAATTGTTTCCTTAATTTTTTTCTACTTTCTCATTATTAGTGTATAGGAATGCAAGGGAGCTGTGTGTTGATTTTATATCCTGAAAGTTTACTATATTCATTGATTAGGTCTAGTAATTTTCTGGTGGAGTCTTTAGGTTTTTCTATGTAGAGGATCATGTCATCTGCAAAACAGTGACACTTTTACTTCTTCTTTTCCAATTTGGATTCCTTTTATTTCTTTTTCTGCTCTGATTGCTTTGGCCAAAACTTCCAGAACTATGTTGAATAGTAGTGGTGAAAGTGGAATGAAAGATAAAAGCCGTATGATTATCTCAATAGATGCAGAGAAAGCCTTTGACAAAATTCAACATCCATTTATGATAAAAACTCTCCAGAAAGCAGGAATAGAAGGAACATACCTCAACATAATAAAAGCTATATATGACAAACCCACAGCAAACATTATCCTCAATGGTGAAAAATTGAAAGCATTTCCCCTAAAGTCAGGAACAAGACAAGGATGTACATATTTCTTTTTTTTAAAAAGTTGATGACTTCATGGATCTTTTGTTTGCTAGGGACACAAAATATTCTGTAGCCCTGAGTTTAATCACTTTGCTGAATGTCAGATCTGTATATTCAATCAGAAGTCCTTTAAATATCAATGATATTTCACATTCACAGATTCTTTTTCCAGCCAGTCCTCCATCTACTGGGGGTATCAGTTTCTGAAAATGGGTATCATTTACTTAGTTATCTAAAGCTTGTGTGAGGTCTGACTCATTCTCTATCTCACTCGCAAAGCAAATGAAGTTCCAGAGCATTTGAATTCTACCTCTCATTTATCCTTCCTATGTTCCTTTGCTCCTGATTACCACTGCCACTGTTCTATGCACCATGACTCTTGTCGAGATTACTGTAACAGTCTGTTAGCTCCCCACCAGCCTTCAATGTTACTCTTCCCAGATTTATTCTTTATGGGGCTGTTTGAATGATGATTATAAACTGTTCATCTTATGATATTATGCCCCAGTCAAATCTGTTTCTTGGTTTTCCATTGCTTCTAAAGTAGTATGAAAATTCCTTGGTATGTCTCATAAGATCTCTCACATCTTACTAGTACTTCTAATAAAAATAACAAAAACGGCAATAATAACAGCCAGCAATTTTCAGCACTTATTTTGTGTTAGGTGCCATAGCTTTAAATGCCCTTAACAACCTTTTGAAATGTGTACTGTTATCCTTATTTTCCAGAAGAAAGAACTGGGACATAGAGGGGATATTTAAATGGTTCTCGTTAACATTGCTATGGAGGGGGAGCACAGGTACATGGAGGTGAACTTGGACTCAGGTAACACCAAATCTATCTTAACTGGTACCCTGGCCAAAGAGCTTTGCACTCTATAACTGTGCCCTCTTCAGGCCAGCTTTACTTTCTGTAGTTTCTCAGATGCGATAGTACTGTCTGCCTCATGGCCTTCACCCATGATGTAATTTTCCCCCAGGAAGCTTTTCCTGCTTGTTTTTCTCTGAATTCTGGTTTATGTATCCTTCTCTTTTGTTCTGTGGAGGCTCTACAGCCCCATGTGAAGTCTTCCCAAATCATGATGCAGTCTTGATAAAAGGCAGACATTTATAGAATGTTGAATAGATAAATAAGTGACTAGATAAACGATCATGACTTCTTATTACTATGCTGAACATTGTCTTATATATTGTACCATGTTTGCTGCATAACAAGTTACCCCAAAATGTAGTGACCTTAATTAACAAACATTTACTCTCTCACAGTTTCTGTGGGTCAGAAATGTAGGCACAGTTTAGCCAGGTTCCTTTGACTCAAGGTCTTTCATCTGATATCAGTCAAGCTGTCTGACCTCTGTAGACTGTTCTCTGCAGTCGAAGCTGAAGACTTGATGTGGAAGTGGATTCTGCTCTCACACCCACCTGGTTATTAGTAGGTTTCAGTCACCTGAATGCAGGCTTCTCCACAGGGCTGCCTCACCACATGGCACTCAGGATCGAAGGCTCAGTGCTTTTGTAATCTAATCTGAAAACTGACACTCCATTGATTCTTTCATATTCTGTTGATTTGAATCAAGTCTGTATGTCGAGCCCACACTCCAGAGGAGGGAATCATACAAGATTGTGCATATGGGGAAGTGTGGATATCATTGTGGGGTGCGTATTAGAGACTGATTATCACAAACTTATTATCTAAAAATAAATCTCTTACTAAGTTGCAAAATAGAAAATGCCCACTAGTATTGCCATCCTCCTTATCTGTGGCCTGTGAGGCAGACTATATATAGACCTGTGTCTCCTCTGAACATCAGAAATTTGCTTTATTGAACCTAAACTTTCCTCTTTGGGAACATTAGCCATCTCAACTATAATTCCCTAGGGAAATAAGTGTAGGTACAATCTATTAATATATGGAATCTAGTCCTTAGTACTTAAGTCTACCAGAAATTCTGTGTAAAAATTGCAGAGTTGATCAGGAAATGCTGAATAGTTTTGGAATCAGTGCCAGACAAGGAGCACCAACTGGCCCAAACTAATGGCCTGAGAACATACTCTCTCCAAGGAATGAATATAATCTCCTGAATTAAATGTCTAATGTAAGCCAGCCTAACAAATTTTCAGATTCCAACCAAGAAAAAAATTAAAGATTAATTTGTTCATATTTTTATGATGATCAGTCCTTAGTATAGCCGTATAACCTGTTGTATAATCTGATTAAACATACTGAGTATAGACTGAATTTTAGAAGAAATGAGCCTAGTGAAGGTATAGCTTGTAAAGTGGAAGTTCGTGTGTCTTGTTAACTGACTCAGGCAGTCTTGGTTGACCTTAAGAGGAGATGTCATTCCTTTCTGCTAAATCTGCCCTATCTCCTAAATTTGCCTAAAAACTATTAAACCCCACAAGGACTATATCAGAATGTTTTCTGTTATAAACAGTCACAACACTAACAATGATTGAGTGCCCTCCATGTTCTAGAGAGAATAATATCTACCTTAATCCTTTAAAATAAACCTATGACCTTCCTTCTCATTTTATAAATAAAAATAGGGAGACCTGTGGCTTAATACTTTGTCCTAAGATTATGTAACTCATTGACTGTAGGTGCTGCTTGATTCATTATGATTTCTACTACTGAATACTTTTCTAAGAAAAGATGAAAGAAAAGATTTTAAGTTTGACAGAAGGCTTATACCTAAGGTCAGAAAGAAGTCTCCTTGGGAAAGTAATTAGCAGTTTTCTGTCATTTTTCTCTCCCTTTATAAGGGCACATTTACCTTATAGCATTTTCAGCCCATAACTTACAGATGCAAAATGCCACATATTGTAATATTTTTACCCCCAGAGCTTTTGTCTGAGTTTGAAAAGAACTTATGTAAACAGTGAAGTCACACTACTGAAATCCAGGCATCTGTAGGGCAGATCCATGTAGGTGTGGAGTTGCTCAGTGCACAATGGGAAGATTGTTTTATTGGCATGAAAAGAAAGAAAATTTCCTTATGAAACTAAAGGAAGAGATTGGATATGCTTATTATAATTATCCACGCTAGATTGTGAGCCATACTTCAGTGTATTGAATATCTGAACTCAAATGTAATGATACATGCCAAACACATGGAAGAGATAGCTAAAAGGTGAAATAAAGAATTAACTGAATAGAGAACCCTTCTTCCACCCTCCATTCATGTGCATATTTCACTCTAAGTAAAATTTCCAGTCTTGATTATCAGGCTTGATTTCTTTAAGGAGACTGAAGTATTTCACAGAACCAAGCTACCTCAGAGACAGAGATCTCCAGAAGGTACATCAGGGCAGTAGATAGTAATGGAAGAAACTTTTTCCCGTCTCCCCAACTGTTGTTGAAAAATAATTCATGCTATATACCGTGCTGAGAATAGTAAGGAATTTATAAGTAGGAAAGTTAGTCTTTCATTAGTTCCTTAGTTCATGAATGTCTTTCAGTTCAGTTCAGTTCAGTCGCTCAGTCGTGTCCGACTCTTTGCGACCCCATGAATCGCAGCACGCCAGGCCTCCCTGTCCATCACCAACTCTCGGAGTTCACTCAGACTCACGTCCATCGAGTCAGTGATGCCATCCAGCCATCTCATCCTCGGTCATCCCCTTCTCCTCCTGCCCCCAATCTCCCCTAGCATCAGAGTCTTTTCCAATGAGTCAACTCTTCGCATGAGGTGGCCAAAGTACTGGAGTTTCAGCTTCAGCATCATTCCCTCCAAAGAAATCCCAGGGCTGATCTCCTTCAGAATGGACTGGTTGGATCTCCTTGCAGTCCAAGGGACTCTCAAGAGTCTTCTCCAACACCACAGTTCAAAAGCATCAATTCTTTGGTGCTCAGCCTTCTTCACAGTCCAAATCTCACATCCATACATGACCACAGGTAAAACAATAGCCTTGACTAGACGAACCTTTGTTGGCAAAGTAATGTCTCTGCTTTTAAATATGCTGTCTAGGTTGGTCATAACTTTTCTTCCAAGGAGTAAGCGTCTTTTAATTTCATGGCTGCAGTCACCATCTGCAGTGATTTTGGAGCCCCCCAAAATAAAGTATGACACTGTTTCTACTGTTTCCCATCTATTTCCCATGAAGTGATGGGAAATAGTGATGTTAGATTTAGAACTAACACCCAAAAAAAATTGTGAATAGAGAGCAGTAAATGAGAATCTCTTGGCAGATGTGACATTCATTTAAGGCTAGACTGGTAATGGGGCTTCCTTGGTGGCTCAGATGGTAAAGAATCTACCTTTAAGAGAGACCTGGGAGACCTGCATCAGGAAGATCCCCTGGAGAAGGGTATGGCAACCCACTCCAGTAATCTTGCCTAGAGAATCCCATGGACAGAGTAGCCTGGCGGGCTACAGTCCATGGGGTCTCAAAGAGTCACACATGACTGAGCGACTAACACACAGACTGTGGTACGCAGGAGTTAGCTATTTAATACAGAAGGGACAATTATGTGAAAACCCTCAAAGAGTTCCATTCAGGGGCTCTGCAGTAAGACTTGTGTGACTGGAGTGGAGGTGGACTGGTGGGAGGTGCGGGCAAGAGACTGGGGCGGGTCTAAATGCGGCCTTGTAGGTTTCATTAGATTACTGTGACTGCTGCTACCAACTCCTCTGCTACTGTGATCACTACCATTGCTCATATTTTGTGCTAAAAGCAAAATGAAGTGGTGGAAGACTTCAGCTGAAAATGCCATGATCCAGTTTAACTAGATTGTTGGCTGTTGCTCCTTCAAAGTAAAATTCTATAGAAAAAGGAAGCATTTAATGTTTTTATACATCACAGTACCCCTAAAATCACAAGTGTCTTTAACTCAATTTTTGTTCCTATAATAAAAGAAAGGCACCTCCTGAAGAATGCTGATCTATAATCTGAACAAACAAGGACCATAGGGGCTTTTTGTATTTCGCTTATCCACCCCTACCTGTTTCCTGGAGCATATAATTTAATTATTGTTTAATGTAACCACAAATGACAAACAGGATATAATTGAAAATCATTTGTTTTCCTGGGTGAAAGGCATGCTTTGGTTTTATCGAGGCTGTCTGGGGTACTTAGTTTATTTTTCCTAATGCCTTCAAGGTTTTGTCCAGTGTATGGATCTGTGCCTTTTTTTATAGACCTAACTGAATTCAGTGTATTAAGTAGTAGTCAAACAAACATCCAAAGCAGCAAATGAAGTAAGAAGAAAAGCAGAAATTAAAGAAATAGAACAAACTCAGTTATCTTAGCATTTTAAGACCTGTTCAAAATACGGCTGAAAGTGAAAAGTGTTAAGTTACTCAGTCATGTTTGACTCTTTGTGACTCTGTGGATTGTAGCTCGCCAGGCTCCCTTGTCCATGGGATTCTCCAGGCAAGAATACTGGAGTGGGTTGTCATGCCCATCTCCAGAGGATCTTCCCAACCCAGGGATCAAATTCAGGTCTCCCAGGTCTCTCTTGAAGGCAGATTCTTTACCAGTCTGAGCCACCAGGGAAGCCTCACAGGTTATTTCTTGCTTGTTTGAACACGTAACAGTTTTAAACAATGTTTAAAATAGCGATTTTTCTTTTTTTTGAAGCTGAATGCTGTACAGTGTAATAGTGAAATAACACTGTGAACACCATTTCTTGGACCTCTGACTCTAAACAATGCCAACACAGTTAATTCAGTTAGAGTATGTGGTTTTGGTATATGTTCAAGACTACAGAAATTAGTTGAAGGCCATCCAATAAAATCCATTTAGTTTCTTTGGGATGTTAGCCAGATTTTCTGATCAGTTTTCCAGAGGTAGAAAGGTCCAAAGTTACAGGACCACCTAGTTGCTTGGGATGGTATTAATTATGTTCATGCTCTATTTAATAAAATTAACAGTTTATAATTATATGGATTGTCAAAGTTTTAGAATATGGTTATTAATGAGAGAGTAAGGATTATCATCCCTAAATGGCACTTTCTCTACTTTTTCTTTGTGTACTTAACATGTCTTTACCTTTTGTATCTGTGTATATTTTTGAAACATAAGGACATATTGAAATATCATTTTCCCCAAAGAAACCAGATGGTTAATTTGTAAAAATGATAATCCTTGTCTGGTTAGTCACGGAGTCATTGCACACAAGTTCTAGTTATGTTATGCTAAGTTGAAAACAAACAATTTGAGAGAATAGCCATTAGTCTAACTTTGAGCATATATTTGTAAAAATCAAGTCTCCTCTTATAATTCAGGAAATTGATTTTACACACATGGTAGATATGTTTAGAGAGAAGATTTTTATAGAAAGCTGAAAAAAATTGCTCTTTGGCATGTAGATAATAGTTCTAACCCTCAACTGTTGACTTTCATGAATATGTATACACTACTTTTTTATGCTGTTTAAACTGAGATAGAATTTTAAAGCTTAGTTCATTTCACTGATTTCATTTCATTTTACTGATTACTTTTTGGTTCTGAATAGATGATAAGTAATATTTTTAAATAATCATTTTATACTTATTAATGTTTCCCAGAATAATTGAATTTGGCAATATGTTTCAACTATTTGCCTGAAGCATGACTATACTTAGTAACACCATAAAGTAGATTATTCTGTTGTTCTGGTGACTTTAAGTATATAACAGCTCTGAGGTTTTTGTTGTGTTAGGGAAACTGAACCAAATATACTCCTTTGAACTTGTGGTCAGAATAAATTATCAGTGGTGTTTTGGTACCTGAGATCTTGTTTTCAAAGCCTTATACATAGTTGTCTGCTTAGGTTGAAAATCTCTCTCTCTTCTCATTCGCTCAGTGACTGTTCACTGCAAGTGAGTCAAAGTCTATACATTTTAACCTGTTATTTCAGACTTGTCACAGTTGGTACTGAATCTTTCGGGCTTCCCTGGTGACTCACTGATAGAAAATCCATCTCCTAATGCAGGGGACACGGGTTCTATCCCTAGGTCAGGAAGATCCCCTGGAGGAAGAAATGGCAACCCACTCCAGTATTCTTGCCTGGAAATTCCCATAGACAGAGGAGCCTGGTGGGTTGCAGTCCATGGGGTTGCAGAGAGTTGGACATGACTGAGCACGCATGCACGTGCATAAGTCAGCCCCAGACTCCCTCCCCCTCTTCCTCTTGGTAGCCGTAAGATTGTGTTCTGCTTCTGCAACTCTACTTCCATTTTGTAGATGAGTTTATTTGTATACATTTTTTTTTAGATTCCACATATAAGTGATATCACATAGATCTTATCTAATCATTTTGAACATACTTGCTATATTTGTGGTGTGTTATTTTAAACACTTGTCTGATAAAATGCATTTTTTAAAGCACAATTTTAATATTCTCTGTTTCCAAGTAATTCTACTTAAGTCTTTAAGTTGTTAGAGTGTTATTTCTTTCAATGTCAGCTACTGATTGAAGATCAAAAACCAAAACTATCCATCTAATCCAAGATATTGCAGTTGCTATGATATTAAAATTTTGGTACAGATAATTCTTTGTTCTGGGGGCTGGCCTCTCTGTGCATTGTAGAATATGTAATAGCATCCCTGTCTTAGGCTTCCCTGGTGGCTCAGTGATTAAAAAAAAAAAATCCATCTGCCAATGCAGAATACACAGGTTCAATCCCTGGGTCAGGAAGATCCCATGGAGAAGGGAATGGCTACCCACTGCAGTATTCTTGCCTGGAAAATCCCCTGGACAGAGGAGACTGGTGGACTAGAGTCCACAGGGTCTCAAAGAGGTGGGCATGACTGAGCACAGGAACTGTCCTTTGCTAACTGGCAGAGGTATTACTTTCCCATACCAATTCTGACAACTGACAGTGTCTCCTGATGTTGCTGGTTTGCCTCTGAGGACAGTTCCCCACATTTAAGAACTGCTAATGTAAACTGGCTTCAAATAGGAAAAGGAGTACGTAAAGGCTGTATATTGTCACCCTGCTTATTTAACTTCTATGCAGAGTACATCATGAGAAATGCTGGGCTGGAAGAAGCACAAGCTGGAATCAAGATTGCCAGGAGAAATATCAATAACCTCAGATGTGCAGATGACACCACCCTTATGGCAGAAAGTGAAGAGGACCTAAAAAGCCTCTTGATGAAAGTGAAAGAGGAGAGCGAAAAAGTTGGCTTAAAGCTCAACATTCAGAAAATGAAGATCATGGCATCCAGTCCCATTACTTCATGGGAAATAGATGGGGAAACAGTGGAAACTGTGTCAGACTTTATTTCTTTGGGCTCTAAAATCACTGCAGATGGTGATTGCAGCCATGAAATTAAAAGACGCTTACTCCTTGGAAGAAAAGTTATGACCAACCTAGATAGCATATTCAAAAGCAGGGACATTACTTTGCCAACTAAGGTCCGTCTAGTCAAGGCTATGGTTTTACCTGTGGTCATATATAGATGTGAGAATTGGACTGTGAAGAAGGCTGAGCACCGAAGAATTGATGCTTTTGAACTGTGGTGTTGGAGAAGACTCTTGAGAGTCCCTTGGACTGCAAGGAGATCCAAGCAGTCCATTCTGAAGGAGATCGGCCCTGGGATTTCTTTGGAAGGAATGATGCTAAAGCTGAAGCTCCAGTACTTTGGCCACGTCATGCGAAGAGTTGACTCATTGGAAAAGACTCTGATGCTGGGAGGGATTGGGGGCAGGAGAAGGGGCCGACAGAGGATGAGATGGCTGGATGACATCACTGACTCGATGGACGTGAATCTGAGTGAACTCTGGGAGTTGGTGATGGACGTGGAGGCCTGGCGTGCTGCGATTCATGGGGTCGTGGAGAGTCAGACACAACTGAGCAACTGAACTGAATGTAAACTGTTTTGTTTCATGCGCACTCACATTTTATAATTACTTGGGGATAAAACCATATATGTGTGTGGCTTTTTATATATAATTATAATTTCGAATGAATGCATAGCTAATATAATAAACTGTAACTTTTAGGCTATTTATATCATTTATAAAACTGAAAACAGTGTTTTGTGTGGATTCCAATAATTTCAAATTAATGACATTTCAACTAGAAAATAATTGTACATACTTAATTTGTGCATGGTTATATGGAAACTAGGTTGTAATGTTACTCTGTGAAGTCCCTTGGACTGCAAGGAGATCCAACCAGTCCATTCTGAAGGAGATCAGCCCTGGGATTTCTTTGGAAGGAATGATGCTAAAGCTGAAGCTCCAGTACTTTGGCCACCTCATGCGAAGAGTTGACTCATTGGAAAATACTTTGATGCTGGGAGGGATTGGGGGCAGGAGGAGAAGCGGACGACAGAGGATGAGATGGCTGGATGGCATCACTGACTCGATGAACGCGAGGCTGAGTGAACTCCGGGAGTTGGTGATGGACAGGGGGGGCCTGGCGTGCTGCAATTCATGGGGTCACAAAGAGTCGGACACGACTGAGCAACTGAACTGAACTGATCTGAGCAGTGTCTGTGTTACTTACAGTCAAATTTTATAAGTATAAATTTGATTATGCTGTTAATTTGGTAAGGATTTGAGGGAAAATACAGTTGAAATAATGAATTCTTTCATTTTTGTTACTTAGTTTGCCATACTGATAGATTTAATAAGAGACATAGGTAATTTATTTTAGATGCCTTTTAAGTAAGGCAATACCTTCAGTAGAGTCAAGGTTACTCTCTGTTGGTTAGATGAAGGTACATTTCTCTGTGAATCCTCGGTGTGAATTTATCTACTGAGAATGAGACAGGACTTTCAGATTATATAACCGCTTGTTTCTTCAGTGTGATCCATGAAGCAGTTATGACAACATCGCCTGATAGCTTATTAGGAATGCAGATTCTTAGCTCCCATTCCACATCTGCTGCTGCTGCTGCCGCAAAGTCGCTTCAGTCGTTTCCAACTCTGTGCGACCCCATAGATGGCAGCCCACCAGGCTCCCCCTGTCCCTGGGATTTTCTAGGCAAGAATACTCGAGTAGGTTGCCATTTCCTTCTCCAATGCATGAAAAGAATCAAAATCTGTATTTTTAATGAGATTCCCAGGGTTTCTTATGCAGATCAAACTTGGAGAAGCACAGGTCTTAACTTTATTTCGGTTAATTTTATTTTCCCAGCATGATCTCCTTGAGGATAGAAAGTGTCTGGTCTGTTGCTATGGTTTCAACGTGCAGTGTAGCATCTGGCTCAGAGTCCTTAATAAATACTTATCGGTTGAGTGAATGAAACTCTAACCTATGCTAATCCAATAGATAGGAGGGTACCCTACTTTTTGTGACTTGAACACAATTTTAAATTATGACAGATTAGATTTGTTTATGACAGCTTGTCAATTCTCAGCTTGCAAATGTTTCATATATTACTAAGTAATGATAAGTGAAGTGAAAGTCGCTCAGTCGTGTCAGACTCTTTGCGACCCCATGGGCTACAGTCCATGGAATTCCCCAGGCCAGAATACTGAAGTGGGTAGCCTTTCCCTTCTCCAGGGAATCTTCCCAACCCAGAGATCAAACCCAGGTCTCCCGCATTGCAGGCAGATTCTTTACCAGTTTAGCCACAAGGGAAGTCTAAGAAATGTAGGGTAGTCATATTATCATGCATACTTTTTTAAACATATCATCCTTTATCATATACAAAATGGGTAATATTTATAAAATATGCCTGCCAAATATGATTTATGGGAACTAATTCCTAAATACTACAGATTTTCCCATTAGTTATATATAGTGTAACATTCTGTAGTAAAACTCAGTGGAAAGATAAGCTTGAGCAGATTTGATAGCTTTGCCTTTTGCCTGGATCATTTCTAGCTTTAGAAGTATAATCTGAATGGTAAAATGGGAGTCTTGAATTCTTTGTGATAGTTTTCCGGGTTGTTAGGATTAGGATCTGTACCTTCAATTCCACAATTTTTGTGGTTTTGCGGCAGAAAATAACTGACCTCCCAGGGAAGTTATAACCGTGAGACACAGGGACGTGTAAAGGAAGACTTCCATTAAGGTGGTACTATGACCTAAATAAAATCCCTTATGATTATACAGTGGAAGGGAGAAATAGAGTCAAGGGATTAGATCTGATAGACAGAGTGCTTTAAACTATGGACAGAGGTTCATGACATTGTACAGGAGGCAGGGATCAAGACCGTCCCCAAGAAAAAGAAATGTAAAAAGGCAAAACGGTTGTCTGAGGAGGCCTTACAAAAATAGCTGTGAAAAGAAGAGAAGCAAAAGGCAAAGGAGAAAAGGAAAGATATACCCATTTGAATGCAGAGTTCCAAAGAATAGCAAGGAGAGATAAGAAAGCGTTCCTCAGTGATGAATGCAAAGAAATAGAGGAAAACAATAAAATGGGAAAGACTAGAGATCTCTTCAAGAAAATTAGAGATACCAAGGGAACATCCCATGCAAAGATGGGCTCGATAAAGGACAGAAGTGGTATGGACCTAACAGAAGCAGAAGATATTAAGAAGAGATGGCAAGAATACACAGAAGAACTATACAAAAAAGATCTTCGTGACCCAGATAATCACGATAGTATGATCACTTACCTAGAGCAAGATATCCTGGAATGTGAAGTCAAGTGGGCCTTAGGAAGCATCATTGTGAACAAAGCTAGTGGAGGTGATGGGATTACAGTTGAGCTATTCCATTTGAGCTATTTCAAATCCTAAAAGTTGATGCTGTGAAAGTGCTGCACTCAATATGCCAGCAAATTTGGAAAACTCAGCAGTGGCCACAGGACTGGAAAAGGTCAGTTTTCATTCCAATCTCAAAGAAAGGCAATGCCAAAGAATGCTCAAACTACTACACAACTGTACTTATCTAACATGCTAGCAAAGTAATTCTCAAAATTCTCCAAGCCAGACTTGAATAGTACGTGAACCGTGAACTTCCTGATGTTCAAGCTGGTTTTAGAAAAGGCAGATGAACCAGAGATCAAATTGCCAACATCCTCTGGATCATTGAAAAGCAAGAGTTCCAGAAAAACATCTACTTCTGTTTTACTGACTATACCAAAGCCTTTGACTGTGTGGATCACAACAAACTGGAAATTCTTAAAGAAATGGGAATACCAGACCACCTGACCTGCCTTCTGAGAAACCTATATGCAGGTCAAGAAGCAACAGTTAGAACTGCACATGGAACCACAGACTGGTTCCAAATCAGGAAAGGAGTATGTCAAGGCTGTATATTGTCACCCTGTTTATTTAACTTATGTGCAGAGTACATCATGAGAAACACTGGGCTGGAAGAAGCACAAGATGGAATCAAGATTGCTGGGAGAAATGTCAGTAACCTCAGATGTGCAGATAACACCACCCTTATGGCAGAAAGTGAAGAATAACTAAAGAGCCTCTTGATGAAAGTGAAAGAGGAGAATGAAAAAGTTGGCTTAAAACTCAACATTCAGAAAACTAAGATCATGGCATCCAGTCCCATCACTTCATGGCAAATAGATGGGGAAACAGTGGAAACAGTGTTAGACTTTATTTTCTTGGGTTCCAAAATCACTGCAGATGGTGACTGCAGCCATGAAATTAAAAGACACTTGCTCCTTGGAAGAAAAGTTATGACCAATCTAGATAGCATATTAAAAAACAGAGATACTCCTTTGCAACAAAGATCTGTAGAGTCAAAGCTATGGTTTTTCCAGTAGTCATGTATGGATGTGAGAGTTGGACTATAAAGAAAGCTGAGAGTCAAAGAATTGATACTTTTAAACTTTAGTGTTGGAGAAGACTCTTTAGAGTCCCCTGGACTGCAAGGAGATCCAACCAGTCCGAAATGAAATCAGTCCTGAATATTCATTGGAGGGACTGATGCTGAAGCTGAAACTCCAGTGCCACCTGATGAGAACTGACTCATTTGAAAAGACCCTGATGCTGAGAAAGATTGAAGGCGGAAGGGGAAGGGGACCACAGAGGATGAGATGGTTGGGTGGCATCACCGACTCAATGGACATAAGTTTGAGTAAAACCGGGAGTTGGTGATGGATAGGGAAGCTTGGTGTGCTGTAGTCCATGGGGTCGCAAAGAGTCAGACATGACTGAGCAGCTGAACTGAACTGATGACAATAACTATGGTACCATCACCTGCTTGGTGTATATTGATTTCAGTGGCTCCAAAGCTCTTGACTCTTCCAGTATCGAATCTGAAGGCCTGCCTTAAGAGACTTTGTTTTCTGTGCAGAACCCAGAAAAATGATCTGAGGAGGTTGTCCGTGTCAGTGGTGGCAGTTAAGCTTCTTAGTACTCAAATAACTTCCTCCGAATGTGTTCTTTCTCTTGAGCTGGCCTTGGGACTTGTAGTGTCACTGCCCTTTGAGTAAAAGTCTTACGGCTTCCGTGACGTAGTACTAGTTACCCGGAGTAAACCAACACCCTGTCTACTTGAGGGATTAACGGTGGTGAGGGCTCCACAGAGCGTAGTCCGGGTACCACCGATCACAGGCAGTGTGGTTTCAGATAGGCTCTGTGACTTCTGTGCCTTCCCTCCTTATCTGTAACGTGCGTGTAATGCTCGTGCACTCGGAATCCCCCTGCAATGCAGGAGACCCCTCTTTGATTCCTGAGTTGGGAAGTTCCCCTGGAGAAGGAATAGGCTATCCACTCCAGTATTCATGGGTTTCATGGTGGCTCAGATTGTAAAGAATCCTCTTGCAATGCGGGTGACCTAGGTTCGGTCCCTGGGTTGGTAAGATCCTCTGGAGGAGGGCATGACAACCCACTGTAGTATTCTTTCCTAGAGAATCCCCATGGATAGAGGATCCTGGTGGGCTACAGTCTATGGGGTCACAAAGAGTCAGACACGACTAAGCCCAGTGTGTCTGATGAATAGTGAAACCTTGATAAATGTAATATTTAAAATGTAAAGGGATAATGGATAAGGGATATGGTGATGTGTCACAATGTCACTTAAAAGTGGAAGTTAAATAAGAAGTGAGTGGAATAATAGCAGACATTAAATGTATGCTCTATGCAAAGATGGGCATCACATAAATTCAAGAAAATAAAGATGAAAGACATGACAGGACTCACACTAGATTTGGTACTTCCTAGAACAGAGGTTTTTCACTTTGATGCATTGGAGAAGGAAATGGCAACCCACTCCAGTGTTCTTGCCTGGAGAATCTCAGGGACGGGGGAGCCTGGTGGGCTGCCGTCTATGGGGTCGCAGAGTCGGACGCGACTGAAGCGACTCAGCAGCAGCAGCAGCAGAACAGAGGCAGTTTTCACTGCGTTATAAGACTCTTATCTCTGTGCACTGTGGCTTTTAAGGTACATAATTAAAGGAGAACCAGCCCTTTCCTGGGTGTTATAAAGGCCTGGGATCCAACACCATTACAGTGTAGCAGAACCTTGGTTCTAGTACTTCTCCACCTGCCCAGCATTTGGGATGAAGACACTGTCAAGACTTTGATATGTCTGACAGGCTAGGGTCTGAGGCTTGTGGTGGCAGCTAAGGAAGTGGAGAGCCACTGATATGATCCACCAGCTCAGTGTTCGCGGTTAGAGATGTTAGATGTTCTAACATAGATGCTAGAACATGGTATAATGGTAACCTGATTTATGAACGTTTACCACCTCAAAACTCTACCAACGTTTGTTGTGTTAAAGCTATAGCTTTTTTCCTTTGAAGCTTCCCTGGAGACCAGCCAGTAAGGAATAGTCCTGAAAAAGTTCATTCTTAACTCTCACATATTAATTTAACAAACCCATCACTTCTGAAGTATTCCCTTTACCTATGAGTGAACTGAGCCATGGGACTTAAGCAATGTGCCCAGTGTCGTACAGCAAATTTTTTGCAGAGCTAGATTCTAACACCAAGGGATCTTGGCTCCAGGTGTCTTGTTCGTAACTACAAAGAGCTTTAGAGTTCATTCTAAAAAATAAGAGAGTAAATGTGCATTGAAACATGGACAAAACCACCACAAAAGTCTGAAAACAGCCATGAAGCAAATATTAATTGGCAACTCAGAATTTGGAAGTATTGAGTACTTCTGAAAGGAGTGTCTCAGGTGAATACTACTGAGGTGCTGGGTGAGGAGGCTCTGGGCTCTTCTCCTTAGACTGGAGGTCCAGGGACAGCACCCACAGGCCAGAAGCCACTCCAGTGGTAGAGGCAGCAACTGATGGAACAGACTCAGCCATCTTTCAACAGCAGTGGTAGCTACCTAAAATTCTCTGGATTTGCAGTGTAGAAATACTTTCCACCCCAGCTGTATTGAGATATTTTGTTGTTGTTCAGTCACTAAGTTGTGTCCAGTTGTTTGTGACCCCATGGACTGCAGCATGCCAGACTTCCCCTCCTTCATATCTCCCAGAGCTTGCTTAAACTCATGTCCATTGATTTGATGATGTCATCCAACAAACTCATCCTCTGTCGTCCCCTTCTCCTGCCTTCAATCTTTCCCAGGTTCAGGGTCTTTTCCAGTGAGTTTTCTCTATGCATCAGATGGCCAAAATGTTGGCGTGTCAGTGTTAGCATTCCATTGGTCATTCCAATGTATATTCAGGTTTGATTTCCTTTCGGATTGACTGGTTTGATCTCCTTGTTGTCCAATTATTGAGGTTTAACTGACCAATAAAAATTGTGCATATTTAATATATACAACTTGATGTTTTGATACACACTTTAAAATGATCACCACAGTCAAGCCAATAGGTCCATCACCTCACATAATTACCATTTTATTTTTGGGAAATTGGGGTGAGAAGACTTAAGATTTACCATCTTAAGTAAATTTTGGTTTTACAATATACCATTGTTAATTATAGCCACCATGCTATGCACAGGACTGGAAAAGGTCAGTTTTCATTCCAATTCTAAAGAAAGGCAATGCCAAAGAATGCTCAAACTACCGCACAACTGCACTCATCTCACGTGCTAGTAAAGTAATGCTCAAAATTCTCCAAGCCAGGCTTCAACGGTACATGAACCGTGAACTTGCAGATGTTCAAGCTGAACTTAGAAAAGGCAGAGGAACCAGAGATCAAATTGCCAACATCTTTTGGATCATTGAAAAAGCAAGAATGTTCCAGGAAAATATCTACTTCTGCTTTATTGACTTTGTAGACCACAATAAACCATGGAAAATTCTTTAAGAGATGAGAATAACAGATCACCTGACCTGCCTTCTGAGAAATCTGTATGCATGTCAAGAAGCAACAGTTAGAACTGCACATGGAACCACAGACTGGTTCCAAACAGGAAAAGGAGTACGTCAAGGCTATATATTGTCACCCTGCTTATTTAACTTCTATGCAGAGTACATCATGAGAAACGCTGGGCTGGATGAAGCACAAGCTGGAATCAAGATTGCTGGGAGAAATATCAAAAACCTCAGGTATGCAGATGACACCACACTTATGGCAGAGAGCAAGGAAGAACTAAAGAGCATCTTGATGAAAATGAAAGAGGAGAGTACAAATGTTGGCTTAAAACTCAACCTTCAGAAAACTAAGATCATGGCATTCTTGTCCCATTACTTCATGGGAAATAGATGGGGAAACAGCAAAAACAGTGTCAGACTTTATTTTTGGGGGGTCCCAAATCACTGCAGATGGTGATTGCAGCCATGAAATTAAAAGACGCTTGCTCCTTGGAAGAAAAGCTATGACCAACCTAGACAGCATATTAAAAAGCACAGACATTACTTTACCTACAAAGGTCCATCTAGTCAAAGGTATAGTTTTGCAGTATATATGGGTGTGAGAGTTGGGCTATAAAGAAAGCTGAGCATTGAGGAATTGATGCTTCTGAACTGTGGTGTGGGAGAAGACTCTTGAGAGTCCCTTGGACTGCAAGGAGATCCAATCAGTCCATCCTAAAGGAAATCAGTCCTGAATTATCATTGGAAGGACTGATGCTGAAGCTGAAACTCCAGTGCTTTGGCCACCTGATGAGATGAACTGACTCATTGGAAAAGACTCTGATGCTGAGAAAGATTGAAGGTGGGAGGGGAAGGGGACAACAGAGGATGAGATGGTTGGATGGCATCATTGACTCAACGAACATGAGTTTGAGTAAACTCCAGGAGTTGGTGATGGACAGGGAGGCTTGGTGTGCTGCAGTCCATGGGGTCTCAAAGAGTCAGACATGACTGATTGACTGAACTGAACCATGCGTTCAATCCCCAAAACATTTTCATCTTGCATAATTGAAGCTTTGTACCCTTGGACCAACATCTGCCCCATCTCCCCTACCCACTAGCCAACACAGGATTGTAAGTTATTAATGTGTTGTCTCCATAGTGAAAACTTCATCTCTCTCTGATTCCCTTGTGTGTGTTTGCTTGTTAGTTGCTTAGTCATGTCTGACTCTTTGCAACCCCATAGACTGTAGCCCACAAGGCCCCTCTGTCCATGGGATTCTCCAGGCAAGAACGCTGCAGTGGGTTGCCATTTCCTTCTCCAAAAGAAACTATAGAAAGAAAGAAAGTGAAGTCGCTCAGTAGTGTCCAACTCTTTGTGACCCCATGGACTGTAGCCTACCAGGCTCCCCCATCCAAGGAATTTTCTAGGCTAGAGTACTAGAGTGGGTTGCTATTTCCTTCTCCATTCATTGCCTTGTATATACCCACATATACCCACTTTAGTGCCCTGTTTCAATGGGAGGGAGGTGAGAAATTGATGGATTCAGTTTAAGAAATGATCCAGCTAATATAGTCTATAAAAAGAGGGCTGGCTTTCAGAAACACATTTTTGAACCTCTGACTCATGGGACCTGAAACCAAAGCCTTTCATCCTTAGTTAAGCCTCAACTGTTCTTGAAATGGAAAACGTTTTTTGGCAACCCAGCTTCCTTCCTAAGATCCCTACTTTAAATAGTATTTTGAATATGCAGATGTTTCCATTTTGTTAGTGGTAAATATTTTTGAATTTCTTATTTTTTTATGATGTAAGGAAAATATTTCATGGTGGTTTTTTTTTTTTGGGGCGAGTGGGGGTTATGTTTTTTAAATTTTACTAAACACATTGGAAGGTTGTTTTAAATTTTGTTTAAATGTTCTTTGAACCAAAATATTTACAGATCAAGGAGTCCTAGCCAGCAGATTGTTCCATTTGTTATGTTTGAATGTGGAAACATTAGGAATGACAGTTTAAGATGATGCCATGGAACATTTTCATAAACAACCTAATAGCATTGTCTAAGGCTGTCTTTGTTTATTAAAGGTGTCAAAGTCTCCTCTGCTATATTTAGGTAAAATCTAAGTTTCTTTACTCAAGCATGGAAAATATTGTTTGTTTTCTGTTTGGGAGAAAAGCAGTATGACCAAATAAAAGAATTAAACTTCACTGGAAACAATTAAGAGTCTCAGTTTCAAGATGGAAAAAAATGTAGTTTGATTTTCATTTTTTTTTGTTTGTTTAGGTGGGTTAAAAAAATGAAGGTCTGGAAAAGTGGGCAAATTCCTCAATTCTCTGTGGTACTTCAGCAGAGGCAGGGAATAGTACCAGTGCCTATCATTCTATCATTTTAAAACTCATCAGTTTGTAAAAATAATAATTAAGCTCTATAATGCATACTGAAAATCACAAAACACACAAGTCTGATTTTAAAAACCTGGAAGAAACCTCAAGACTCTCCTACCCCTCAAAATAGTCTCACTCCTTTCGGTTCTGTAGAAAAACTCAGTAAAAATCTGAATTCAAGAAGGTTAAAAATCCAAAAGACAGTATTTGAAGAGTTTAATGGAATCAGAACTATGGAGACAATTGAGCAACAATGTAATAGAAATAATTAGTACATTAGACATAGAAACAAAGGTCAGTTATTATCATAGGGAAACGAGATAATAGTATATTCAAAGTAAAAATGAAATGATAAACAATAGAGAATAGATGTGAATAATGATAAAAGCATCCAATATATGGGCTATGTTTACGTAATATGCCAAGTACAAAAATGATATTATTTGGAAAGTTAGAAAAAAGTTTCATTGAAATGCCTAACTGGTTCTATAAAATATAAAGTGTATATTTTCAGAAAAAAATGTGGAACAGCAATTGAAAATTTAAATATGGTCTGATTCTAATTAAGATTTTGAACTTCCTCATAAAGAATTCTTCAGGTAGGTACCTAGGAGCAAAACACAAAAACAAAACTTATAGAAAGGAGGACGCTCTTCCAGACCTCTTACACCTTCTTACTTACCATTCAAATACATACAATGAATCATTGTCTGTAAATTTTGGAGGGAATGAAAGTGGAATCCAAGAATATTACCACCAGCCAAGTTGTCATTTAATTAGACAACAGGAAAAAAATTTCATGTAACTTCTGTGTCTATTTTCTATTAGAGCTATAGAAGTTGAAATCTAACCCCCAAAAATGGTGAATAGAGATTGAGTAAATGACATATGGACTTTAAAAAGCATCAGGACAATGCTTTGTGTTTGAATATAGTTATGCAGAGACTACAAATCTTTGAGGAAAAGTGTGGACTGAACTTTTATTCCTAGATAAGCTATTCTCCCAGAATAGAAGAAAACACTCAATGAATGTAAAAATGTCGAGGCTTGTATTAAAAAAGAAATGAAGAACTACTTGCAATTGAAGTTCATCAAATAGAGAAGTGAATTAATATGAATTTATAAATGGAGAGATTTTGTTTAAAGCTGTTGTCTTGAGCGTAGATATATTATGTCAACTTGTGTGAATTATGGCTATAGAATAGGCTATGAATCTAATAACCCTTGTCAGGATAAAAGTATGATTGACCAGAACTAGGCTGTGGGCAGAATTACAATCTGCTGTTTCTTTCTCTGTCCTAGAAGGAAATCAGTTAACACTGACTTACACATGCAGTGTGTTGCCATTGAAAGTCCAGTGTCCTCTCCCGGTTCATGACATCTTAACCTTTAGGAAAAGCTCCCTGGAGGTGAAGAATAATTTGAAGTTTAGCAGCAATTTCAGGTTTATTATGTTTAAGGTTTTGGGGGTGTTTTTTGCTAACACTAAAGAATTTTTAAACTACGTGCATATAATTTCTGTCCTCAGAGACCCCATTCCCTGTTCTCAAGGATTTTATCAGTTTTAATACTTGAAAAGCTAAACTGGAATATCCCTCATGTTCTTGTCCTAGACCTTATTTTATGTATCTCCAAAAGGAAAATCTTTTTAAGTAAGTCATTTTTTTTTGAGTTTGGAATTCACTCATATTTGCTGAAGTTTTTTTTTTCTGTTCCTTTGTCCTTTTGTCCTAGCAGCTTACTGCATATATTATTAATAGATGACTGCTGAACTGATACTTATCCAATGCTCAGGGTAATTATTTCTAGGTAGTGTTATTTTTGGATGTATTTTTTTTAAACCTTTTTAAAAAACTTCCATGTAGTTGATTTTAAGAACATATCCTTTTTTTCTTTTTTCTGGAATAAGACCACTAAATTTTAAAAACCCATTTGTTGAGTATGTGCTAGTGTTTACAAACATGTTTCTGTCCTCAGAGACCCCATTCCTTGTTCTCAAGGATTTTATCATTTTTAATACTTGAAAAGCTAAGTTGGAATATCCCTCATGTTCTTGTCCTAGATCTTATCTTATGTATCTCCAAAAAGAAAAAAATTTTTTTAAGTAAGTCATTTTTTTTGAGTTCGGGGTTCACTCATATTTGCTGAAGTTAAGATACATGGTTGCCTTATTTCATTAACTGTCAAGTCAGAAACTATGCAGGATCTGAGGATTATACTCATTTTGAATGCAAACACACATGTCGATGTTGTAAATATTGGCAAAAGACATGAAACTCCAGAGTCAGTGAAAAGAGTTTGTTAGGACTATAGCAGTAAGGAGAATAACAGAGCAGCACAGATTTTCTGAATTGCAATTCCTCCAGGGAAATGTCAGTAGAGATGGATGTTAGGCAGTGGAGCACGTTAAAAAAGAATCTTCTTATTGAGAAGCACTGCTGTTATACTGGGACTGCTGGCAAACCAGCCCATCCTCCTCTTACAAGAGAGACGTTGTCTTTATTACTCTAGAATACCAAGCAGATCTTCTCTATAGAGAGAGATGTCTCTACTTTGTAGAACACAAGCAAATTTGCTCCAAGAAGGTTTTGCCTGTTTTTGAAAGTCTGCCTGCTATATGAACATCCTTGAAAAGTCAGTTTGGTGTAGACTAGCTATTCATGCCCTTAAAAATGTTTGGATACAGCAGAGACCCATGAAAAATAATGTCCCTGTAATATCTAGAAGATGAAACTTTTTGAACAAACTTAGTGTTACACAGTGCAAGCTGTTTTCTTCTCTATTTTACCATGGTAGTATTTTGTTTCTGTCTTTTTTTAAAAGTAATGTTCTCTCTGAAATATCTACTCAAGAACTTTAAACAAAAATAAAAATTTTGAAATTTATGAGCCACCTAATTTCTATCGCATCGCCAAGACCTCAAACCTTTACTTCTCTTTCTCATTTTCTGTTTTCTGATTGGCCTGTAGTTCTTTATCTCTTTCTTCTCTTGTTCTTTTCCTTGGTCATTTGATGCCTCTGTTTAGTGTTAGTTTGGATTCCTTTCTCTTTATTTTTTGTGTATCTGTTAGAGGTTTTTGGCTTGTGGTTACTGTGGTGGTTTGGGTGGTTGAGTTGCTAAGTCATGTCTGACTCTTGTATCTCCAGGCACTGTAGCCCACCAGGCTCCCCTGTCCATGGGATCTCCTAGGCAAGAGTGCTGGAATGGGTTGCCATTTCTTTTTCCAGGGGATCTTCCCAACCCAGGGATTGAACCTGGGTCTTGGCATTGCAGGTCGATTCTTTACTGACTGAGCCACCAGGGAAGCCCATGAGGGTCATGGTGGCTACCATGAGATTCATATATGACCAACTATGTATGTAGTAGTCTATTTGAAGTTGATGGTGGCTTAAATCCAAATTCATTCTAAAAGCACAGCATTTTATTCTTATCCATGTTTTATGTTTTTGATGTCATATTTTATATCTTTTTGCTTTGGGTATCACTTAAATATTTTAGATACAGATGATTTTTACTACTTTTGTTTTTTAATCTTCATACTAGCTATATAGGCGGTTGATCTACTGCCTTTACTATATGTTTGCCTCGCAGTGAGTTTTTCCTTCATACATTTCTGGTTTCTAGCTATGGCATTTTACATTGAAAGAATTCCCTTTAACATTTCTTGTAAGGCCAGTTTTGTGGTGACAGACTGTTTTAGCTTTTGCTTGTGGAAAACTCAAGTATCTCTCTTTCAATTTTGAATCATAATCTTGCCGGCTAGAGTATTCTTGGTTGTAAGTTTTCTCCTTTCTGTACTTTGAATATATCATACTAGTTGCTTCTGGGGCTGTAAATTTCAGCTGAAAAATTCATATGTCAGAAGCTTTCTTTATCTCCTTTATACTTTAATAAAACTTTATTACACACACACACACACAAAAATAGTCAATAGTCTTATGGAGCTTTTCTTATATATAACTAATTGATTTTCTCTTGCTGATTTTAAGATTCTCTCATCTTTGAATTTTGACATTTTAATTATAACGTGTCTTGGTATACATCTCTTTGGATTCATTTTGTTTGGTACTTTCTATATTTCCTGGACATGGATGTCTATTTCTTCCCCAAATTTAGGAAGTTTTCAGATGTTGTTTTTTCAAGCCAGATATGATGGCAGCTCTTCTTGCTGGTGCAGGACCCTCTGCCCCAGGCTGGGAAATCCAGTGTGGGACTCAGACTCCAAGCTCCTTAGGGGGGACCTTCACGTTTGCAGTATTCCTCCTGCATATGGAGTGAGGCACCAGGAGTGGGGGTCCTGACTAGGTTGGCCCTCTGCCTATTCCCGCCTGTCTTGATGCAGTCTTTCCTTTATACCCTTGGTTGTAGAAAGTCTGTTCTGCTAATGTTCAAGTCATTCTCAGAGATAATTACTCTACATATAGCTGTAGTTTTGGTGTTTCATGGGAGGGGTGAGCTCAGGGTCTTTCTATTCTGACCCTCAGAATAAGCCCTCTTATGATATAATCTCTTGTTGCTTTCCCTATTTCTAGTCATTCCATATTTAGTGAAATCTCTTGTTTGTAACTGTAGTATTTAACATGCTTCCAGAATCTTTTAACAAATCTCATCTAACCAAGTTTAAATTTTATTCAGTTATTTTTTGCAGTATATTTTTAGACAAAAAAGCCAGACTATTTACCTAGTCCTGAATATATCTTGAGCTTTTTCTACCTCTTTTTATCTAAAACAATTTCCTATATCCTTATTTGCTACAATAATATTAACTATTTATGGACTATTTCAAATGCTTTTTTTTTTTTTTTTTAGCCTCAGAAACTTAAGTCGGAGTTATTTTGTTTTTATATATGGTCCTTGGCTTTATGTACCTATAGAAGTTTTGTGTTCATAAAGTTATCTATCTTCATGTTTGGTTTTCTGTATACTTTGTAAACTCTTTTTTTCCTGTATGTTCTTTGTCCTAGCATATAAAAGTCACATCTGGCCAAGATCTTCAGCAAATCATCGTAGAGCAATGCTACAACTTTGTTTGTATGAATGTAAGTAGTAAATACAAATGATTGAAAGTGCTTGAGAATTTGTGTGAATGTAATGTGGAAGAGTACTTAGTTTTCTTGATTCTTAAATATTCGATTTAAGATTTTCATAAATGAGTTATATTACTCAATATTTATTTCAAAATGTTATTTTCATCTGTTGAAATAAGGAAATAACATTTTCTTATAACCTAGTTCCCACAGTGAGAAGAGAGTGATATTTCTTTAGACAGTATTCTCAAGTTTCTGATAAAACAATAGATAAAAAGACAGGTTTGAATTAATGAATTCTTTAAATTTTAATAGCTATAATCTTATGGGTATCAACATTGTTTGAAAATTTAAAATTAAGCTTGATAGATATTTTAAATGTTTAAATATTTAAAGCTCTCCATTTTTCTCCTTGAATTAACTCTTAGGTCACCTAACCTCTTTTTACTTTCTTTTATTTTTCTGGTCATTCAGGTTATGACCTCTGATTTTGAAGAAACCCAGAGGTTACTGAATATGCTGGAAGAGAGTAATCTTTCCATTTTATATCCTGTTGTGGTTATTTCAGTAAGTTAATTAACTCACTTTTCAATTTTTGCTTTTTTCTTTGAAATTGAGCTTTTCTTTTCAACAAAATTTCATCCAACTGAAGAAATCAAACTAAACCTAAATGAAGAAATTCTTCTTGGTGGATTCTTGAATGTGCTTTCTTACTCTGACTTCTCTAACTGCAGGTGCTTAATATTTCAATTATTTGGTTGAACTGACAGGTTTGAAAAACAATTTAATTCAACCTAGCAAAAATTTCATGTCTTTTCCTTCATTTGAATTACAGAGTTTACTGCTGAGTTGACCAGTTGTTTGGATAATGTGAAAGAACTTTATTTGAAAGAACTTTATTTTAGTGTATCATCAGAGTGCCATTAGAGAAGAAATCCCAAAGATAAAAAAAACAGTGGGGAAAAATCATATCCAATAAAACACTCTTACTTTTTTTCATCTTCTCTGTCCCATGGACAGCAAAAATAGAATGAACAACCAATGAGAGAGAAGTCCTAGAAAGATGGCCCAGGAAAGTTTGAGAGATTTTTTCTGTGAAAGACTAAAGCTCTATATTTAGTATAGAATTTACTTTTATTGGCTTTTATTTTTTTTTATTTATTTTTTTAATTTTAAAATCTTTAATTCTTACATGCGTTCCCAAACATGAACCCCCCTCCCACCTCCCTCCTCATAACATCTCTCTGGGTCATCCCCATGCACCAGCCCCAAGCATGCTGTATCCTGCGTCAGACATAGACTGGCGATTCGATTCTTACATGATAGTATACATGTTAGAATGCCATTCTCCCAAATCATCCCACCCTCTCCCTCTCCCTCTGAGTCCAGCTCAATTCCTGAAAAATAAACGACCCAATCAAAAAATGGGCCAAGGACCTAAATAGACATTTCTCCAAAGAAGACATATGGATGGCTAACAAACACATGAAAAGATGCTCAACATCACTCATTATTAGAGAAATGCAAATCAAAACCACAATGAGGTACCACTTCACACCAGTCAGAATGGCTGCGATCCAAAAATCTGCAAGCAATAAATGCTGGAGAGGGTGTGGAGAAAAGGGAACCCTCCTACACCGTTGGTGGGAATGCAAACTAGTACAGCCACTATGGAGAACAGTGTGGAGATTCCTTAAAAAATTGCAAATAGAACTACCTTATGACCCAGCAATCCCACTTCTGGGCATACACACCGAGGAAACCAGAGTTGAAAGAGACACATGTACCCCAATGTTCATCGCAGCACTGTTTATAATAGCCAGGACATGGAAACAACCTAGATGTCCATCAGCAGATGAATGGATAAGCAAGCTGTGGTACATATACACAATGGAGTATTACTCAGCCGTTAAAAAGAATACATTTGAATCAATTCTGATGAGATGGATGAAACTGGAGCTTATTATACAGAGTGAAGTAAGCCAGAAAGAAAAACACCAATACAGTATACTAACACATATATATGGAATTTAGCAAGATGGCAATGACGACCCTGTATGCAAGACAGCAAAAAGACACAGATGTGTATAACGGACTTTATTGGCTTTTAAAACTGTGTCGCAGAGAAGAATTTCAGAGAGCAAAACCAAGAAGTAATAAAATCAGAGCCCAGGCCTGAGAAACCAGCTCATAAGAATCTGCAGTCAGCAGCATTGCTGTGGGAAGGGATTCCAAACGTGAAATTCTTGAAACAATTGCTTAGCAGTTGGTGAATTCTAATGCACAGGCCTGTCCCATAATGTGGAAATTTACCTTTCGTTAGGTGAGATTATTAATACAGAATAAAGAAAATTTCTACTAAAAATAAGTAGCTGTCAACAAAGCCGTGCGTGTAGAAATGAATTAGCAGTTGGGGGAAGTTTGATTATTTCACAGGCCTGTTGTATTTGACTTCATGCCCTAAAGATGAGTTCCAGGATTGCTACTGATTGTGGCAATCCAAATTCCTCATTTGACTGATTTTAACAGAAATATGGATGTTTTCATTGAGATTTTTAGGAACGTCATGAAGCGTTCCCAGTGTTGGAGCTCTCTAAGGCTCTATAGGATGGAGACAAAGTCAAAGTTCTGTTTGGCTCCCTGTTCGTCTCTCCATGTTCACTTGCTTAGAAATTTCATTCATATCAACTCTTTGGCCAACTCTTTTGTGATCCCATGGATTGTAGCCCACCCTGCTCCTTTGTCCATGGAATTTTCTAGACAAGACTACTGGAGTGGATTGGCATTTCCTCATCTTCCTGACCCAAGGATCAAACCTGCATCTTCTGTGTCTCCTGCATTGGAAGGTGGATTCTTTACTTCTGAGCCACCTGGGAAGCCTCATTTATATCATGTTCCCAGGTATTCTTCTAAAGAGGCAGAATGGTACTGTAAAGAGAGGAAAGCCTTGAATTCAGAAAACCTCGTTTCTTTGGTCAAGTGACTTCACTTTTCTGAGACTTGCTTTCCTCCTTTAAGAAATGAGGCTACTATAGCCCTGCTTTATTGTCAGGGTTAAAATGATTAAATATAGTTCATGTTACAGTCCTAGGCCTTTGGCAGGCATGCAGTGTTAGTTTCATTTAATAGCCTAGCTCCTGCTCTTTCCAGTTTGGATGAGATGAATCAAAGCTCACTGCTGCTGCTCTAATCTGATTCCTGAGCTTCAGTTCTACATTGTTCAGCATTTTATTAGGTACTTCCATTTGAGTACTTGACTGTCCTCTCACAGCTAGCGTTATCAGATCTATCACAAAACAAATTCCCCATCAATTGACTTCTCTTAGTGGCAGTACAGTTGTGGCAGGTACCCAGGTGGGAATCTGTATCATCACTGAATTTTCCTCTACTCCTTTCCTCTGCCTCTCTTCATTAAATACACACACATTCTCTCTCTCTCTCAAAGTTTTTAAATTGTTAATTCTTATAGTTTATTGCTTCTCTTCTTTTCATACCTATTTGTAAGGCCTCTTCAGACAACCATTTTGCCTTTTTGCATTTCTTTTTCTTGGGGATGGTCTTGATCCCTGCCTCCTGTACAATGTCACGATGGGCATCTGGTCCCATCATTTCATTGCAAGTAGATGGGGAAGCAATGAAAAGAGTGTCAGACTTTATTTTTTTGGGCTCCAAAATCACTGCAGATGGTGATTGCAGCCATGAAATTAAAAGACGCTTACTCCTTGAAAGGAAAGTTATGACCAACCTAGATAGCATATTCAAAAGCAGAGACATTACTTTGCCAGAAAAGGTCTGTCTAGTCAAAAGTATGGTTTTTCTGGGAGTCATATATGGATGTGAGAGTTGGACTATAAAGAAAGCTGAGCGCTGAAGAATTGATGCTTTTGAACTGTGGTGTCGGAGAAGACTCTTGAGAGTCCCTGCAAGGAGTTGCAACCAGTCCATCCTAAAGGAAATCAGTCCTGAATATTCATTGGAAGGACTGATGCTGAAGCTGAAACTCCCATACTTTGGCCACTTGATGCGAAGAACTGACATTTGAAAAGACTCTGATGCTGGGAAAGATTGAAGGCAGAAGGGGACGACAGAGGATGAGATGGCTGGATGGCATCACTGACTCAATAAACATGCTGCTGCTGCTGCTAAGTCGCTTCGGTCGTGTCAGACTCTGTGCAACCCCATAGACGACAGCCCACCAGGCTCCCCCATCCCTGGGATTCTCCAGGCAAGAACACTGGAATGGGTTGCCATTTCCTTCTCCAATGCATGACAGTGAAAAGTGAAAGTGAGTTTGAGTAAATTCCAGGAGTTGGTGATGGACAGGGAGGCCTGGCATGCTGCAGTCCATGGGGTCTCAAAGAGTTGGACATGACTGAGCTACTCTACTGAACTGAACTGGTAGTTTATTGCAATTATTGTATCTCAATCTAAGTCCTTTGTATTACTTCCATAAGTATTCGAATTCAGTTTTCTGTTGACCTCTGTAAAGTTCTGTTTCATCCTAGTAAATGCCAGATATTTTTGGCTACCTAGCATTCTTTATCAAGCTAAGGGAAGAGATGAACAGTCTTCTACTTAGGAAGGAAACGTCTATGAAAACTAGCTTTAGAATAGTATTTTTATAAGTCAGTATACCATAAAAATTATACAATGTTCACTTTAAACAGGACAGTTGTCACTCCATAATATTTGCTTACCTGCTATTTTCCCATTGCATAGGTAGAGTCAGCATGGTGATACTAGGGTTATTACTAACCTTCAAAGGAAAATGGCATAACACATCTAGAATCTGAATCCTTGGGGTGGAGCAAACCTCTGGAAAGGTAAAGAATGCTGCCTTCTTTGAAAGCCAAGTAAATTGTCACCAGATTCTTGAATATCCTGTGAATGATTGTTAAAGGCTTCATCTGTTTTCCTTCTGATGCTCCTTTGCCTCTAAATTGTCAAAAGGCCACTTCAGTTTTCCTGTGATTTAAAATTTGGCAGAGCCATTCAAATATTCCCCAAATAAATATCAATAGCTCTGAAGAAGATATTATAGTTGTAAAATAGAAGAGTCTAGATATCTGGGGACACAATTTTCACATTAATGAGAAAAATATATACACACAGGTAGATACAGTGTATGGGTATGTAAGTGTAAATATATATGCAGACTTATATACATATATATGTAATTGAAAAGATATTATGTGAACCTTTTTTTTTTTCAATTACATGTATATGTATTGCTGTTGTTCAGTCTCTCAGTCATGTCCAACTCTTTGCGACCCCATGGACTGCAGTATGCCAGGCTTCCCTGTCCTTTACCATGTCCCAGAATTTGCTCAAACTCATGTCCATTTAATCATGATGCATGATGCCATCTAACCATTTCAGCCTCTGTCATCCCCTTCTCCTCCTGCCTTCAGTCTTTCCTACCATCAGGGTCTTTTCCAATACGTCGGCTGTTTGCATCAGGTGGCCAAAGTATTGGAGCTTCAACTTCAGCATCTGTCTTTCCAATGAATATTCAGGACTGATTTCCTTTATGATTGACTGGTTTGATGTCCTTGCAGTCCAGGGAACTCTCAAGACTCTTCTCCAACACCAGAGTTCAAAAGCATCAATATATGTATGCTGCTGCTGCTGCTGCTGCTGCTGCTGCTGCTGCTAAGTCACTTCAGTCCTGTCCAAATCTTTATGACCCCATGGACTGCAGCCTACTTGGCTCCTCCATCCATGGGATTTTCCAGGCAAGAGTACTGCAGTGGGTTGCCATTGCCTTCTCTGCAATATATGTATATATGTCTGCAAAAGATATTATATGAACCACCTTTTGGCTTCTGTGGTAGCTCAATGGGTACAGAATCCTCCTGCAATACAGGAGACACAGGAGATGTGGGTTTGATCCCTGGGTAAGGAAGATCCCTTGGAGGAGGAAATGACACCCCCACTCCAGTATTTTTTCCTGGGAAATCCCATGCACAGAGTAGCCTGGCAGCCTACAGTCCATGGGTCACAAGAGTCGGACATGACTTTGCAATTAATCCCCCATTATGTGAACCAGGCAGCTCTAAGGCTATGGTGTGTCTACTTTGCTTCTATTGGAATTACTTCTCTAGAAGATTAAACCAAGAAAAAAACTACCTTACCATGGTTTTTTTTTTTTTTCTATAAGGCTTTTGTTAAGCACTCTTAAGTTCTAAGAAAAATCAATTCCTTTGCTTCCCTCAATAGATAGATATTATTCATTAGAAAATAAATGCAAAGTGGCAATTAGAGTCATAGAAAAGTATCTCCAATTTTATTCTGGGGCAATGTGATTCAGTGGTTATTGAATCCATGCATAGAAAATGGCAACCCACTCTTGCCTGGAAAATTCCATGGACAGAGGAGCCTGATGGGCTATAGTCCCTGAGGTTGCAAAGAGTCAGATATGACTCAGCGACTGAGCACAGAGCACATTGTAAATGGTTACAGTCCTATTTTGTCTGGCTGAAATTTAGTACAGGGGTCCTTTTTCCTGTAGAAAGGTTTATCAACTTTGATTTTCAGTCCATCTGAAGAGGGGAAGACTTGGTAGGAATCAGCCAGATGAAGAGTAAAATTGTGGTTGAGTAGGTGTTGGTGAGGGTTTTTTGGTTAAGGTTGTTGTCTGCAGTGCCATCGTGTTTTACCATATAGGGATGAGTATTCAGAAGAAGTGGAACTGAAGGTCAGTTTAGCTGGGACATTTGTTTGGTGAAAACATTAGGTCATGTTCTCAGTGCTAAGAAATTGACGTCAGACCCACAGAACTGATGAAGCCCACATGTCTCTTCTATTATATTCTTATGTAGACACAGACAGTATTTTTGGAATTCCCCATTAGCTGTCATTCAGTAATCATTCAAAAGGTATATGTGGCTTCCCTCATCTGGAGCTTCATCTGGAGCATCTACCTCTTGGAGGGAGCTAAGTAGTAATGCAATGGATAGGTAATGGTGCTGGGTTCTATGTATTTAGGATGATTAGATTTTAGTTTTAGTTCTGCAGGAGTCTTGGTTTTTCAAAGATTAACTTCTCCCTGGCTTTTATGAAAGCAAAATGAGTTAGGGAATACTTAGTGTAGGAAGGGTTTTGTTATTTAAGATAAGCTGGCACAGGTAGAAGCAGCTGCTTTAAGATCTATGTAAAGAAAGGAGCAAAATTTTAGCATGAAGAGTAGGACAAGTAATGGGGGTTTTATTTTGGAAAAACTAAGATATTTATTAAAATAATTTTGTCTTCTGTTTTTAAAATTTAGGTTATGTTTGCAAAAATAAACTTTTTTGAATGACCTTGTAAACATTTATATGGTAATATGTACACAATAAACTGGAAAATTCTGAAAGAGATGGGAATACCAGACCACCTAACCTGCCTCTTGAGAAATCTGTATGCAGGTCAGGAAGCAACAGTTAGAACTGGACATGAAACAACAGACTGGTTCCAAATAGGAAAAGGAGTACGTCAAGGCTGTATATTGTCACCCTGTTTATTTAACTTCTATGCAGAGTACATCATGAGAAACGCTGGACTGGAAGAAACACAAGCTGGAATCAAGATTGCTGGGAGAAATATCAATCACCTCAGATATGCAGATGACACCACCCTTATGGCAGAAAGTGAAGAGGAACTAAAAGTCTCTTGATGAAAGTAAAAGTGGAGAGCGAAAAAGTTGGCTTAAAGCTCAACATTCAGAAAAGAAAGATCATGGCACCTGGTCCCATCACTTCATGGGAAATAGATGGAGAAACAGTGGAAACAGTGTCAGACTTTATTTTTTTGGGCTCCAAAATCACTGCAGATGATGACTGCAGCCATGAAATTAAAAGACACTCCTTGGAACAAAAGTTATGACCAACCTAGATAGCATACTCAAAAGCAGAGGTGTTACTTTGTCGACTAAGGTCTGTCTAGTCAAGGCTACGGTTTTTCCTGTGGTCATGTATGGATGTGAGAGTTGGACTGTGAAGAAGGCTGAGTGCTGAAGAATTGATGCTTTTGAACTGTGGTTTTGGAGAAGACTCTTGAGAGTCCCTTGGACTGCAAGGAGATCAACCCTGGGATTTGTTTGGAAGGAATGATGCTAAAGCTGAAGCTCCAGTACTTTGGCCACCTCATGTGAAGAGTTGACTCATTGGGAAAGACTCTGATGCTGGGGAGGGATTAGGGGCAGGAGAGAAGGGGACAACGGAGGATGAGATGGCTGGATGGCATCACTGACTCGATGGACATGAGTCTGAGTGAACTCCGAGAGTTGGTGATGGACAGGGAGGCCTGGCATGCTGCGATTCATGGGGTCAGAAAGAGTTGGACATGACTGAGCGACTGAACTGAACTGAATGACTTCCTTCAAGGACATCTTTGAATATTTTCAGTTTTTAAAAAAGTATTTATTATTGTTGTGTTCAAAATACTTTTTTGGACCATCTATTTGGTCATCCTTCTTATATTCATTTTATGTATTTTAAGTAGCCTAATTTTGCTAGGTTCTTAATTGTCGATGATGTTAAGTATGATTTAAAGAGTTTAATCAACTTTAATTTGATCAACTTAGAAAACCTTTTGTTTTGATAAGTATAATGAAATTATAGTTATAGTCAATTATTAGAATTTTCGAAATTTCTGTAGTCAACTGGAGACTGACAGATGGCAAAAGAGGTGCCAGCATTAAAGTGGGCAGAGATAGTCAGGTGGATCACTTTGTATGAACTCTCAGTGAGTCTGTGTGCCTTAGGATGGCATTTGTTATCCTATGCCACCTTTCAACTGTGAGCCCCTAGGAACACATATTTGGACAATAAGCACATCTTGTACTCGTCTACACTCTACCTGAAAGGAAAAAAAAGTCTTTTCTAAACTAGAAACTGGTTGGCATGAAGGAATTTAAAAAATTTAGATCCCTTTCTGTGTTTTGTAACAAGAAAAAACTTATGAACAGAAAAAAAAAAAAGCTTTCTTTCATAAAGTTGTGTAGGAATTGTGTTTAAGAATCCTCCTCAGATGTGATTTCTGATGCTGTTTAGTCTATCACGTAAGTTATCAAGGGGCCAAGTTTTTGTTATCCTGAGTTGACTGAAGTTTTTGTTAGCCTCTCTTTCTTGTGGTTACCAGGGAGTATAAGGTACTGGTAGTAGCTTTTTCAGATTGCAGCTGTCAAGAGGGTCATCTGAAAGCTCTTTTTGGAATCATCTGAAATAGTAGCTTTCAACGTGGGACATGTTCATTTCTCTGTTTTCTACTCTTATTGTTTGCTTTTGTTCACTGTGTACATAATGATAAATCTTTAGAAAGGCCCATAAAGTAAATTTGCTAACATTTATTATGTTTATTAAAATTTACTATTTTAATAAAGTAGCAAACTAGTAAAAGGTAAAGTCACAAAATTTCTGATATAAAAATCACTTCAAAAAAAAAAAACCTATGTAGGCTTTTACTTAAACTGTTTAAGACACTAAAGTGCTAAGAGTCTTGAATTGTAGCCTGAATCTGCTTAGAAATTAATGATCAGAGACGTATTTTTTTCCCCAACAATGGAAAAGAGAGTTCAGGAGACAGAACTAAACACAAAGCAGTTTTCCATCCAAGTTTATGTAAAGCCAGTTGTGAAACTGTCAAAAAAATATTTTCCAGGTCCAAAAAGTAAAATAGAGATTCTAATTTATTTGGATCTGGCAAGATTTTCATAAAACATTCTTTAATACCACTATCAGATGAGATTACGTGCATGCTTATTCATTTCAGTCGTGTCTGACTTTGCGAATCCAACGACTGCAGCCTGCCAGGCTCCTATGTCCATGGGATTCTCCTGGCAGAAATACTGGAGTGGGTTACCATGCTCTTCTCCAAAGGATCTTCCCCACCCAGGAATCGAACCCAAGTCTCATGGCTCTCCTGCATTGCAGGCATATTCTTTACTGCTGAGCCACAGGGGATTAGATGAGATTAAGGAGAGTATATTCTTACTGCATAAACATAGCTGATCATGTAATAGGCACCAGAGAAATGTTTAATTTTTAAAAGCAGAAGAAAATTGGCTACAAATCTAAATGGAAATTTGAAATTGAGAAACCAAGAAAACTCTTTAATTTTACTTGATAAAACAGTTTATCACTTTCCACAGAAAAATGATTTTATGGTAATTATCTGGATGATTACTGTAGGACTCTACTTTCCTCTGACAATGCAGGCAGTCATTTTATTGGTGCTTTAGAAGAGATAGGAATCTTTTCATGAATTTACTTAAGCAAAAAACATAAATTCCCATATGGAATTTTAATGCTTTGAAAAACATAAATAAACTTTCAAAAGTGCCTAATTTAGTTCTGGTTCTCAGGAAGTAGCTTATTGACATAACAGATCAGAATACATGATCTTTAAAATACTTCAAAATGTTTAATATTTGAACATGTCAGCAAATAAAAAAAAATAGAAAGCCAACATCAATGGACACTTGATACATTCACATCTGGGGAACTGTCACAGAGATGTAAATTGTTTCCAGAAGGTTCCATGCTCACCAGGGGCAGAGCCAGGAACAGAATCAATCCAATGTGCAGTTTATCATATACACTTGTTACTCTTATGCTCTCATGAATGTGTTAAATAATAAGATGGAAAAAGATTAAAAATACACATATACCCAAATATATGTGTTTAACATTTCTTCCTAATAAAGAACAAAGGACAATTGGAGAAACATATTGATTCCTTATTTTAAATGCTAATAGTTTCTTACTTTAGCTTCACAGGGTACTGAGCCTTTATTGAAGTTAAGTTATAAAAAATCTGTGATCTTGTTAAATTTCTTAACAGAACCTATCATGTGTGTTTTTCACTTTCTCTTCTAGTTCTGTATATTTCATCCTGTTAACTGTACAACTACCAGACTAAGATGTAAGATGTGTTTTTTGTTAAGATTTATTTTTGAGGTAAAATTTCTTACAAGACAAACAGAGAGAGTACTTCCTATTGTAATTCTTACTGCCTCCGTACTGGGTTTACTTTTTACCAAGCACAGTTTACCTTTGAACAATATTGATTTGAACTGTGCAGGTCCACTTGTGCAGATTTGTTTCAGTAGTTAAATGCTATAATACTACACCACCCTAATTGGTTGAATGTGTGGATGCTGAGGAACTGTGGGACAGAGGAGGAATCACATATTTGGAGGGCTGACTCTAAGTTGTGTCGATTTTCAACCACACAAAGGGTTGGCACCCATAACTCCCACATTTTTCAAGAATCAGCTATGTATGTTTCAGGTCTCTAGTTTATTTATATTTATTTTTGAATGGGTGTGTGTGTGTGTGTGTGTGTGTGAGTGTTTAATAGTCAATGAATAACCTAGGGATTCAGCCCAATTCCCCTTTCTACTCCTTTCTTAGTGAAAAATGAAAGTGTTAGTCACTCAACTGTGTCTGGCTCTATGTAACCCCATGGACTGTAGTCCGCCAGGCTCCTCTGTTCATGGAATTCTCCGGGCAAGAATACTGGAGTGAGTAGCCATTCCCTTTTCCAGGGGATCTTCCCAGCCCAGGGATCAAGCCCAGGTCTCCCACATTGCAGGCAGATTCTTTACTCCTTTCTTAACCATGTTGCTCTTGTGGCCTTATGGATACCGTGATTTTTCCCTTAGAAAATTCCAACTTTATCATATGTTAAATGCTTATGATGTCATCACTTTTGATACATTAAAGTTTTCTCTCTCATGTTTATACACAGCTTCTGTGGTAGAAGTACAATCACGTCCACAGAATTCTTCAAATGTTTTCATTTGTTGTCTTTGTATATAGTGAGTTTGGGTGTTTCCTGTCTAAATCAATAATAAAATCTAAATAAATACTAGTTTAAAATACCTTTAGAACCTTTTAGCAATTTCAGTCATGATGGGATTCATGTCCAACACAAAGATGAGAAATGATGAAGTCATTTCTTGTAGGAGGTGTTGAATAGAAAGAATTGACTGTGTTTTTAAGTTTTAGAAGATACTTGCTTCTGGCCAAATGGTTACTGGAAAGTTTGTGTTATGGGGTATGGAAATTACCTAAGATTAATTGTGATGGACGTGTAACTGGTGATGTATAAAGAACTGATTCTCACAGGACATACTTTCTGGTAGTCTTTCTTTTAATGAATAAAGGTTGTTTATTTTCAGATAGAATGATGTTCTAATGGATGTACAAATAGAATGAATTCCAGAGGACTTTTGCTTGGTTTTCTGATTAATATTTTTTTTTATTGATTACCTACAGGGTTTTGGAGTCACTATTTAATTACCTATTTTAAGTAGTTTACTAAGCTTGGTCAGATGAGCAAAGTTGTTTGTGAATTTATTTGGCGCTGCTGTTCTAGTAAATGAGTTTATAGAATTTAACATGAAATGCACAGAAGCAAAGTAAATGAAAGTAGCTGCCTTTATTAAGAGGCTTAATGAATTTTATCTCTTGAAAAGGAAATGAACAATTGGTTTGGTCATTCAGTTTTTCAAAAATATGCCTGGGGATTTCTTTTATTAGATTTGTGTGTGTGTGTGTGTGTGTGCGTACGCACTGGATTCTATTTTAAACAGTGGAAATGGCCTTTAGTTTATGTTATGCTATTTCTTTACAAAGATGGGACCAAATGTATTTCAGTATCATTTATTATTTTAAAATTACATGTTATACTTCAGTAATTAATTACAAATTAACTAATACAGATGTTAATATGAACATAGCCAAACCTGGCTTTGTTTATAATATCTAAAAAAATTTAACTTCATGGAGAAATATAAATTATATTATTATAAGGGAGATGTTGAATAGAAAGAATTGGCATTTAATTTCTAGATTTTGGCATGGTAAAGAAGTGACCCTGGAGTGGTATTCAAGGTACAAGTATTAGATGAGTAAATAACATAACTATTGACCTTGCCAAGTTATTTCATGTCTCTGAACTTTAGGTCAGAATTTTTATTTGTAAAGGAGTGGGATGTGCTTGATTGGATCTAAGTAGTTTCTCTTTCTAAAAATATTGTCTATACTACAGGATTTTATGACATCTTTTTACTTTTGTATGATCCGCAGTGGATGTCTTTTACATAAAGATATGGTAGAGCAATTTTGGATGATTATAGTCATGTTCCCCACTCCAGTTCTCTTGCCTGGAGAATCCCATGGACTGAGGAGTCTGGAAGGCTGCAGTCCATGGGATCGCTGAGGGTCAGACACGACTGAGTGACTTCACTTTCGCATTTCGCTTTCATGCTCCAGTGTTCTTGCCTGGAGAATCCCAGGGACGGGGGGGCCTGGTGGGCTGCCGTCTATAGGGTCGCAGAGTTGGACACGACTGAACAACAGACTGGTTCCAAATAGGAAAAGGAGTACATCAAGGCTGTATATTGTCACCCTGCTTATTTAACTTCCATGCAGAGTACATCATGAGAAACGCTGGACTGGAAGAAGCACAAGCTGGAATCAAGATTGCCAGGAGAAATCTCAATAATCTCAGATATGCAGATAACACCACCCTTATGGAAGAAAGTGAAGTGAAATGAAAGTCGCTCAGTTGTGTCCAGCTCTTTGCAACCCCACAGACTGCATAGTCCATGGGATTCTCCAGGCCAGAATAGTGGACTGGGTAGCCTATTCCTTCTCCAGGGGATCTTCCCGACCCAGGAATCGAACCGGTGTCTCCTGCGTTGCAGGTGGATTCTTACCAGCTGAGCTATCAGGGAAGTCAAAAAGCCTCTTGGTGAAAGTGGAGAGTGAAAAAGTTGGCTTAAAGCTCAACATTCAGAAAACGAAGATCATGGCATCTGGTCCCATCACTTCATGGGAAATAAATGGGGAAACAGTGTCAGACTTTATTTTTTTGGGCTCCAAAATCACTGCAGATGGTGACTGCAGCCATGAAATTAAAAGACGCTTACTCCTTGGAAGAAAAGTTATGACCAACCTAGATAGCATATTCAAAAGCAGAGACGTTTCTTTGCCGACTAAGGTCCATCTAGTCAAGGCTATGGTTTTTCCAGTGGTCATGTATGGATGTGAGAGTTGGACTGTGAAGAAAGCTGAGTGCCAAAGAATTGATGGTTTTGAACTGTGGTGTTGGAGAAGACTCTTGCGAGTCCCTTGGACTGCAAGGAGATCCAACCAGTCCATTCTGAAGGAGATCAGCCCTGGGTGTTCTTTGGAAGGAATGATGCTAAAGCTGAAGCTCCAGTACTTTGGCCACCTCATGCGAAGAGTTGACTCATTGGAAAAGACTCTGATGCTGGGACGGATTGGGGGCAGGAGGAGAGGGGGACGACAGAGGATGAGATGGCTGGATGGCATCACTGACTCGATGGACGTGAGTCTGAGTGAACTCTGGGAGATGGTGATGGACAAGGACGCTTGGCGTGCTGCGATTCATGGGGTCGCAAAGAGTCAGACACAACTGAGTGACTGAACTGAAGTGACTTAGCAGTAGCAGCATAGTCATGTTAAATTGAATCAGGTGGTAGGATATTCCTTTTTTGAATGATTATTGATCACTGTACTTTAATCCTTATCCCAAGACTCATGGAGTTTTAAAAATTGTTTCTCTTGTATTTGTTTCTCTCTTATTTATCTTCCTGTTCTCATTGTCTGGCTTTTAAAAAAAGAATGGGTTAAGTCTAGCTCTTCCGTTTTGGCACCTACCCCTCTTTTTTTTTTTGGTCTCTTTAACAAGAGTTGCAAGATTAGTTTTTCTTCCCATCTCTGAAGAAATCTGTCCCTCCATGTGTAGCCAGCTCCTGCCCAAAAGTGGTTTCATAATCATTAAAACTCACACCAGTGCTGTTTCTTACTAACTCATTTTAAACTTGCATTAAGTGCTGTCTAGGTAGTGCTTTAGAGCTTCCCTGCTGGCTCAGTGGTAAAGAACCCCCCTGCCAGTGCAGGAGCTGCAAGTTTGATTCATGGATTGGGAAGACCCCCTGGAGAAGGAGATGCAGCCCACTCCAGTATTCTTGCCTGGAAAATTCCATGGACAGAGGAGTCTGGTGAATTACAGGCTGTAGTCCATGGGGGGTCAGAAAAGAGTTGGACAGTACTTAGTGACTAATAAAAAAAAAAGTTAGCACTTTACAGGGAACTATCCTACTCTCTTGATTAATTAATTGCTTAATATAAATTCATATAACATTCATTGAATATCTCTGTGTCAGGTATTTTGACATACGTGTAGCTTATTTAATAACATGATATGTTTAAAAACTACATCTTTAGAAGAATAAGGCATTTCCATATATGCTAATTTTCTAGCTTTTATTAAGTAAGGTAATAATTTTGTTTTGGTATATTTGTTTTTGTAAATGAAGATTCCTAACAATAAGAAATTAATTAAATGATGGAAATTAGCCTGGAAAGTGACCCAGTGGCTGGCAGGTCACAGGACCCTGGTCACTATCTGTCTACTGCTCCAAGGTAAGAACTTTAACTTGGTCTGTTGGAGAAAGGGGCAGTTTAGCCCAGAGTAGAATGTCAGATCTTAAGTATAAGTGAGAAAGCTGAAATTTGAAAACTGATATTTGAGTGAGGTCTGAGTTTCTGAGGACTAAGAGGAAGAGCATTTCTATTTGGAAACAGTAGCACACAGAGTGGTTAGACTGGAAAGAGCCAGCATATCAGAAGCAGAGAATGCGTTACACACTAGGGAGAGTTATGATGTGAATTTCACAGGTGCAGGTCAAGTTTGAGGTCTGTAACGGAGCACTGCACAGTGGAAAGTGATGTCATCAGTGCTACATTGTATATGTCATTTTGGATGCAGCACAGAGAATGGGCTGAAGTGGTCCAGAGGGATTTCTTGGTGCATTTGACTTCATTTAGAGGCTATTGCAATAAGTCTAAAAATTAGTGGTGGTGGCTAGGACTAGGGGAGTTGTACAGTGAATGGGCAGAAATGATATAATCAAGATATGTTTAAGAGATAGAAGTACTAAGGTTCAGTGAATAGGGGCTTCTCTGCTGGCTCAGATGGTAAAGAATCTGCCTGCAGTGCAGGAGACCCAGATTTGATCCCTGGGTCAGGAAGATCCCCTGGAGAAGGGAATGGCTCCCCACTCCAGTACCCTTGCCTGGAGAATCCCATGGACAGAGGAGCCTGGTGGGCTACATACAGTCCATGGGGTCACAAAGAGTCGGATATGACTGAGCAACACTTTCACTTTTTTTCTTTAATAAGAAAGGCAGTATAATCTGCAATTTTACGCATGTGAAATTGAGTAAATAAAAGCAAAATAGATGACGTTAGAGAGGATTTTTTTGTTTCTGAAAGCTTAATAGGCAGACGATATATCATGAATTTGTTGGCAGAAATAATTAGAATGATTTCGCTCATGTCCAAAAGCTTTCCAGGCATTTGTGTGTTGGTGTTTTATATTCGTGTGTGTGTGTTTGTACAGAAGTTATTAATCCTAAAACCTACTTGAGAAGGCAAGCCACTTTCCTCCAAGGTCTCCTTAATAGTAGAATTTTGATAGAATTCAGGTTATAGGCTCAATTTTAAATATCTTTCATATTATAATGCTTTTGCCAAGTCTTATATAGTGTTTGTATGATATGTTTTTTTTTTTTTTTACAAAATTTTCTCTGTTCTAATGCTATACATTCTGAGAAAAAGCAAAAACAATAAAACAAATTCTTGTCTGTGGGTTGCTTCATTAGAGACACGAAGATGGTAAGAATATTCCCAAGCCTATGCACTGTTCCCTTGGGATAAAAATCTATAGCTACCTACAAATAGATTACTTTGGCAGTTTTCTAGAAACTCAACTGTTCTTTTATTGAAAGAATGAAAAGATGATGGAATCAGTGCAAAAAGCTTCTTGTTCCAAACATGCTTTGGCTTGAATGCTACTTGCAATAAGTTTATTTGTGAATCTTTTTGAAAAGTATAGTATGATTCAATTTTCCAGGCACCACAGGTTTTATTTTATGGGATTCTGAAGTTGATACTCACTGTAGTCAAATGCTGGGCTATTTTATCCACTGGTACCTGCTAAAGTAGAATGAACTAGTGTTGCCAAGATAGTTCTAGTGTCAGTAATGGAAAATTCTTATTTTGAAATGACAGGATTGTTAAGTCTGCATGTCTCTTCTGAGTACTGTGAGTATTATATCCATTTCTTGATCCTTTCAGAAGTAACTGTGCCTGTCTTTTTGAAAAACTTAATGTGCTTACAGTAATAACTGAGTTCTTAGATTTTGGCTCAGCCAATGAGAATATAACTGATCTTGTGTTTCTTGTTCTTCCCATTTGTAACAAATGCAACACTCACTACATTTATAATTCTCAGAACCCAACTCTCACCCCAAATATGGCCTGTTAATACATATTATTAGTATAATTATGTTAATGTTAGTAATAAGACACATTGAATGTTTGAAATAATGAGTCACCATCCTTTTCTTTTAAAATAAATGATCCCATTTAATCCTCAGAGCAGTCCTAAGAGTTGATTATCACAGATGTTATTATCCTCAGTTCAAGAATAAGTGCTGTGCTGATTTCACTTTATCACATGACGTTTGTCAGGAATGTCAATACTTGCCCGTTCAAGTAGCAAGAAGTGGTTAAAGAAGCAAAGGATCTTAGAAATCGTTTAGTAGAATGCTCTCATTTTACAAGAGATAATTGGGCCATTTTCTTCCCTTTGACCCAAGATCAGTTTTTTATATTAGGTGTGGCAGGTTTTTCTGAAAAGTTTTAGTTGCTCAGTTGTGTCCTACTCTGACCCCATGAACCGCAGCCTGCCAGGCTCTTCTGTCCACGGAATTCTTCAGGCAAGAATGCTGGACCCCTGTGGTCTTGGTTGCAGCCATTCCACTCTGCTGTAGTGCAAAAGCAGCCATAGACATACATGCCATAGATATTTGACAGAGGTGTCAAAGAATGGGTGTGGCTGTGTTTCTGTAAAGCTTCATTCACAGAAAACAGACAGGAGGCTGGAGACCCATGGGCTATAGTTTCTTGAATTTTGGCTTATATTTTCAATCTGAAATGATCTATTTGCTACCGTTACTTAGTACCTTTATGAAAAATATCTTTTTGACCTTCTTTAATAGGGCTTCCTAGGTGGTGCTAGTGGTAAGAATCCACCTGCTAATGCAGGAGACGTAAGAGATGCGGGTGTGATCCCTGGGTCAGGAAGATCCCCTGGAGGAGGGTACGGAAACCCACTCCAGTATTATTGCCTGGCAAATCCTGTGGACAGAGGAGCTTGGTGGGCTATGGTCCATGGGGTCACAGTCAGATACAATTGAAGTGACTTAACATGCATCACTTTCTTTACTAGATGTATACTCTCTGGGTCTGGTCACCAAGTCTCATGATGTAAAATATTACTTATGTGCCAATTCCTACGTTTTTGCATCTAATCTTCACTATCCCTCCATTTTGACATGTGCAAAATGTTAAGTGCATGATGTTTAAAAAGTTTGAATTCATCTTCTTCCCTCCAAGAACTGCCCCTCCCAAAAGTGTCTCTTTTGTTTTCAGTTCTGACCTCATCATAGCTAACATTAGATTTTGCTAATTGCAAATCTACAACATGACTCTCCTTGTCAGGAAGGAAATTTTTTTCCCCTGTATCCTTATAGATTCTTTTGTCTGGTCTAATATTCGACACAAGGCAGATTAACAGAAGGAAAAAAAAATAATTTTTTATGTACAAGGGTCTCAACAGTGATCAATGCAGGTGTTGATATACCCTTTTAGACAAAAAAATAATAGTAATACATTTATGAAGAACTGACTAGACAAAGAAACAGTCTTGAATAGTAATTAGTGAAGACACTAAACAGAGTCTGTGGGCCCTGAATCCCCCATCTCTGGCTGTGAGAATGTCTGTCTACCTCCTGGTGCAGGGAAGGTAGCTTCCACCTGGGGAATTGATTTCCTGCTTTCAGGGGGACATAGAGGAGGCTCAGAGTGTCCTGTACCCATTGTTTCTCAAGTAACTTTAACTCATAACAATCAGTATGTCAAAGTAGTGGTATATTTTGGGGCGTCCTGCCCTGAATCCCATCATTATCTAAACCTTCCAGACGCTCCTCATCCCCTCTTGGACAAAACTCAGTCAGATCATACAGCTTTAGTCTGGTCTGGCTCTTGCTTAATTTTGGCATCCTGATTCTTCTTCCTTCACTGAGCAGCTTGCCCTCAGATAATCTGAGCTGCTATAGTTCTGTTCAGTACCACGTCACCTGATGCATCTCTGTTTACCCTGGTGAGTTTTTCTACCTGAGAGACCATTTTTCTAGTGCTTGCTTGACTCCTGTTATCCATAAAGTATGAGTGACAATATTTCCTCTTGGAATTCTCCCTTTATACTTGTGTGCTCCCTTTTCAAGACAGCTTCTGTAGGCATCCAGAAATGTTTATTGACTTGAACTTGCCTTGACATTTTCACTTAAAAAAGCAGGCAAATGAAAACGGAATCAGTTATTCTTCAAAATTCAAAGTATTATGATAGACTTTCGTAGTGGTTTGCCCCAATGCATAGGGTGCCTTTACTTGTGAACTCCAAAAATAACTTCCTAAAAAAAATCAGAAAATGCTGATCTAAGTGGCCTGCAGACAGTCTTAATAATAATTGTTGCTTAAGCAGTAATAAATTTTACCATGTAAGGTGAAATTTTGACAAGACACTAAAATGTATAAAGATAATGTACTAAACTCAATGAAATCACACACCTTCTTTGTTCAACTTCTTCAGTGATTTTTATTTTCTGTCAATTTTTCTCAGCTTTCTCCAACAGAAAAGTATATCAATAAACAAATGAAGAGTTAAAATCTTCAGATAATACTAGCTAAACAAATCAGTCCCTCATATTATGATTGCTTTTAACTTTTGGTTCTTAGAATTTGTTACTGATGATATAGATGTTATGTAAGTTAATTGTAGTTGTATATAATGCCTCAGATGATTGAAACATAATACAGCAGTGACAGAATTATATCCTTAGAAGAAAATCAGTCTTGTGAAATAATCTGAAAAAAATGTTCATTTTATGATTTTTTAAATGTTTTAAAGTTATACTAGGTTTTTATATTGACTGCTTAAAATATGAGGTTCTTCTTCCATTACTTTGATCTTTTTAAATAAGGATATGAAAAAAAATGGTATACAAATATAAAATATTTACTGATAATAAAAAACTCATTTACTTTTTAATTCACTGAACCATTAGACTTGTGAAACTTCTTGTATAGTTAGTATTTTAATGCAAACTACTATTTTATTTACTACCACTTTTTAAATGCCATTATTTCCCAACCTACTAGCTTTGTTGCTGTTTTATTAAGATTTACAAATAAGTTTTTGGGCATTTGCTCTGAATTTCCATGATAGGTTAAAACTTAATTAGTTTCTATTCATCAGAATTATGACTTGAATTTCATCACGGCATTGATTTAAATTTATTCTAAAATGAAGTGATTCATTATTAAAAGCTTGTTCTTTTTTCTTTTTAGAAGTACAATTTATTAAATTAAAGTAATTCTCATTAATAGAATTCATGTAGTTCATAAGTAGTTGAAGTGAGATGAAAGGGTTTCTGAAGTTTTGGGTTTTTTTCCCTAATCCACAAGATAAACTCTCACTTTGATCTGTATCATATTGGCTAGTTTTATTGGTTACTAGATTTCCCTCATATTTGTTTTGAAAAGTGATGTTTTGAAGATGTTCGACTTCATTTACACAATTTGCTTTTCTGTGCACATATGTTGATAATTTTGTAGTATCTATTGTGTGGATTCAAGGAACCTCTTTCTATCTACCAATTATTTCTAACTCAATTATTTGATAATTACCAGAACTTTAATTTTGACCAACCTTCCTAATACTTTGGTGGCCATTAAGCAATGTGTTACTTTGATATATACTTGAGCTCCATAAATTAACTTTTTTCTTAGTCAGATAAACAAAGAGTCTGTTTCCTCTCCTACCACAGATCCCGACTCCTTTCTCAGGCCTTCCTGTGAACATGGACTCCGAAATGAGATAGAAGTGTTAAATGTGGTGTCATGGAGCATTCCTGATGTTTTAAAGAACGTTGTACATGATATTAACTGTTGTCCTTTAGTTAATGTACCTGTCCTCAGAGACAAGTGAAAAGTCACAGTTTTGAAAATATAAAAAAGTAATTGGAGTTCACCGGGACCAGAGGTTCATTAAATGGTTCCTAAGACAAATATGAAGCATATGTAGAACTGAATGTAGACGACATGAGGCAAAGAGAAGCGTTTTCTAAACTCTAAGTGCCAGAAATCTCGCCCACCCACAAAGCCATGAAGTTACCCACACGTTATATGTTTAAGCAATTTACTATTTTATAGCAGTGAATTTGCTACCTAAAAAAAAATAAAAGATGAAATTACATTCTATTTTGGGTGGGGGATAGGAAGACAGTCTTATCTTTGTTATGTAAACATGAAAAAGAACATTTAGAAATGGCATCCTCACTGGTTAATATTGTTCTTACTATAATTTAAATGTAGTAAGTAAGTGAATGGTTCAGGAAGAGACCAAAGAAGATTTTCTTGGTGGAAGTTTAAGCACATTTGCAGAACTCAACCTAGATAAAATGTTCTGCTGTATTTCATTGGATACAAGCCTGTCCATACTGTAAGTTTGTTTCATGAAGGCAAAGCATTTATATTTCTCCAGTTATCATGACCATTTTTAAACCTTATACTGCAGTTGTAGAAATCTGCCCTATTTTTAAAATCAAAAGTGATTGCATTGTAGCAACTGAATGTTTTTCTGGATCTCATAAGTAGCTGGTATATTTTAGAATTCAAAGTTAGTAGCAGAGTGTTATGTATATGCTTAAATTTTATGTTATTGGTATTAAGAAGTATATCTGCTGGAGATTATCTTCTGGTTTTCATGATGCCATCAGGTTTTCTCACGTGGTGAAAGAGAATTTTGAGATGCATCCTATTTCTTCATGCTCAAATTTTGTCAACCTGAAAATCACTGCTGATGGTGACTGCAGCCATGAAATTAAAAGATGCCTGATTCTTGGAAGAAAAGCTATGCCAAAACTAGACAGAGTATTAAAAAGCAGAGACGTCACTTTGCCAACAAAGGTCTGTAGAGTCAAAGCTATGGTTTTTTTCAGTAGTCATGTATGGATGTGAGATTTGGACCATGAAGAAGGCTGTACACCAAAGAAATGATGCTTTTAAACTGTGGTGCGAGAGAAGATTCTTGAGAGTTCCTTGGATAGCAAGGAGATCAAGCCAGTCAATCCTAAAGGAAATCAACCCTGAATATTCACTGGAAGGACTGAAGCTGAAGCTCTAATACTTTGGCCACCTGATGTGAACAGCTGACTTATTGGAAAAGACCGTGATGTTGGGAAAGATTTCTGGCATGCAGAGAAGGAAGCAACAGAGAATGAGGTGGTTGGATGGCATTACCAGCTCCATGGACATGCGTTTCAGCAGACACTTGGAGATGGTGAAGGACAGGGAAGCCTGATTTGCTGCAGTCCATGGGGTCACAAAGAGTCAGACACAACTTAGCATTTGAACAACAACAAGGTCAATATCCTTATCTGATCCTTTAAAACTGACATGTTTAGCACATAGTAAGTATTGAGGAAAGGAACTATGTTTTTCTCCTGTGTTTTACTACTTCATGTCTTAAAGTTGCCCTGTAATTTAAGTACATAGTTTGTCGTTGTCTAGTCCTAAGTCATGTCCAACTCGACGTGACCCCATGGACTGCAAAATGCCAGGCTGACCTATCCTTCAGTATCTTCTGAAGTTTGTTCAGATGCATGTCGATTGAGTTGGTAATGCTATCTAATCATTTTATCCTCTGCTGCCTCTTCTCCCTTTGCCTTCAATCTTTTTCAGCATCACGGTCTTTTCCAAAGAGTCTTTGCATTAGGTGGCCAAAGTATGGGAGCTTTAGCTTCAGCATCAGTCTTTCCAATGAATATTCAGGCTTGATTTCCTTTAGGATTCACTGATTTGATCTCCTTGCTGTCCAAGGGACTCTCAAGAATCTTTCCAGCACCACAATTTGAAGGCATCAATTCTTTGACACTCAGCCTTCTTTATGGTCCATCTCTCATATCCATGACTACTGGAAAAGCCATAGCTTTGAGTATATGGACCCTTGTTGGCAAAGTGATGTCTCTGTTTTCTAATAAACTGTCTACATTTGTCATAGTTTTCATTCCAAGGAGCAAGCATCTTTTAATTTCGTGGCTGCAGTCACCATCCAGTGACTTTGGAGCCCAGGAAAATAAATCTGTTACTGCTTTTAGTTTTTCCCCATTTATTTGACATGAAGTGATGGAACTGGATACCATGATCTTAGTTTTTTGAATGTTGAGTTTTAAGACAGCTTTTTCACTCTCCTTTTTCACCCTCATCAAGAGGCTCTTTAGTTCCTCTGCACTTTCTGCCATTAAAGTAGTAGTATTTGCATATCTGAGGTTATTGATATTTCTCCCAGGAATCTTGAGTCCAGCTTGGGATTCATCCAGTCCAGTATTTCACATGATGTACTCTGCAAATAAGTTAAATAAGCAGGGTGACAATATACAGTCTTGATGTATGTTTTCTCAGTTTTGAACCAGTCCATTGTTCCATGTCCAATTCTAACTCTTGCTTCTTGACCTTCTTACAGGTTTCTCAGGATGCAGTTAACGTGGTCTGGTATTCCCATCTCTTGAAGAATTTTCCGCAGTTGGTTGTGATCCACACAGTCAAAGGCTTTAACATAGTCAATGAAACAGAAGTAGATGTTTTTCTGGGATTCCTTTCCTTTCTCTGTGATCCAGTGAATGTTGGCAATTTGATTTCTGGTTCCTCTCCCTTTTCTAACTGAGCTTGTACATCTGAAAGTTCTCTGTTCATGTACTGTTGAAGCCTAACTTGAAGGATTTTGAGCATTACATTGCTAGCATGCAAAATGAGCGCAATGGTAGTTTGAACAGTCTTTGGCATTGCCCCTTCTTTAGCATTGAAATGAAAAGTGACCTTTTCCAGTCCTGTGGCCATGAATGAGTTTTCCAAATTTGTTGGTATATTGACTTCAGCATTTTAATAGTATCATCTTTCAGGATTTGAAATAGCTCAGCTGAAATTCTATCACCTCCTCTCGCTTTGTTGGTAGTAATGCTTCCTAAGGCTCACTTGACTTCATACTCCAGGATGTCTGGCTTAGGTGTGGTTATCTGGGTCCTTAAGACCTTTTTGTATAATTCTTATGTGAGTCTTGCCACCTCTTCTTAATCTCTTCTGCTTCTGTTAGGTCCTTGATATTTCTGTCCACTATTATCTCCACCCTTGCATGAAATGTTGCCTTGATAGCTTCACAGTTTTCTTGAAGAGATTTCTAGGCTTTTCCATTCTATTGTTTTCCTCTACTTCTTTGCACTTTTCTTTGAAGAAGGCCTTCTTATCTCTCCTTGCTATTCTCTGGAACTCTGCATTCAGCTGGGTATGTCTTCCCCTTTCCCCCTGGCTTTTTGTTTCTCTTTTTTCATATGTGTAATGCCTCCTCAGACAACCACTTTGACTTCTTGCATTTCTTCTTCTTTGGTATGGTTTTGGTCACTGACTCCTGTACAGTGTTCCAAACCTCTGTCCATAGTTCTTCAGGCACTCTGTCTACCAGATCTAATCCCTTGAATCTATTCGTCACCTCCACTGTATAATCATAAGGGATTTGATTTAGGTCATACCTGAACGGCCTGTGGTTTTCTACGTTCTTCATTTTAAGCCTGAATCTTGCAATAAGGAGCTCATCATCTGAGCCACAATCAAATCCAGGTCTTGTTTTTGCTGACTGTATAGAACTTCTCTATCTTCCACTGCCAGGAATATAATCAAATCTGATTTCAGTATTGATCATCTGGTGATGTCCATGTGTAGAGTTCTCTTGTGTTGTTGAAAGAGGTGTTTACTATGACGAGCATGTGCTCTTGAGAAAACTTTCAGCCTTTGCCCTGCTTCATTTTTGTATTCCAAGGCCAAACATGCCTGTTATTCCAGGTATCTCTTGGCTTCCTACTTTTGTACCCCAATCCCCTATCATGAAAGAACATCTTTGTTTGTTATGAGTTATAGCAGATCTTGGAGGTCTTCATAGAACCGTTCAAATTCTGTGTTAGTGTTTGGGGCATAGACTTGGATTACTATTATATTGAATGAGTTGCCTTGGAAACGAACTGGGATCATTCTTTCTCTTTTAGATTGTATCCAGTTATTGCATTTTGGATTCTTGTTGACTATGAGGACTACTTCATCTCTTCTAAGGGATTCTTTCCCACAGTAGTAGATATAATGGTCATCTGAATTAAGTTTGTCCATTCTCATCTATTTTAGTTCACTGATTCCTAAGATGTGGATGTTCATTCTTGCCATCTCCTGCTTGACCATGTGCAGTTTACCTTGATTCATGGACCTAACATACCAGGTTCCTATGCAATACTGTTCTTTACAGCACTGGATCACCACCAGACACCTACACAGCTGAGCTTTGTTTCCACTTTGGTCCAGTGGCTTCTTTCTGGAGCTATTAGCAATTACCTTCCGCTCTTCCCCATTAGCATCGTGAACACCTTCTGACTTTGGGGGGCTCATCTTCCAGTGTTGTGTCTTTTTGTCTTATCACATTGTACCATTCCTGGGGTTCTTGTGGCAAGAATACTTGAGTGGTCTGCTGTTCCCTCCTCCAGCGGACTGCGTTTTGTCAGCACTCTTCACTATGACTCATCCATCTTGGGTGGTACCGCGCCGCATGGCTTATCGCTTCATCGAGTTATGCAAGCCCCTTTGTCAGGACAAGGCTGAGATTCACGAAGGGAATGGCCTCTATAAACATAAGCCTCTACTAGAAAGAGTTAGGAGACGAAAAGAGGGAGCGCTCATGCCCTGAGATTATAGCAGAGGCCAACAGGGAGAAGAAACACTCCTTTCCTGATCCGACTCAGTGAATGGAAAGCCATGAACTCTTCTCCCAGAAGAGGAAGCCCTCCAGCTTCCTTTTCCCTCAGTAAAATCCTTCTCCTTTTCTTGTGTGGGAACTTGCACGTGGCTCACCATGGTTACAGACCCTAACTCACAGTTCTCTTCTGAGCCCAAGCGAAATAACCCATCATTGCTGTTTAGTTGCTAAGTTGTGTCTGATTCTTTGGTGACCCCACGGACTGTAGTCCACCAGGCTCCTCTGTCTGTGGGATTTGCCAGGTCACCATCTTTATTTTAGGTTAACAGTGGGATCCATAGGCAGTTTGTTGGTATATAGATAGTTTGCCCAGAGCTCACTTTTCATGCACTTTTCCCTTAATTTCATGGACTCTCTGGTGAACAGCTTAGGCTTACTGATTTATTTAAGTGTTAACATTTTTTGTTTTCAAGGAGCTAGGGTATGTTGAATCTTACAGGCCAATGGCTGGGGTTGAAAGTCTTCCATTCCTAGGTTAGAATCTCATGACTTGATAAGGACTTTTAAAAATCATTGTACATGTACCATAGCATTCACTTCAACCTAGATGTTTTCTGCTACAACACCTGTTTCTGTAAGAAAAATTAGCTTTTATCTGATCAGTAAATAAGGGCGTTTGGTCCATTTAATGTGAAGTAGTATCAGCTCGTGGGCAACTTCTCTTAGATAAAAGCAGCCACAAAAAGTGGAACAGAATAACCTTGAAAGGAAAAGGAAATACCCTCAACCTACCTTCTGCAGAAGCCTTTGAATGAAAATATTTTTGTCTGATATGTTAGTTTCTGAGAGACATGCAGATATTCTTCCACGTTTATGGATTTGGATATTGTTTTCTCATTATTCAGTCATTTGTTTGCTTTGTGTATTAAACTCTATTTTCTTAGTAATAAAGTTATGATTATTATGTTTTGCTTTTTACTATGTGCTGTTTTTCTTTATCTGTATTAATGTTTTTTTGATCTTAAACCCTGTGATATCATGTTATATTGATACACCCTTCATTTTTGGTAGCATTTGCATACCAGTTTTTCATGCCAGTACATACATAAATATCTAATGAAAACTATCTTAACTGTAAAATACATACTTTCAGGGTAGTTTTAATTAGACATTTATATTTTAACCAGCCTAGAGTTAGACTTTTCTTAAAAACCCAATCTGATCAATCTCTCACTAAAGAAATAGTTATTCAGCAGCGTGTTGTTCAGCCTCCATATGTTGGAATTTTTGATAGTTTTTCTCCTGTAATTGAGATCTAATTTTACTGCATTGTGGTCAGAAAAGATGCTCGGAAAGATTTCAATTTTTTTGAATTTACCAAGGCTAGATTTATGGCCCAGGATGTGATCTATCCTGGAGAAGGTTCCGTGTGTACTTGAGAAAAAGGTGAAATTCATTGTTTTGGAGTGAAATGTCCTATAGATATCAATTAGGTCTAACTGGTCTGTTGTATCATTTAAAGTTTGTGTTTCTTTGTTAATTTTCTGTTCAGTTGATCTGTCCATAGGTGTGAGTGGGGTATTAAAGTCTCCCACTATTATTGTGTTACTGTTAATTTCTCCTTTCATACTTGTTAGCATTTGTCTTACATATTGTGGTGCTCCTATGTTGGGTGCATATATATTTATAATTGTTATATCTTCTTCTTGGATTGATCCTTTGATCATTATGTAGTGTCCTTCTTTGTCTCTTTTCACAGCCTTTGTTTTAAAGTCTATTTTATCTGATATGAGTATTGCTACTCCTGCTTTCTTATGGTCTCTGTTTGCGTGGAATATCTTTTTCCAGCTCTTCACTTTCAGTCTGTTTGTTTCCCCTGTTTTGAGGTGGGTCTCTTGTAGACAACATATATAACAGACTTGCTTTTGTATCCATTCAGCCAGTCTTTGTCTTTTGGTTGGGGCATTCAACCCATTTACATTTAAGGTAATTATTGATAAATATGATCCCATTGCCATTTACTTTGTTGTTTTGGGTTCGAGTTTATACACCCTTTTGTGTTTCCTGTCTAGAGAATATCCTTTAGCATTCGTTGGAGAGCTGGCTTGGTGGTGCTGAATTCCCTCAGCTTTTGCTTGTCTGTAAAGCTTTTGATTTCTCCTTCATATTTGAATGAGATCCTTTCTGGGTACAGTAATCTGGAAGAATCAACATGCCTGACTTTAGGCTTTACTACAAAGCCACAGTCATCAAGACAGTATGGTACTAGCACAAAGACAGAATTATAGATCAATGGAACAAAATAGAAAGCCCAGTAATAAATCCACGCACCTATGGACACCTTATCTTTGACAAAGGAGGCAAGAATATACAACAGATTAAAGACAATCTCTTTAACAAGTGGTGCTGGGAAAACTGGTCAACCACTTGTAAAAGAATGAAACTAGATCACTTTCTAAGACCATACACAAAAATAAACTCAAAATGGATTAAAGATCTAAATGTAAGACCAGAAACTATAAAACTCCTAGAGGAGAACATAGGGAAAACACTCTCAGACATAAATCACAGCAGGATCCTCTATGACCCACCTCCCAGAATATTGCAAATAAAAAAGAAAATAAACAAATGGGACCTAATTAAACTTTAAAGCTTCTGCACAAGAAAGGAAACTATAAGCAAGGTGAAAAGACAGCCTTCAGAATGGGAGAAAATAATAGCAAATGAAGCAGCTGACAAACAACTAATCTCAAAAATATACAAGCAACTTCTGCAGCTCAATTCCAGAAAAATAAATGACCCAATCAAAAAATGGGCCAAAGAACTAAATAGACATTTCTCCAAAGAAGACATACAGATGGCTAACAAACACATGAAAAGATGCTCAACATCACTCATTATCAGAGAAATGCAAATCAAAACCACAATGAGGTACCATTTCACGCCAGTCAGAACGTCTGTGATCCAAATGTCTACAAGCAATAAATGCTGGAGAGGGTGTGGAGGAAAGGGCACCCTCTTACACTGTTGGTGGGAATGCAAACTAGTACAGCCACTTTGGAGAACAGTGTGGAGATTCCTTAAAAAACTGCAAATAGAACTGCCTTATGACCCAGCAATCCCACTTCTGGGCATACACACCGAGGAAACCAGAATTGAAAGAGACACGTGTACCCCAATATTCATCGCAGCACTGTTTGTAATAGCCAGGACATGGAAACAACCTAGATGTCCATCAGCAGATGAATGGATAAGAAAGCTGTGGTACATGTACACAATGGAGTATTACTCAGCCGTTAAAAAGAATACATTTGAATCAGTTCTAATGAGATGGATGAAACTGGAGCTTATTATACAGAGTGAAGCAAGCCAGAAAGAAAAACACCAATACAGTATACTAACACATATATATGGAATTTAGAAAGATGGTAATGATAACCCTGTATGCGAGACAACAAAAGAGACACAGAGGTATAGAACAGTCTTTTGGACTCTGTGGGAGAGGGCGAGGGTGGGATGATATGGGAGAATGGCATTGAAACATGTATATCATATATGAAATGAATTGCCAGTCCAGGTTCAATGCATGATACTGGATGCTTGGGGCTGGTGCACTGAGATGACCCAGAGGGATGGTATGGGGAGGGAGGAGGAAGGGGGGTTCAGTATGGGGAACATGTTTATACCTATGGTGGATTCATGTTGATGTATGGCAAAACCAATACAATATTGTAAAGTAAGTAACCTCCAATTAAAATAAATAAATTTATATTTATAAAAAAGAAATAGTTAAAAGTATTACATTTATCTTTTATTATTTTTATATTTGGGATTCTTTCTACAAGGTTGTTTTTTTGGCTATTGATGTTGGCCAGTCATTTTGTTTGCTACTTGACTTTGCTCCTATGCTTTGCTGCATTGATACACATAATTCTTTAGTCACTCTGCAGGTTGGGAAACTATAAGATATAATTGTATATAGCTTTAATTAAATAGCATTACTTTTTAGTATACATAGTTAGCTGTAAGTTAACCAAATGTAAGGTCTCTACTTTCTGTCCTCCAAAAAAATAAAAAAACAGACTCAGCACACTTTATTTATTGAATGTTCTCGTTACAGTATAATATATTCTTGTCTAGAGTTTTAGTTTTTATATCTTTTTCATTGTTGGAGTTATAATTTCCTTTTTTTAAAAAAAATTATTTATTGTTGACTTAGTTTTGGCCATGCTGGGTCTTTGTTGCTGCTCCAGCTTTCTCTCGTTGAGGGGAGTGGGGCTGCTCCCCATGTGCAGTGTGTGGGCTTCACATTGCAGTGGCCTCTCTCATTGCTGAGCAGAAGTTCTAGGGCACGAGAGCTTCAGTAGTTGCGGCACGTGGGCCCAGCAGCTGAGGCTTGTGGTCCCTGGAGCTCGGGCTCAGTAGTTATGGCACACTGGCTGAGCTGTTCTGCAGCATGTGAAACCTTCCTGAAGCAGAGATCAAACCTGTGTCCCTTACACTGGTGGGCAGAGTCTTAACCACTGGACTACCAGCCCTATCATTTACTTTTATAATTAATATAATTAACTGGTATTTTATAAATTAATTTTAGACTGTCTTTTAGGCCACTGTCTTAGGAAAATTAAAACTGAGCACTTGCTCCCAGCTCTAACTTCCCATCGAGGTTTCCCCAGGTCCTGGCAGCATGCGTTTCCTCCTGGGCTAACTCTAATGGCAGTTTCCTGGTGCAGACGTCCAGTCCCAGCTGTATCACAGTCATCATTCCTTCTCTAATTAATGTGTTGCCAGCATTTCCACTCTTTCATTTCTATGCATTTTATGTTTCTATGCAAGCTATAATTACCAATTACAATGCTCTTGTCTTTTCTGCTCCTTGTGCTCTTTTTACACAAACTGTCTCCCTCCCACCCAGGTTTCTTATATTAGTGTGAGATTTTTCTGAATTCAAAATTTGTCAGAAGACTTGTATTACACAAGAAATGTGTGTCTGTGTGGCTGTCAGTCTAGGCTGGCAGTAGGGTTGCCCAGGTTGTGTACTGCAAAATTCTAGGGCATTTCATTCACCTGAAGTGTGTTGGGCTTGGTGGCCTCTGGCATTTCATGGTATCTGACTAGTGCAGATAATTGCACACTTGAAAAGTTAAATAGTCCTGTGAGGCTTTTAACTTTCAAAAGCAGTGTTGTTTGCTAGTCCAGCTGGTAGGGGGCTGTATAGTGATCTGGCCTTATGGGCTCCGGAGAGACTCTCACCTTCCTTGCTTCAGATCCATACCATGACTGCAGTTTCCAAAACTGCCTCAATCTGAGGGAATTAGCCTGCTTTTTGTAGCAAGCACACAGCAATTTTAGGCTCAGCTAGATACATAAAACTCCTAAGACTAGAAGCCTTATCAGTTCAGTTCAGTTGCTGTCGTGTCCGGCTCTTTGCGACCCCATGAATCGCAGCACGCCAGGCCTCCCTGTCCATCACCAACTCCCGCAGTTCACTCAGATTCACGTCCATCGAGTCAGTGATGCCATCCAGCCATCTCATCCTCCATCGTCCCCTTCTCCTCCTGCCCCCAATCCCTCCCAGCATCAGAGTCTTTTCCAGTGAGTGAACTCTTCTCATGAAGTGGCCAAAGTACTGGAGTTTCAGCTTTAGATCAGTCCTTCCAAAGAAATCCCAGGGCTGATCTCCTTCAAAATGGACTGGTTGGATCTCCTTGCAGTCCAAGGGACTCTCAAGAGTCTTCTGCAACACCACAGTTCAAAAGCATCAATTTTTCAGCACTCAGCCTTCTTCACAGTCCAATTCTCACATCCATACATGACCACAAGAAAAACCATAGTCTTGACCAGACAGACCTTAGTCGGCAAAGTAATGTCTCTGCTTTTGAATATACTATCTAGGTTGGTCATAAGTTTCCTTCCAAGGAGTAAGCATCTTTTTTATAGCTCTAGTCAAACTATATAGCTCTAGTTTTACCAACTTTGTGAGAGACTGCAGGGCAGGGCAAAAGACAGGACAGAGGTGGGCGTGGCCTCTGCTTTAGCTCCTGAGCTCATCATCTCTTGTTAGTTTCGGGGCAGCTTTCCTTTACCCACTTCTCCCTCTGCCTTGGCTTCTCCAGAGTGAGGGAAGGTGATTCCAGAGGTGGTATGGGAGCCATCCTTTTAGAAGACTTAAGCTCTTGAGAGTCCCTTGGACAGCAAGGAGATCAAACCAGTCAGTCCAAAAGGAAATCAGCCCTGAACATTCATTGGAAGGACTGATGCTGAAGCTCCAATACTTTAGCCGCCTGATGTGAAAATACTCTGATGTTGGGAAGGACTGAGGGCAGGAGGAGAAGGGGGTGACAGAAGATGAGATGGTTGGATGGCTTCACCAATTCAGTGGATGTGAACTTGGGAAAACTCCAGGAAATGGTGACGGACAGGGAGGCTTAGTGTGCTGCAGTCCATGGGGTCACAAAGAGTTGAACATGACTTGGCAGCTGAACAACGGCAACAACAACAAAGCTACAAACAGGGACTGACATCTTTTGCAGTTGCTGATAGTCATTAGCTTCCAGGTCCTAGCTAGGGGATGCCTGGCTGCAAATTACTCGGAAGCAGAATCTAGTGTTGTTAGTTCATTCACAATCTTCCAGCCTGTGTGTGGGTCATTAGTCAGGAGTTCCCATAAGTGATGTTGCCTGGGCAAACACCTGAAGCTTCACTTTCATAAGTTTTAAAGGAAGCAGAGCTTAGGGGAAGGTGATCCCAGGATTTCAGGTTTGCATGGTCTTTTCTTCAGTTATTCAGCAGATAGAAAAATTCGAAACTTTTCCTCTATGCTTTTCTTCTTCCAGACATTTTTTAAAATTTCATTTTTAATTGGAGGATAATTGCTTTACAATGTTGTGTTGGTTTCTGCTCTGCAACAACGTGAATCAGCTATAGATGTACATATGTCCCCTCCCTCTTGAGCTCCCTCCTACCTCCCCATCCCACACCTCTAGGTTGTCACAGTGTGCCAGGCTGGGATCCCTGCATCATACAGCAGCTTCCTGCTAGCTCTCTGCGTTACACATGGTACTGTATCTACGTCAGTGCTGCTGTCTCAGTTCGCCCCACCCTCTCCTTACCCCACTGTGTCCACAAGACTCTTCTCTGCATCTGCATCTCTGTTCGTGCCATGCAGCTAGGTTCATCTTATCATTTTTCTAAATTCCATATATATATATATATATATATATGCATTATACCATATTTATTTTTCTCTTCCTAACTTACTTCACTCTGTATGACAGACTCTGGGATCATCTACCTCACTACAACTAACTCAATTTTGTTCCTTTTTATAGCAGAGTAATATTCCATTGTGTATATGTACCAAACATTTAAAATTTTATTTTATTTTGCTTTTATTCTTTGTCTGTTCTTTTAGTTTCTTAATGAATCGAACATTTTTAAGGAAACAGTCTTTATTGTAACCTTAGATTTCAAGAGGAAGCAGCTAAACATTTTCAGCTGACTATACATAATGCTTCTCTGTTGGCTTAGTGGTAAAGAGTGATGCTTGTCAATGCAGGAGATGCTGGTTTGATCCCTGAGTCAGGAAGATCCTCTGGAGAAGGAAATGGCAACCCACTCCAGTATTCTTGCCTGGGAAACTCCATGGACAGGCAAGCCTGGCAGGCTGCAGTCCACAGGGTCACCAGAGAGTCATGTCTTAGTGACTAAAGAACAATAATAAATAGGTAATGAAAAGTTCCATGAAAGTTTTTGACTATTAAATTAATATACATTGCACATTATCTCATAATTTTAAAATGGAATAAAAGTAATTTTCCCTGGAAGAGCAAAATGTAATAGGTGAAAAACTCACTCCTTTGTTTTATAGAAAAAACATAATAAGGTGTTTTGTTGTCTGATTTTTCAAAGAGCACTTTTCCATATGAGTGAACAGAGAGGAAGGGATTAGTATATGATTGGTTTAAGGGATTAGTATTAGTATGCAAGATGGAGTCTATTTTAAAATGCTTCTAGTTAATAAACACATAATTGAACAAATAATTATTGAGTTTTAAAAGTTTGATGTTGCAAAGGAATACATATATTTCTTTATGCTCATTGTATATGTGCATTTGTATTTTAAATAGCTTAGTTTGAAGCTATTGTGATTTTGGTTTTTATGTCCCATGAAAGATAGTACTGTATCGCCTCAATACTTTGATGAAAAGAGCACAGATCACCTGAGACCTTAAGTTTAAATGAAAAATAATGCTTAAAAAATAGTTACTTAAACAATTTCAAGAAAAAACACTAACACAGCTAAAAGAATTCTATATAAAATTCGTCTGGATTTACTTTAAGAAGTAGATGATTATTTGTTAAATTCCAATTATTACTTTGAAAGGGATTCTTCTAAAATCTTTATGTACTTGGATAAGTAGTCCCTTGAATTTTATTAATACTGATAATTTCTTATGGATTCATTTATTTCTGTCTTGTCTAGTTTCAAATTACAAATTATGAAGAAAGTTGAATGACTTGATGTAACCATATAGTCTTTATGCATTAACTCTGGCACAAATGGAAATAGCATTTTATATTTGTTAGTGAGTGTTTACTACTTATGTGTTTATAAAGAATGATTCATTTTATTAAGTATTTATCACTGGAAACAATTAACTAGAAGTTAATATAAATTGATAAAAATAAAAATATTTTAATTATATTTTTAAAAATTTATTTAAATAAATTTGTTTAAAAATTTTTTTTTCCATTTTATTTTTTTATTTTTTTTTTAAAATTTATTTATTTTTTTAATTTTAAAATCTTTAATTCTTACATGCGTTCCCAAACATGACCCCCCCTCCCACCTCCCTCCCCACAACATCTCTCTGGGTCATCCCCTTGCACCAGCCCCAAGCATGCTGCATCCTGCGTCAGACATGGACTGGCGATTCAATTCTTACATGATAGTATACATGTTAGAATTCCCATTCTCCCAAATCATCCCACCCTCTCCCTCTCCCTCTGAGTCCAAAAGTCCGTTATACACATCTGTGACTTTTTTCCTGTCTTGCATACAGGGTCGTCATTGCCATCTTCCTAAATTCCATATATATGTGTTAGTATACCGTATTGGTGTTTTTCTTTCTGGCTTACTTCACTCTGTATAATTGGCTCCAGTTTCATCCATCTCATCAGAACTGATTCAAATGAATTCTTTTTAACGGCTGAGTAATACTCCATTGTGTATATGTACCACAGCTTTCTTATCCATTCATCTGCTGATGGACATCTAGGTTGTTTCCATGTCCTGGCTATTATAAACAGTGCTGCGATGAACATTGGGGTACATGTGTCTCTTTCCATTCTGGTTTCCTCGGTGTGTATGCCCAGAAGTGGGATTGCTGGGTCATAAGGTAGTTCTATTTGCAATTTTTAAGGAATCTCCACACTGTTCTCCATAGTGGCTGTACTAGTTTGCATTCCCACCAACAGTGTAGGAGGGTTCCCTTTTCTCCACACCCTCTCCAGCATTTATTGCTTGCAGATTTTTGGATCGCAGCCATTCTGACTGGTGTGAAGTGGTACCTCATTGTGGTTTTGATTTGCATTTCTCTAATAATGAGTGATGTTGAGCATCTTTTCATGTGTTTGTTAGCCATCCGTATGTCTTCTTTGGAGAAATGTCTATTTAGTTCTTTGGCCCATTTTTTGATTGGGTCGTTTATTTTTCTGGAGTTGAGCTGCATAAGTTGCTTGTATATTTTTGAGATTAGTTGTTTGTCAGTTGCTTCATTTGCTATTATTTTCTCCCATTCAGAAGGCTGTCTTTTCACCTTGCTTATAGTTTCCTTTGTTGTGCAGAAGCTTTTAATTTTAATTAGATCCCATTTGTTTATTTTTGCTTTTATTTCCAGAATTCTGGGAGGTGGATCATAGAGGATCCTGCTGTGATTTATGTCTGAGAGTGTTTTGCCTATATTCTCCTCTAGGAGTTTTATAGTTTCTGATCTTACATTTAGATCTTTAATCCATTTTGAGTTTATTTTTGTGTGTGGTGTTAGAAAGTGATCTAGTTTCATTCTTTTACAAGTGGTTGACCAGTTTTCCCAGCACCACTTGTTAAAGAGATTGTCTTTACTCCATTGTATATTCTTGCCTCCTTTGTCAAAGATAAGGTGTCCATATGTGTGTGGATTTATTTCTGGGCTTTCTATTTTGTTCCATTGATCTATATTTCTGTCTTTGTGCCAGTACCATACTGTCTTGATGACTGTGGCTTTGTAGTAGAGCCTGAAGTCAGGCAAGTTGATTCCTCCAGTTCCATTCTTCTTTCTCAAGATTGCTTTGGCTATTCGAGGTTTTTTGTATTTCCATACAAATCTTGAAATTATTTGTTCTAGTTCTGTGAAAAATGTGGCTGGTAGCTTGACAGGGATTGCATTGAATTTGTAAATTGCTTTGGGTAGTATATTCATTTTCACTATATTGATTCTTCCAATCCATGAACATGGTATATTTCTCCATCTATTAGTGTCCTCTTTGATTTCTTTCATCAGTGTTTTATAGTTTTCTGTATATAGGTCTTTAGTTTCTTTAGGTAGATATATTCCTAAGTATTTTATTCTTTTCGTTGCAATGGTGAATGGAATTGTTTCCTTAATTTCTTTTTCTACTTTCTCATTATTCGTGTATAGGAATGCAAGGGATTTCTGTGTGTTGATTTTATATCCTGCAACTTTACTATATTCATTGATGATCTCTAGTAATTTTCTGGTGGAGTCTTTAGGGTTTTCCATGTAGAGGATCATGTCATCTGCAAACAGTGATAGTTTTACTTCTTCTTTTCCAATTTGGATTCCTTTTATTTCTTTTTCTGCTCTGATTGCTGAGGCCAAAACTTCCAGAACTATGTTGAATAGTAGCGGTGAAAGTGGACACCCTTGTCTTGTTCCTGACTTTAGGGAAATGCTTTCAATTTTTCACCATTGAGGATAATGTTTGCTGTGGGTTTGTCATAGATAGCTTTTATTATGTTGAGGTATGTTCCTTCTATTCCTGCTTTCTGTAGAGTTTTTATCATAAATGGATGTTGAATTTTGTCAAAGGCCTTCTCTGCATCTATTGAGATAATCATATGGTTTTTATTTTTCAATTTGTTAATGTGGTGAATTACATTGATTGATTTGCGGATATTGAAGAATCCTTGCATCCCTGGGATAAAGCCCACTTGGTCATGGTGTATGATCTTTTTAATGTGTTGTTGGATTCTGATTGCTAGAATTTTGTTGAGGATTTTTGCATCTATGTTCATCAGTGATATTGGCCTGTAGTTTTCTTTTTTGTGACATCTTTGTCAGGTTTTGGTATTAGGGTGATGGTGGCCTCATAGAATGAGTTTGGAAGTTTACCTTCCTCTGCAATTTTCTGGAAGAGTTTGAGGAGGATAGGTGTTAGCTCTTCTCGAAATTTTTGGTAGAATTCAGCTGTGAAGCCGTCTGGACCTGGGCTTTTGTTTGCTGGAAGATTTCTGATTACAGTATCAATTTCCGTGCTTGTGATGGGTCTGTTAAGATTTTCTATTTCTTCCTGGTTCAGTTTTGGAAAATTGTACTTTTCTAAGAATTTGTCCATTTCTTCCACGTTGTCCATTTTATTGGCATACAACTGCTGATAGTAGTCTCTTATGATCCTTTGTATTTCTGTGTTGTCTGTTGTGATCTCTCCATTTCATTTCTAATTTTATTGATTTGATTTTTCTCTCTTTGCTTCTTGATGAGTCTGGCTAATGGTTTGTCAATTTTATTTATCCTTTCAAAGAACCAGCTTTTGGCTTTGTTGATTTTTGCTATGGTCTCTTTTGTTTCTTTTGCATTTATTTCTGCCCTAATTTTTAAGATTTCTTTCCTTCTACTCACTCTGGGGTTCTCCAACTCTTCCTTTTCTAGTTGCTTTAGGTGTAGAGTTAGGTTATTTATTTGACTTTTTTCTTGTTTCTTGAGGTATGCCTGTATTGATATGAACTTTCCTCTTAGCACTGCTTTTATAGTGTCCCACAGGTTTTGGGTTGTTGTGTTTTCATTTTCATTAGTTTCTATGCATAATTTGATTTCTTTTTTGATTTCTTCTGTGATTTGTTGGTTATTCAGAAGTGTGTTGTTCAACCTCCATATGTTGGAATTTTTAATAGTTTTTCTCCTGTAGTTGAGATCTAATCTTAATGCATTATGGTCAGAAAAGATGCTTGGAATGATTTCGATTTTTTTGAATTTATCAAGTTTAGATTTATGGCCCAGGATGTGATCTATCCTGGAGAAGGTTCCATGGGCACTTGAAAAAAAGGTGAAATTCATTGTTTTGGGGTGAAATGTCCTATAGATATCAATTAGGTCTAACTGATCTAATGTATCGTTTAAAGTTTGCGTTTCTTTGTTAATTTTCTGTTTAGTTGATCTGTCCATAGGTGTGAGTGGGGTATTAAAGTCTCCCACTATTATTGTGTTATTGTTGATTTCCCCTTTCATACTTGTTAGCATTTGTCTTACATATTGCGGTGCTCCTATATTGGGTGCATATATATTTATAATTGTTATATCTTCTTCTTGGATTGTTCCTTTGATCATTATGTAGTGGCCTTCTTTGTCTCTTTTCACAGCCTTTGTTTTAAAGTCTATTTTATCGGATATGAGTATTGCCACTCCTGCTTTCTTTTGGTCTCTGTTTGCGTGGTATATCTTTTTCCAGCCCTTCACTTTCAGTCTGTATGTGTCCCTTGTTTTGAGGTGGGTCTCTTGTAAGCAGCATATAGAGGGGTCTTGTTTTTGTATCCATTTGGTCAGTCTTTGTCTTTTGGTTGGGGCGTTCAACCCATTTACGTTTAAGGTGATTATTGATAAGTATGATCCCGTTACCATTTACTTTATTGTTTTGGGTTCGGGTTTATACACCCTTTTCGTGTTTCCTTTCTAGAGAATATCCTTTCGCATGTGTTGGAGAGCTGGTTTGGTGGTGCTGAATTCTCTCAGCTTTTGCTTGTCTGTAAAGCTTTTGATTTCTCCTTCGTATTTGAATGAGATCCTTGCTGGGTACAGTAATCTGGGCTGTAGGTTATTGTCTTTCATCACTTTAAGTATGTCTTGCCATTCTTTCCTGGCCTGAAGAGTTTCTATTGAAAGATCAGCTGTTATCCTTATGGGAATCCCCTTGTGTGTTATTTGTTGTTTTTCCCTTGCTGCTTTTAATATTTGTTCTTTGTGTTTGATCTTTGTTAATTTGATTAATATGTGTCTTGGGGTGTTTCGCCTTGGGTTAATCCTATTTGGAACTCTCTGTGCTTCTTGGACTTGGGTGATTATTTCCTTCCCCATTTTAGGGAAGTTTTCAACTATTATCTCCTCAAGGATTTTCTCATGATCTTTCTTTCTGTCTTCTTCTTCTGGGACTCCTATAATTCGAATGTTGGAGCGTTTCATATTGTCCTGGAGGTCTCTGAGATTGTCCTCATTTCTTTTAATTCGTTTTCTTGTTTCCTCTCTGATTCATTTATTTCTACCATTCTATCTTCTATTTCACTAATCCTATCTTCTGCCTCCATTATTCTACTAATTGTTGCCTCCAGAGTGTTTCTGATCTCATTTATTGCATTATTCATTATATTTTGACTCTTTTTTATTTCTTCTAGGTCCTTGTTAAACCTTTCTTGCATCTTCTCAATCTTTGTCTCTAGCCTATTTATCTGTGATTCCATTTTGATTTCAAGATTTTGGATCATTTTCACTATCAATATTCGGAATTCCTTCTCCGGTAGATTCCCTACTTCTTCCTCTTTTGTTTGGTTTGGTGGGCAGCTCTCCTGTTCCTTTACCTGCTGTGTATTCCTCTGTCTCTTCATCTTGGTTATATTGCTGCGTTTGGGGTGACCTTTTATATTCCTGGTAATTTGTGGAGTTCTCTTTATTATGGAGCTTCCTCACTTTGGGTGGGGTTCTATCAGTGGCTTGTCAAGGTTTCCTGGTTAGGGAGGCTTGTGTTGGAGTTTTGGTGGGTGGAGCTGGGTTTCTTCTCTCTGGAGTGCAGTGGAGTAACCCGTAATGGGTTACAAGACATCAAAGGTTTTGGGATAATATTGAGCTGCCTGTATATTGAAGCTCAGGGGATTGTTTCTGTGTTGCTGGAGAATTTGCGTGGTATGTCTTGTTTTGGAACTTGTTGGCCCTTGGGTGGAGCTTGGTTTCGGTGTAGGTATGAAGGCATTAGATGGGCTCCTATTGCTTAATGTTCCCTGAATTCAAGAGTTCTCTAATGTTTTCAGGCTTTGGATTTAAGCCTCCTGCTTCTGGTTTTCAGTTTTATTTTTACAGTAGCCTCTAGATTTCTCCATCTATACAGCACCGATGATAAAACATCTAGGTTAAAGATGAAAAGTTTCTCCACATTGAGGGACACTCAGAGAGGTTCACTGGGTTATAAGGAGAAGAGAAGATGGAGGAGGTAGTTAGAGGTAACTGGAATGAGATGCGGTGAGATCAAAAGAGAAGAGAGCAAACTAGCCAGTAGTCACTTCCTTATGTGAGCTCTATAGTCTGGACCGCTCAGGGGTATTCACAGAGTTATACGGGGAAGAGGAGAGGGAGGAAGTGGACAGAGGTGACCAGGAGGATCAGAGAGAGGAATGTGTAGGAGAGAGACAAATCCTGCCAGTAACCTGTTCCTTAGGTGTTCCCCACCGTCTGGAACACACAGAGATTCACAGAGTTGGATAGAGGAGAGATGGGGGGGAAAAGAGACAGAGGCCACCTGGTGGAGAAAAAGGAGAGTCCAGAGGAGGAGAGAGTGGTCAAGCCAGTAATCTCTCTCTCAGGTAAACTGGGGTAGTGAAGTTTGGGTTTTTAAATGTACAAAATTGGCAATAAACACCTAAGAGCAAAGATTAAAAATCTAGAGTAGAGGTTGGATTTTCAAAGATACAATATTAAAGAGAAGCAGAAGGAAAAAGGAAGAAAGAAAAAAAAAGAAAGAAAAAGAATTATTAAAAAACAAATAAACAGACAAACAATAAAAAAAAAACAAACCATCAACAACCATCCGAAGACTATATATGGTGTTTGCCTTAAAAAAAAAAAAAAAAAAAAGGTCTTTAAAAAAAATAGTAATAATAGGTTATAGAAATAAAAATTAGCGGAGAAATAGTAGACTTAAGAATTTAAAAAAAAGTTAGAAAAAAAAAAGCAAAAAAAAAAAAGGGAATGCTTTTAAAAATATTAAAAAAGAATATTTATCTGGCCCTTTCTGGTGTTATGGGCCGTGTGGGATCACTTCCAAGGTGGTTCCCTCTGATTAACTTCTTCTGTTTGCTGGTTTTTAGGCTCACTAGTTCAGTCGCGCTGTGGGGAGGGGGGATGCTGCAAACAAATAGCACTGTCGTGTGCATACAGTATCTCTGCTCAGCTTGACCTGTCCTTTCTCGCGGCGCACAAACCGCTCTGGTTCTACGATGCTCAGCCGGGAACCGTCTGGGGCCGGCCCTAGGCTGCGTGCACTTCCCTGGTCCAAGCCGCCCAGGTTCGGCGCTCAGGCAGCCCTCAGAGGCACAGATTCGGCTGGAACTGCGCTTTGTGCCCTTCCCAGGTCCGAGTAGCTCAGGAGTTTGGCGAGCGCGGTCGCCACGGCTTGTCACTTTTTCTGCCGCTGCTGCTCAGCTTACTGGGTGGACCGCTGGTGCACCCCGTGAGGCAGTTTGTGACTGTCCAACACCCCCATAAGTCTTAGCAAAGGAGCCTGCTTGCAGTTAGGTAAGTAAAGTCTCTCCGGGTCTGCAATTGCCCCTTTCCAGACCTTACGGCTCTGGCTGCCTGTCCCCGGCAGGGGATGGTCTGCAGCTGGCTTTTTCCGTTCTGTCCTTTGTTCTATGCTCGGTCCTGGCGGGGTCTTATGTTCGAGCTTTTCGCGTGGTAGCTATCCCACAGTCTGGTTTGCTAGCCCAAGTTAGTTCGTTCTGGTTGCGCGTGGGGCGTTCCTGCCCGATTCTTACAAAGCTCTGCAGCCTGCGCCTCCCGCGCGTCCCTGCCCTGCCCCCACTTCCCAATGGCGGATGCAGGCGTCTGTGCTGCTTTTCCGCTGGGGGAGTTACTGGTGGGCTTGTAATCTGTTGGTTTTAATTATTTATCTATTTTTCCTTCCTGTTATGTTGCCCTCTGTGTTTCCAAGGCTCGCCACAGACTCGGCAGGGAGAGTGTTTCCTGCTGTTTGGAAACCTCTCTTCTTAAAATTCCCTTCCCGGGACGGGCTTCCCTTCCCGGGACGGAGCTCCCTCCCCACCTCCTTTGTCTCCTTTTTCGTCTTTTATATTTTATCCTACCTGTTTTTCAAGACAAAGGTCTGCTTTTCTGGTTGCCTGATGTCCTCTGCCAGCCTACAGAATTTGTTTTGTGAAGTTTGCTCAGCGTTGAAATGTTCTTTTGAGGAATTTGTGAAGGAGAAAGTGATCTTCCCGTCCTATTCCTCCGCCATCTTTTCCAAAGCTAAAAATTTTTTTAATTGAAGGATAATTGCTTTACAGAATTTCGTTGTTTTCTGTCAAACTCAACATGAATCAGCCATAGGTATATATTCCCTCCCTTTTGAACTTCGCTCCTATTTCCCTCCCCATTCCACCCCTCTAGGTTGATACAGAACCCCTGTTTGAGTTTCCTGAGCCATATAGCAAATTCCCATTGGCTGTCTATTTTACATATGGTAATGTAAGTTTCCATGTTACTCTCTCCATACATCTCATCCTCTCCTCCCCTCTCCCCATGTCCATAAGTCTATTCTCTATATCTATTTCTCCATTGCAGCCCTATAAGTAAATTCTTCAGGACCATTTTTCTAGATTCTGTATATATGCTTTATAATGATATTTATCTTTCTCTTTCTGACTTACTTCACTCTGTATAATAGGTTCTAGGTTCATCCACCTCATTAGAACTGACTCAAAGGCGTTGCTTTTTATGGCTGAGTAATATTCCATTGTGTATATGTACCACAACTTCTTTATCCATTCATCTGTCGATGGACATCTAGCTATTGAAAACAGTGCTGCAATGAACAATGGGATACATGTGTATTCTTCAGTTTTGGTTTCCTCAGGGTGTATGCCTGGGAGTGGACTTGCTGGGTCATATGGTGGTTTTATTCCTAGGTTTTTAAGGAATCTCCATACCACCTTCCATAGTGGCTGTATCAATTTACATTCCCACCAACAGTGCAAGAGTGTTCCTTTTCTCCACACCCTCTCCAGCATTTATTGTTTGTAGACTTGTTGGTGATGGCCATTCTGAGCAGTGTGAGGTGGTAGCTCACTGTGCTTTTGATGTGCATTTCTCTAGTAATGAGCAGTGCTGGGCAACTTTCCATGTGTTTGCCAGGCATCTGTATGTCTTCTTTGTAGAAATGTCTTTTAGGTCTTTTCCCACTTTTTGATTGGGTTGTTTTTCTGGTGTTGAGTTGTATGAGCTGCTTGTATACTTTGGAAATTAATCCTTTGTCAGTTGTTTTATTTGCCATTAATTTCTTCCATCCTGAGGGTTGTCTTTTCACAGGAAGGAAAAAGAAAGGAAAAAGAAAAAATACTCCACAGAACTGCAGAAGCCCAATGTAGTGGCAGAGATTTATAACAACAATGAAAAGTAACTGAATATACACATTTACATATACACCCATAAGCAAAATCAAAACAGTCCAACAAAAATAAAGTACAGTAGATTAACCTGGCAAACAAATGATACCAAAAATTGTGTCTACCAGTTAAGAACACAACTAACTAAAGCACAAACTGGAAAACAAAACTAAAGCAAGTTGCCAATTGGGAAATAAAGCAATGAAAATAAAACTAACAAATATGTTGAGAGGAAAGGAGAGAAAGAAAAGAAGGAAAGACTAGATATGCAAAGTTAAATAGAGGTAGATAAAGATTTATAGACGTTAAAGGTTAACTGCAAGGGGAAAAGAACAGTAAGAAAAGCAAACAAAGGAATAAATGTAGAAAAAATAATGATAGGTTAAAAAATTAAGAATTAAAATGAAAAAAAAGAAAAATGAGAAAAGAAAACTCCACAGAACTGCAAAAGCCCAATGTAGAGGCAGAGATTTATAACAACAATAAAAAAATGTGACTGAGGGAAAAAAAAGCTCAAAAACTTAATTAGATTTCATAGTGCCAATAAAATCGACAACTACAACAGATGGCGGGGAGGAAGGAAAGAAAAAGAAAAGAAAAATCTGAAAGAATCTACAGAACAAATCAAAACATAAGAATAATAAATGTTTTTCTTGAGTTTCTGCTGTCAGAGTCCTTTCGCTCGCTAGGAGTCACAGTCCACCTCACCTCCCTAGGATGCCCTCCAACTGGTACTGATCTCTGGACCTGATGTAGGGACATCTCAGATTCTAATCTGTTCCTACTACCGTGTGTTCTTGCCTCCAATGTCCTCAGCTATCAGAACTAGTGCGTTTTCTTTTGCGAGAGCTCTCAATGTCCTTTTGTATATTCCACATATACAGAATCTGCCTAGTTGATTGTGTTGATTTAATCTGCAGCTCATGTAGCTGGTTGGAAGGTTTTGGTTATTCTTCCTTAGCCACACTGCCCCTGAGTTTCAATTGTGGTTTTATTTTCACCTCTGCATGTGGGTCCTCTGGGGTTTGCTCCTGAGGCTGCCCTGGAGGACTTGGGTTTGGCCCAGTGAGGGCCAGGTGTGGAGAGGGTGCAGCTGCTTGGGTCGCAGGGGTTCTGGCAGCACTGGGTACTCAGGGGAGTTGGCGGCCAGGGCAGGAGGAAATATAGTGCTCTAGAAGGGTATGGCAAGCTCTCAAGTTTTGGCCAGTACGCTCCAGTATTCTCTCCTGAAGAACCCCCCTGACAGAGAAGCCTGGCAGGCCACAGTCTACAGGTTCATAAAGAGTTGGACATGACTGAAGTGACCTGTGTGCATAAACGCAAGATTTTCTTTTTTGCCTGGGGCACCTTTGCCCCACTGAGAGTTGAGCATGAAGATGTCGCAGCTGCTTGGCTTGCAGGGACCGTGGCGGCACAAAGTGTGGAGGGACATAGGCTGCCTCCATCGCAGGAGACTCCCTATCAGAGTCTTTTTCGAGCCTCTTGTAGCCGGCAATCAGAAGGCCTCTTTGGCCAGTCTTTCTCTGTAGCTCTGCCTGTTCAGGCACTCAGAGGGCCCCCTTGCCTGGGCTCCTTCTTTGTTGTTTGGCATGTCAGGCACATAGAAGGGGCCCCCCTGGGGGGGTCCTAGTCTGTAGATCAGCACATCAGTCACTTGAAGAAGCACCCTGGGTGGGGTCCTACCTGGTAGTTCAATGCATCAGGTGTTTGATGCGCCAGCCTATTGTTCAGTGGCCAATGCTGGCGTGTGGGGAGAGAGAGGGTATGGTGATGGCTCCACCTGCTTTGCATGACTCAACAATATTGCCTTGCTTCCATGACTGCCCAGCTTTCCTCCATAGGCATTTCCCACCACAATCTCCTCCCTCACATCCCCTCAATCCATCTCTCCAAAGTCAACAGCAGTCCTTGCCCTGGGATTGCTGCACAGTCCCTAAACTCCAGCTCCCAGCTGCTGCGCCTTCCAGGGGACCTGTGTCCCTGTCCAGGGCATGTATGGCTGCAGCAAGGACTGTCTGATTCTCATTCCATTTAGGCTGCCATGGATCAGCTTCTTCACTCCCAGCCTTAAATGTTTCTCCTCTGACTCAGACAGTTGCCCCAGTGTGGGGATTGGACCCCTACCTCAGTTCTCCCACCTGTTGAGGGCAGGTCCAGTCCTACTAACACTCTTGTTTTTCCCCCTAGTTCCTTCGTCCTACCGAGTTTTGCGTGGCTCTATATATTCTTTTCCACCGCTTTGTCCTCCTGTCTGCTCTCAGCTGATGTTCTGCTGATGCAGTTCTGAGTCTGAAGGTATATTCCTGATGTATCTGTAGAGAGAGATGTTCTCCACGTCCACCTTTTCCTCTGCCATCTTGTTCTCTCTGTATGTGTTTTGAGCTTGTTTAATATCATGTTAATCAAGGAAAAGTGAATGGTATTCTAATTGTTACCTTTTATATTATTTTTCAGGTGCATTTTCTGGATTATGAATCAGTACCATTTGGTCAGAAAATGGAAAAGGTAATGCAGATTAGAGAGTTTGCCAAGGAAGCGAAAAAGGAAATATTTTATTATTTGGCCTTCTCATATATTTCCCACAGGTAGGTAAAAATGTTGGTAAGATTGTATGTTCTGTAGACTAACAGTATTTTTTTTGGTGGGAACCTGATTTTGTTAAAAGCAAAGAAATATTAAGGAAATTTTGGGCTGGAAAATTATTCATATTCTGAAGCAGGTGGAAACTCTTGACTCTAAGGAAAATTAAAAATCAAAATGAGTGTTTTGATTGGGGAAAAAGATAAAAATTGGCAAATATCTCATATGGAGTAGCCCATAGAATTGCCAGATGTGGAAACAAAAAATAGAATCCCCGGTTATTTGAGTTTCAAATAAATAATAATTTTGAGTACATCCCAATTTTGGAGTTTGAAATTCAAATTTCACATTTAACTGGACTTTTGTGTTTAGCTGGCAACCACAAGGTCATGACTCTTAACCATTTGTATAATTTAATATATTTATTTCTTTCATGCTATGCTAAAGATGTTGGTAATCAACATTTTAATCCCTTGAAAGCAGTGGCTGGCATTCAGATTGCATGAGGGCATGGTACTTAACTAAAGAAAAACTCATATTGTAAATGTTTTTAAATAGACAGTTACTTAAGCTGAAGGCAAAATGAATTAGTGTTAGAGATTCTTTGTGAGGAGAAATGCTATTTAAATAAAATTGTTTCAAAAATCTGTTAGAGAAAATGGATTTGCCCTTTGTCGTCCATAGACACCTTTTATGAAACTAGCAGAATGCTTTATGGTGTCTTAGAGGTGTACCACACAGAACTCAGGGAAGTAAAATAGTTGACTGCTTTTTTTTTTTTTAATGGTCTGGAATAAAAGTGATTCGGTACTGACTGTCCAGGGGATGAGAGGTATTTAAAGTTATATGGTTGACTAACATATATTGTTTATGAAATATTTAAGGTGCCTTTTTTAGCCTGAAGGTAACATTTCTTTAGAAACAAATGGATTTAAATTAAATGTAAGGGTCATCTTTTAGCCAATCCCTTGTTTTTCTTTAATTCTGAGGTGGTTTCCTCTATTTTCAACCTAGACAGGCGTGACCTCCAGTTGGTCACAAGGACATGGCAAAGTTTAGTTCACTTAGGATCGTGGAATTGTAAAATGTTAGTCCTCTAGGGTTCCTGAAGTTAGCACAACCAAGGCTTGAAGAGCTACATGTACTTGCAAAAGGTTATAAAACTGGCCGAGTAACAATAAGAACTCGGATCTGTGTCTTCCTTCAGCAATGTCTCCTCTTCAGTGCGTTGTCTTTGGTTATACTCTGGATTGTCATGGTGGGAAGAATAAGTCAGTTCTTTCTCTTGTGCCATGCGAGGGTGTCATGGAGCTTATGACTAATACTGTGCTCTGCAGATATAAAATAGAGATGACTCAGGGAAACCTGATAAGCAGGGAATGGTAGAGCACACACAGTTCTGGAACTCTCTGTCCTATGACTTAGACTAAGCACAAAGGGTCTGTAGCTGGCATTCCAGGGGGGCCTGGTTGCCAGATGAAATAGAACATTAAATTTCAGACAAAATTATTTTTTAGCATAAGTATGTCCCCAATATTACATGGGACATATTTGCACAAAAATTTCTTTGTTATTCTGAATTTCAAGTATAATCGGTCTTCTTTTGTTTTATGTGCTAAACCTGGTAACATTTGTAGAGTGTTTACATGAAAATAACTCATTTTCCCACATGTGACATGCTCTATACTCTTATGAGCTAGAGTCCAGTGCGTATTTTTGTGACTCTGTACCTGATTGGGAAAATGGCCTTGTTGAAAACGAGGAGCCTTTGTAGCCTTCTGCTTGGGCTCTTTCAAACAAACTTGGATTTCCTAAGCCAGCTGTCTGCTAAGTTACCAAAAGTAACTTAGAAAAAGATGGTCCTGCACTGGCTTCAAGATCTCTCTCTTGTTACTTTAGGATGCAAAGATAGCTTGCTTTAGTATTGTTTGTCTCTTCTTGACAATATAATAATGAAGATGTTTCAAGCATGTGAGAATGTTTAAAATGTAGGATTTACTTTTATCCTTAAAGACAGAAATGTGAATTGACTCTTACTTGCCCAACACATTTTCTAGTGAATAATTCTACCTTAAGGAGCGTTTCCAAAAGCTCCTGGGATATTGGTTAGATATGCCATTTGAAAAGAGCTGTGCTTAAAAATTGGGGAAGTGGCAGTAGTAGAGTTGAATAGACTCCTTTAATGAGGGCTTCCCATGAACCTTTAGTATACTGATTATCATTTCATAGCTTCAAACTAGCAACAAGGGCTATGCCATTTTCCATTTTCTCCTGTAACACTTAACTGTAGATAAATCATGGGACTAATGTTCCCTAAAAGAGACTTTGAGAAACACTGCTCACAAATACACCATAAGTAAAGAAACCACTACTCCTTCACACTCTTTTTATATTTCTGTACTAATTTTCCCATTTAGTTGAAGCAGAACTTCTAACATCAGATGCCTACTTGACACTGTAAAGACCAAGGATATGAAGATGTATAAGGTGGAGTTTTTGTTCACTGTTCAGAGAAGAGTGTTGGTTTGTGCTTTCCATGGTGCTGTGAGACACAACTTTTTATAGTATTCATACACTGGACTTTGTTCTCTAAATCTGATTCTGTGCAAGCCATTAGGTGTTTTGTAGGTAGTTATCACATACACATTTAAGTCTCTGAGTGGTTAAACCTTTCTATATTTCTTAAACTTGTTTTTATAACATTAGCATCAAGTGCTTCTTCTTTAGGTAGGTTTTTGGTTTATTAATAAGCCCCTACTTGGAAGAGAGAATATTGAACTGACTTTCTTTATCTGTGTTATATATATTTTCTTTCTGGCTTAAAGGAAACCTCCCTTGTTTTGTATGTGATGTTTCTGGTAATGTAGATGGTCTTGATTTTGGGCCAAACCTTCACAGTGTTGATGTACAAGGTGTTTATATTTAAATAGAATTACATAGATTTTTCTTTCTTTTTAAACACAAGACATTCTTAAACCTCTGTATCTGTACAGAGCTCTTTTACACACATGTATAGGGCTTTCTGTGTTTGTTGCTGTTCAGTCACTCAGTCATCTGTGACTCTCTGCAACCCCATGGATGGCAGCATGCCAGGCCTACCTGTCCTCTACCATCTCCTGGAGCTTGCCCAAGCTCATGTCCATTGGTGCCATCCAACCATCTCATCCTCTGTTATCCCCTTCTTCTCCTGTCTTCAACCTTTCCCAGCATCAGAGTCTTTTCCAATGAGTCGGCTCTTTGCATCAGGTGGCCAGAGTATTGGAGCTTCAGCTTTAGCATCAGTCCTTCCAATGAATATTCAGGGTTGGTTTCCTTTAGGACTGACTGCTTTGATCTCCTTACAGTCCAGGAGACTTCCAAGAGTCTTCTACAACACCATAGTTGGAAAGCATCAATTCTTCTGCACTCTGCCTTCTTTATGGTCCAACTCTCACATCCATACATGACTACTGGAAAAACCATAGCTTTGACTATATGGACCTTTCTCAGTAAAGTAATGTCTCTGCTTTAAAATACAGGTTGTCAAAGCTTTTCTTCTATGGAGCAAGTGTCTTTTAATTTCATGGCTGCAGTCACTGTCTGCAGTGATTTTGGAGCCCAAGAAAATAAAGTCTATCACTGTTTCCATTGTTTCCCCATCTATTTGCCATGAAATGATGGGACCGGATGCCATGATCTTAGTTTTTGAGTGTTGAGTTTTAAGCCAGCCTTTTCACTGTCCTCTTTCACTTTCATCAAGAGGCTTTTCAGTTCCTCTTTGTTTTCTCCCATAAGGGTGATGCCATCTGCATATCTGAGGTTATTGATATTTCCCCCAGCAATCTTGATTCCAGCTTGTGCTTCTTCCAGCCCAGTGTTTCTCATGATGTACTGTGCATATAAGCAGGGTGACAATATACAGCCTTGACGTACTCCTTTCCAGACTTGGAATCGGTCTGTTGTTCCATGTCTGGTTCTCACTGTTGCTTCTTGACCTGCATACAGATTTCTCAGGTGGCAGGTAAGGTTTAGCCGGTAGTAGACTAGAATGTTGATTATGTTTGGTAAGTAAGTGAAGAATGGCCATTTGAAAAGGTTTCTCAGGTAACTGAAATCAGGTCTCTTTGTTCATTAATGACTACTGTTCTAAACACTCAAAAACTTTCAGTATAATAGAGCGGTTATATTGTTAAAGATTCTTAGTTGTAAACAAAAAAAAATGTTTCATTGATTGTTTACAAGACAGATTTTTAAAAGGTATTTTGTAGTTTTATAGAATTTCTCAAGAGTCACGGAACCAAAATTGGAAACTGTGTATCCAGGAACAGGGCAGTTGACAGACATGCTCAACCACAGTGTAGGACTGTGCTGAGAAAAATGCCTTCCATTATTGATTCTGTGTACATGATACGTGAATGAACCATGGGTAGAAATTCTAGTCTGGCTGATCCAGGAAATGAAAAGGGTTTCCTAGATATAGTCTCCTTGTTGCTAGTGCCACTTCCACATTCTAAGTCTCTTCATGTGCGTAACAGTACCTGTAGCATTTAGGTACCATAGAATCTGGGGCAGTGTAATTTGGTTTTTTACTCTGCAGTCGCTATTACACAGAAATGAAAGCTGGGTTATGGTTAGGGCAGGCATTGCTTGAGCCACTTTGCAATATCAGCCCCATCTATGTCATATGGAGTCTTGTCTTAGATTGAAATGAAATCAAACAGAGCACCATTAACAAGTTGTGTTTACATTCAAGAGCTTGGTATTTGTCTCTAAGTAGGCTTTCCATATGGTGTCTACTACAGTTATACATTTTTAAGTACTATTTTGCATATGAACTTTTATGATAAGAATTTGGCAAAGTCTATAAAATTAATATCTGTAGAAGTTTTGTATTAAATCTGTGCATTTTACATGCTCAGGGCTTTAGAGATGACATAGGTTCATGGTTAAAATGCTTCCAAAAGCTATTGTAACTGGTTATTTCTTAAATTGAACTAGTATCTTCCCCTTTAACTGACAAACTAGGTATATGACCTTAAACAAAGGATATGAGCTTTCTACTGGAGGAGGGCCTGGCAACTCACTACAGTATCTGTCCAGAATCCCATGGACAGAGGATTGGAACCCCAGTGCATGGGGTTGCAAAGAGTTGGACATGACTGAAGTGACTTAGCACACATGGGTAAGCTTCCTAGGCTTTGGATTTCCATTTCCATTTCCATCCTTTGTTGGATGAGAAAGTGGACACACAAGAGGCGTGCGGGCTGTGTCAGGTTATATGTTGACCGTCTCTCAGTCTGACTCCAAGCAATGCGGGAACTGGGCCTGGATTTTCTGTCCTCTCCCTGTGGACCGTAAGCTTCACTATACTATCATTTCACTTATTTTACTGAGAATTACTCATTATTGTTCCTGTGTTTTATTCTAGTTTAGAGTGGAAACTGTTCTCTCTCTCTCTCTCTCTTTTTTTTTTTTTTTTTTTTTCGGTTAGATACCTCAGTGAAGTAGATGACAAAGGTGATGTCTTTGTTCTGCTGCTACTGCAGATACGATAGATGGGAGGCTGGAAGTCTGAGATCAAGGCACCAGCATGTTTGAGTTCTCAGGAGGCTTCCCTTCCTGGAGGCTAAGCGGTATTTTCTTGTTGGCCGCTCACATGGCAGGGACTAGAGTGAGGCCTCTAAGAGCCCTGTTCTGTTGTCAAGGACTTCACTCTAATGAGTTAATCCAGCATCTTACTTCCTAAAGCGTCATATAGGAGTTAGGATTTCAACATACGAATCTGGGGGAGGGACACAAAGATTTAGTCCACAACAGGGAAGGGATTAACATCCATCAGAGAAAGGTTAAGAAAATGTAAAGCATGTTAGCAAGAAAGGGAGTGTGTGCCATGTTAGTCTATTCATTATCTTCTGTCTCCTTCTCCTCTGAACTGGCATTCCACTGGATTTGATGCAGTGGGAAACTGGACTTTGGAAAGTATTAATCTGGCTTAGTATTTTCATAAGATGGGGCTGTTGCAAGGGACTACATCAGACAGAGCTATAGGAAACAAGTCTTGGAGAGGTCGGGGGTAAACTAGCAGAGCCCCTCTATCTTCTGGGCTTTCCTGGTGGCTCAGATGGTAAACAGTCTGCCAGCAATGCAGGAGACAGAGGTTTGATCCTTGGGTCGGGAAGATCCCTGGAGAGGAGAATGGCAACTCACTGCAGTATTCTTGCCTGGAGAACTCCTTGGGCAGAGCTATGATCCATGGGTTTGCAAAGAGTTGGACATGGCTGAGTGATTAATATTTTTCACGTTAGTTGTATCTTCTGTCTGCTCCTGTATACACCTGTTTCTTCTCTTCCACCAACTACAATGACAACAACAGCTTCTCTTACAAGAATGACAACAGCTCTGAGAGGCACATAAAAAGGAAGAAAGTTACCAAAGCAGTTCTGTAATTTTTTGTTTTTGTTTTTTTTTTAAAGAAAAATTATTTGTAAAAGACTTATGAGGAGCTTTTATAAACCTCCAAAGTAGGATGTGAAATGGTGAAATGAAGTTGTTTGGCAAAATGGTAAATTAGATAAAGATGTGTAAACTGATCTTGTGTCCGAGGCATAAGCCAGATCTCTCTACTTGGTGAGTTAAGAAATCCTATTCTTTCTCTGTTGTCTGGGTTTTGAAGGTTTGGGGTCTATTGTAAAGGACGTCCGGGAAACATTCTTGACAATGAATCACTTTGTAATAACTTTAAGGAAATTCCAAATGAAACATTAAGAACTATGTGAGCAGGTTCAAATGCTCTCAGATTCCTTTGTGAAGGACCTTAATCGGTAGGATACAATGGATACCAGTTCTTCCCTCTCAGATGTGCCCCGTTTGCTCTGTGTTCACGTTTCAAGTCTGCGTGATCACTTGGAGAACAAATAGGTGTGTGCTATCAAGTAGCTGAACAGTTTTGTTTTGCATTTTTAATGAAAATCTTTGGAGAGATTAGGCTTAAAACTCTATTCCCTGAAGTCCTGAAGTGAGAAATTACTTGGACTTCAACTGTGAATTCTCTGCGAAACTCACATTTCTACCCAGGCCATCAAATTGTATGGCTTGTACAGTAAACTAACAGCACCAGATCTGTTTCCAGAAACCCATAATATCCTGTTCAGAGCAATCAGGCTTTTTGATGTGGGAGTGTTGATGAGACTGAATATTCTTCACTTTCAAAATTGTTTTGGCTTTTATTGTTTAGCTTTAGTCATTCTTTGGGAAAATAAGGTTATAAAAGATAATGTCTTTTCAGAATTGCGGGTTTGAAAAACTGAAGCTATCTTCAAGGAGTTTGGTTAGCTTACTTGGCCAAGTCATTAGAGAGAGCATCAGTAACTTATTTTACTTAGATATATCTAAATGAAATGGATTATTAGATTCAAACTTGTGCTGCAGATTTCCACTTAATTTTTGTGAATGAAAGAAGCACCGTTATGCATGAAAACGGCCATGGAAAATTCTTAATGAACTAAATCCTTTGCACAATGTATTAGCTGGCTGTTAGTGCATAACAAATTACCCCAGAACTTAGTTGCTTAAAGGCTTTCCTTGTGAGTCAGCTGGTAAAGAATCTGCCTGATGTGGGAGATCTGGGTTCAGTCCCTGGGTTGGGAAGATCCCCTGGAGAAGGGAAAGGCTACCCACTCCAGTATTTTGGCGTGGAGAATTCCATGGACTGTATAGTCATGGGATTGCAAAGAGTTGGACAAGACTGAACAACTTTCACTTTAATTAGCTGCTTAAACTACATAGATTATCTCACAGTCTCTGTGATTCTCTGGCTCAGGGGCTTTTTCAAGGCTCCACTGAGAATGATCCTCTTCCTAGTTCACTTAGCTAGCTGTTGGAAGGAATCCGTTTCTCTGTGCTATGGCACTGAGGTTTCACTTCTTCACAAGCTCATGGTTGGCGGCCTGCCTCTATTCCTTGTCATGGGGGCCTGTTCACAGAGCATTTTACAATAGCAGAGCCAGTCAGAGAATCAAGAGCGAAATCAAGAGTCTTCTGTAACATAATCACCAAGAGACATCCTGCCAGTTTTCTTGTATTCTGTTCATTGAAAGCAAATGGCAAGATTTTGCCCACAGGCAGATGAGGTGACAACATAGGGCATGGATACCAGTAAGATTGTGGTCACTTATATATGTATGTATGTGTGTGTGTATGTGTGTATATATATATATATATATATATATATATATATATATATATATATATCACAGCAGTTTTTATGTAGAGTTTCCTTAAAGAACATTAGAGGGAGGGAGATATCTTTCTCTGTTTATTTTCATTTTATGGAACACTAATTATCCAAACTGCAGAAGCAGCTGTGCAAAGAACTCTAAAATTGCAATGTTTAACTGAATCAAGTAGAGAACAAGATCTGCATACTGGGGGACTTGGAAACATCAAGCAGGGTGGGAAGGGAAACAGAAAGAAGAAATGGAAAGTCAAGATAATTAGGATTTAAAATTCTAAGCCAATGGCAATAAATCAGAATACTTAGAAATATTAGGGGCTTATTGACTATTAGATACTGCATGCTATTTAGATTAAGGGTAACAGTTCCAAAATCTGGAATTACCCAAGGACAGTGTTCCAGCAATGAGAGTTAGTTTTATGTAAATTCCTTATTTTCTGCCCTAAACCATCAGGATTTAGCAAAGATAACAGTGTATAAATTTACAATAGTTTGTAAATAAACATGTGTTTATTGTCTCTCAGAATCCTATCAACATTTTTGATTATGATCACTAAGGAAATACAGAGAGACCTTCTCCATTGACAGGAAGATATGAGTAATGTTTGGCATAAAGATTTGTGTATGGAAAACAGTGAAGTTTATTAGTTTTCCATCCATCTCATTACTCACCTTTGACAACTGGTAAGGAAATATATTTTAATTAAGCTTCAACTTTCTCTTACTGAGTGCATAATGGCAATTATATAGTAATGCTATTAGGAGATGAGTTGGTTTAATAACAAACATATCTACAGTCACTCTTTGGAATCTGCATTTTAATGGACAGAAGAGACACAGATGTTTTACAAAGACACCATTCATGATTATTATTATGCTCTGGCCATTGTTTATATTTTGCATGTTTCTAATCACTGAACTGTGCTGAAATTCTATATCAGCAAGAACAGAAGGAAAGAGTGTTCAGTAGTACCACAGATGATTTGCCATTTTCTTCAGCTAAAAATATATTTTAATCTTTTGCATTTTTACTCTACTTCCTTTATAAAAATACGATTCTCCATGTGTACCTATGAGCTAAAAGCTTCTGAATCATAATAGGTTTCATAACTATGCCACAGATAAGCTTTTTAGAAGAGGATTCAGGAACACAAAAATTTAATGTTTATTATAGGAAACATGCTGTACTTCTTTATTGTTTACCATAAAGGCTTTTCCATTAAAAATATTCAATGAAAGGAAATTTAATTTCTCTTCATAGACTTGCAAGTTGAAATTGGGGCAATTTGGAATGTATTAAAACAGAGACCACTAAAGTAATTTATATAGCAGTTACTGGTATGTCCTTATATTTAGTTTATAGGTTTGAGCCAACCTTATGCTCTATTCTTGCTAATAAAGTCAATTAAAAAAATTTGATTCTCTAGTGAGAATATACTGCTGGAAAAGATACCAGCTACTAAATACCAAGTTATAGGCAAAATGATTTAAATGTATAAATGTAGAGATTTGTGGTTTTCTAAAGCTCAACATTCAGAAAACGAAGATCATGGCATCCGGTTCCATCACTTCATGGGAAATAGATGGGGAAACAGTGGAAATGGTGTCAGACTTTATTTTTTGGGCTCCAAAATCACTGCAGATGGTGACTGCAGCCATGAAATTAAAAGACGCTTACTCCTTGGAAGAAAAGTTATGATCAACCTAGATAGCATATTCAAAATCAGAGACATTACTTTGCCGACTAAGGTCCATCTAGTCAAGGCTATGGTTTTTCCTGTGGTCATGTATGGATGTGAGAGCTGGACTGTGAAGAAAGCTGAGCGCCGAAGAATTGATGCTTTTGAACTTTAGTGTTGGAGAAGACTCTTGAGAGTCTTGGACTGCAAGGAGATCAGCCCTGAGATTTCTTTGGAAGGAATGATGCTAAAGCTGAAACTCCAGTACTTTGGCCACCTCATGCGAAGAGCTGACTCATTGGAAAAGACTGTGATGCTGGGAGGGATTGGGGGCAGGAGGAGAAGGGGACAACCGAGGATGAGATGGCTGGATGGCATCACTGACTCGATGGACGTGAGTCTGAGTGAACTCCGGTAGTTGGTGATGGACAGGGAGGCCTGGCGTGCTGCGATTCATGGGGTCAGAAAGAGTTGGACACGACTGAGCGACTGAACTGAACTGAACTGAATGCATCTATATTATGCTATATATTTCTAGTTCCTTTCATGTGAAAGTCAGGCCATTTCTTGCTTGCCTGCTACATAGATACTTTTTTTTTTAATGCCTAGGTTTTTTTCTTTTTTAACATTATTTTTAATTGGAGGATAGTCGCTTTACAATGTTGTGTTGGTTTCTGCCATACATCGTGGTTAGATATCTTTGATTTTGACTTAATATGTTTATTTTTAACTTTTAAATAGAAATAGTTAAGTTTTGCTCAATATATGTATATACTGCTGCTGCTGCTAAGTCGCTTCAGTTGTCTCCGACTCTGTGAGACCCCATAGGCGACAGCCCACCATGCTCCTCTGTCCCTGGGATTCTCCAGGCAAGAACACTGGAGTGGGTTGCCATTGCCTTCTCGGTTTACAATAATTGTGCCATGTACTTCACCATCTTAATCCTCTTATCCCTGCATTAAGTTTTTGACTTCACATTTAAGATGTTTTGATGTGATTAAAGGATTTAGGCTCTTCAGAATGGGTGGTCTCTTCTCTGTTAAGAAAAGTCCAGCATCAACACAACATTATTAAGCTTTTTTGACCTTCACGAGAAGAAATAGGTTAAAAACCTAGATAGGAAATTGCTAAAAGTCTAGTTATTGAATTCTCAGGTCTGACCCATGAAAGAATAGACATGATCCCTAAATCTAATTTTTTTAGATGGAAATGTTACAAAAATTAAAAATGTCATGTCAATGTATGGCAAAACCAATACAGTATTGTAAAGTAAAATAAAGTGAAAATAAAAATTTAATTAAAAAAAAAACCAAACAAACGTACTGATCATAGAGTAACAGTTAAAACACACAATGGCAAACATTTCTGAACCTTGATAGCAATTTCAATAATGAAGGCATTGCACTTACCCTAAAAATAACCAGGTAAATGACTGGGAAGAGGCTTAATAGTTTTCAACAAATGACCTAGTCAGTATAATTAAAAAACCTCAGTGTTATTTTCTTACTTTGTAGTTAACTGTTTTTCTCATAAACTGAAGGAACATCAGGCTTTGCCACACTGTCACAAGAACATGAGTTTTCTTTACAAATATGCTTTCTTAAGTAAATCACAAGTGAACATTTCCTGTTTGTGTGATCAGTCACTTCAGTCATATCTGACTCTTTGCAACCCCACAGACTGGAGCCCGCAAGGCTCCTCTGTCCATGGCGTTCTCCAGGCAAGAATACGGGAGTGGGTTGCCATTTCCTTTTCCGGAATATTTTCTACGTTTCCTCAAATTTTTGCTGAGTGTTTTAAGACCTTGGAAAGAGAGACAAGTTTTGTGGGTTGTCTTTATTTTTAAGTGTGCAGGGGCCTTTGTAAAGCATCTTGAGACAGTCAGATGATAGCTGAGACCTGACCCTCCCCCTCAGGGAGAGGTTTTACTGAAGGAACTATAGCAAGTTAATTGGATGTTAGAAATACATAACTTCTGCTTTTTAGAGCTTAATTATTTCCAAAGGTATGTTTCCCGATGGTTAGCTTAGCAATAGCAAATGTGGCCCTTGTGGTGAATTCATGAAAGTAAGTAATGAAAAACAGATATCCATGCCTTTTGCTACCAGCAAGGCAAATTCTGTGAAAGCCTGTACTTCTAAAACCTTATATATTACACTTGAGATTACACATCTTTTCAGCTAGTGTATCTTTGGAACTTCATTAAAAAATGTATGTGCTATGGTAAAATAAGGGAGAGCTTTCTTGTCTATACCATTGAGAATAGTAAATTTCCTGACTTTAAAAAAATCAGTAAAATAGCAAAAATAATTTTTTAAAATATTTTGGAAAACGAAAAGAAATTAATACATTTGTTTCTACTATTATAGCTTCTGTAGTTCTGAAAGAGATGGGAATAGCAGACCACCTGACCTGCCTGTTGAGAAACCTATATGCAGGTCAGGAAGCAACAGTTAGAACTGGACATGGAACAACAGACTGGTTCCAAATAGGAAAAGGAGTATGTCAAGGCTGTATATTGTCACCCTGCTTATTTAACTTCTATGCAGAGAACATCATGAGAAACACTGGGCTGGAAGAAGCACAAGCTGGAATCAAGATTGCCAGGAGAAATATCAATAACCTCAGATAGGCAGATGACATCACCCTTATGGCAGAAAGTGAAGAGGAACTAAAAAGCCTCTTGATGAGAGTGAAACAGGAGAGTCAAAAAGTTGGCTTAAAGCTCAACATTCAGAAAGTGAAGATCATGGCATCTGGTCCCATCACTTCATGGCAAATAGATGGAGAAACAGTGGAAACAGTGTCAGACTCTTTTTGCAGGGGGGCTCCAAAATCTCTGCAGATGGTGACTGCAGCCATGAAATTAAAAGGTGCTTACTCCTTGGAAGGAAAGTTATGAGCAACCTAGATAGCATATTCAAAAGCAGAGACATTACTTTGCCGACTAAGGTCCATCTAGTCAAGGCTATGGTTTTTCCTGTGGTCATGTATGGATGTGCAAGTTGGACTGTGAAGAAAGCTGAGTGCCGAAGAATTGATGCCTTTGAACTGTGTTGTTGCAGAAGACTCTTGAGAGTCCCTTGGACTGCAAGGAGGTGCAATCAGTCCATTCTAAACACGTGTACCCCAATGTTCATCGCAGCACTGTTTATAATAGCCAGGACATGGAAGCAACCTAGATGTCCATCAGCAGATGAATGGATAAGAAAGCTGTGGTACATATACACAATGAAGTATTACTTAGCCATTAAAAAGAATACATTTGAATCAGTTCTAATGAGGTGGATGAAAGTGGAGCCTATTATACAGAGTGAAGTAAGCCAGAAAGAAAAACACCAATACAGTATACTAACATATATATATATATAAGGAATTTAAAAAGATGGTAATGATAACCCTCTATGAAAGACAGCAAAAGAGACACAGATGTATAGAACAGACTTTTAGACTCTGTGGGAGAGGGAGAGGGTGGGATGATTTGGGAGAATGGCATTGAAACATGTATACTATCATGTAAGAAACGAATCGCCAGTCTATGTTCGATACAGGATACAGGATGCTTGGGGCTGGTGCATGGAGATGATCCAGAGAGATGATATGGGGTGGGAGGTGGGAGGGGGGTGGTTTGGATTGGGAACTCATGTACACCCGTGGCTGATTCATGTCAATGTATGGCAAAACCAATACAGTATTGTAAAGCAAACTAAAATAAAAATAAAAATTAAAAAATAATAAAGGAGATCAGTCCTGGATGTTCTTTGGAAGGAATGATGCTAAAGCTAAAACTCCAATACTTTGGCCACCTTCTGTGAAGAGTTGACTCATTGGAAAAGACTCTGATGCTGGGGAGGGATTGGGGGCAGGAGGAGAAGGGGATGACAGAGGATGAGATGGCTGGATGGCATCAGTGACTCGATGGACATGAGTTTCAATGTACTCTGGGAGTTGGTGATCGACAGGGAGGCCTGGCGTGCTGCAATTCATGGAGTTGCAAAGAGTCAGACACGACTGAGTGACTGAACTGAAGAAAGAAGGGAACTTTTCTCTCCAGGACATTTTATTTAACTCTAAGTGCTTAAATGGAAATTTTAGACTTTTGTAATTGCCTCATCAAGCATCCAAAGTTTGACTCAGATATGGTGGCTAAAACACTGCTAGCTTCTAGCCTTTTTGTTCAGAGTTTCAGTTGGTTTATATTATTTGGATATGAATTTGATTTAGATTCCCCTTTGTCTCAATTCAAATGTCTTGAATAATGTCCAATACTTTTATTTTAGATGGGAAATATGAACATTTTTAGTCAGAATACCAAATTCATTAAGATTTTTATTTTAAAAAGGAAAATATAGACTATGAAATCTTTGTAAATTATAAAGTTGTAACTTAGGTAAATAAATTGAGAATTTTTGATGAGCTCGGAAGGAAATGTACACTTGCCATAGTTTGTTATATAACATAAAACTGTGAATTGATTCTATCGGTTTTTTTAGTTATCTTGAAAATTTGAAAATAGTCATTTTTTTTTGTCTCTGACGTATATTATCTATTAATCAGTTCAGTTCAGTCGCTCAGTTGTGTCTGACTCTTTGTGACCCCATGAACCACAGAACGCCAGGCCTCCCTATCCATCATCAACTCCCGGAGTTCACCCAAACTCACATCCGTTGAGTCTGTGAATGCCGTTCAACCATCTCATCCTCTGTGTCCCCTTCTCCTCCTGCCCTCAATCTTTCCCAGCATCAGGGTCTTTTCAAATGAGTCAGCTCTTCGCATGAGGTGGCCAAAGTATTGGAGCTTCAGCTTCATCAGTCCTTCTACTGAACACCCAGGACTGACCACCTTTTGGACGGACTGGTTGAATCTCCTTGCAGTCCAAGGGACTCTCCAGAGTCTTCTCCAACACCACAGTTCAAAAGCATCAATTCTTTGGTGCTCAGCTTTCTTATAGTCCAACTCACACATCCATACATGACTACTGGAAAACCATAGCCTTTACTAGACCAACCAAGCCTTGACTAAACCATAGCCTTGACTAGACCAACCTTTGTTGACAGAGTAATGTCTCTGCTTTTAATATGCTGTCTTAATAAATGTGTGCAAATCTACTTTATGTAGTTTTATGTAAATGTATAGATTTCAGTATTTTTGCTTCCTGAACAAATTTTATGATCATTTCAAAACCTAAAAATGCAGCATTTATGTCAGTTTCAACTAAATTTACTGGAGGGAGATTGAGACACCATGGGTTTTTAAGCCAGTTGAATTAATTGGGAAACTAATTTGCCTATGAGTTGGGAAATTTTAATTGCAAATGTCAGAAAATAGTACAATTCCATTTAACAATATAGCTGAAAAACCCAAGATCCTAGCTTTCTGTTTTATAGGACCCCAGATGCTCAAAGGGGATTGTCTCTTTCTCTTTCTTGGCTGTCTCTTCTCCAGGTCAGTATATACCCAATAATTTAAGTCTTAATTCTCATGTGGTTTTCTGAATAGTATAAAACATCAGCGCCAGCTGTTGTAGTTCTGTATTCTGTAAGTTTAGTAAGCTCCATGGAAAGAGAATGTATCTCAGTTTTTTCACCAAAAGTCTTGTGAACTCTAATTTTTATCAAGCTTATTTGTAAAACATGTCTTTATTTTCGGATACAATTCCTTTGGCACATGTGAATGTTCATTCTGTTAACCACAGAGTTAAGAATTAAGTTGCTCACCTTTGATGCCAGGTTAGCTCACCCAAACTAGGGTTGGATGCATTCCCTTAAGAAAATTGTGGTAACAGTTCCCCACAACATGGGGAACAGATGCTGGACAGGTCCAAATGCTAGATTATTAACTGGTCTTGTGATGGACTAAGTGTTTGTGTCCCTGCTAAATCATATGTTGAAATCCCAACACAGTAGGATGGTATTCAGAGATAAATAAGTAGATCATGAGGATAGAGCTCTCATAAATGGGATTAGTGCCTGTATATTCTGTAACAAGAGGATAGAAGAAAAAGAGCAATCTTCAAACCAGGAAGCGGATTCCCACCAAACACTGGATCTACCTGCATTTCGATCTTGGACTTCCCAGCATCCAAAACTGTGAGCAGTATTTACTGTTTAAGCCACCCAGTCTATGGTTATTTATTATAGCATCCTGAACTAATACAGGGTTTCCATGGTGGCTCAGTTGGTAAAGAATCTGCCTGCAATGCAGGAGACCCAGGTTCTGATAGGTTCTAATACAGTTTTTAATGTGGGCCATTGTTAGAAATAGCTCAAAAATATTGAGATAAGAATGTTTAGAAAAATATGAAAGAGATTTTTAAAATTAATTTTTTACTGGAGTTTAGTTCATTTACAATGTTGTGTTAGTGTCTGCTATACAGCAAAGTGAATCAGTTATGCAAATACATATATTCACTCTTTTTAGGTTCTTTTCCCATATAAGCCGTTACAGAGTATTGAATAGAGTTCTTTGTGATAGACAGTGGATTCTTATTGGTTATCTATTTTATATATAGTAATGTGTATGTATCAATCTCAGCCTCCCAATTTATCCACCTCCCACCCTTTTCCCCTCTAGTAACTTTAAGTTTATATTTTACATTTGTGACTCTATTTCTGTTTTGTAAATAAGTTCGTTTGTACAATTAAAAGCAGAAATTAAAAACCAAGAATGCAACTCCTTTTGAGCTGAAAGAGTTCAGTAATAAAGTGCACTGTTAAGCAGTAATGGCTTTTTATATCTATGTTCTAGATGTTTCTGTTTCAGGTTTCTGCAAGCTTTCTCACCACATTGCCGTGTGAACAGTCATTGTCTGTTAGGTGCCTGCTTTATTGCTTAAGGGAATTGATGACATGCCAATTTATTAAGCTTTCACAATGTTAGGCATTTAAATGTTATGTGATATTTACATTTTGGAAAAAAACCTTGTGATTTTACTTTTGCAAAATTTTTGCAAAAAAATTTTGATGGGCTTATAAGACATCTTAAGCTACGATAAGGTAGCTGCATCTTGATTAACGGTGTGCAGAAATCGAATTAGGCATCAACTTACATTGTTAATTGAATCTTTAGGCTTCAGATTGTTCTTGAATTCCATAAGTGTTTTGAATTTGTAAGGATATGAATGACATGCAGAAAATATTCAATGCAGATTGCGTTCATAGTATTTCTAGATATCTATTGCAAATGTAGCTATTCCTGTGTTTAACTGCTCTTGAGGTAAATATATATGTTTATATATATATTTATATATAAATTATATGTAAATTTAAATTTAATTATAAATATAAATTATATATATAAAACATTTCCAATTTCTAGTGTGAGAGAATGCTTTTCAACATCCTTAAGCCTTAACAGTTTGTAGTTATACAGAGGCATTCATTTGAGTCACTGTAATGATGAGAAATATGCCTCTTAGTAAGTACTAAAGCATAGCCAGTTTGCTCCTTGCACAAGAGCTCATCTGAGGTAGCATAAATTTGTAGAAAAGTAGCAATGCCCACAGAAGGAAAGGCATTTCTTTTGGAGTTGAGAAATCTTAAGGTGATGGTTTTAGAATAAATTAGATTACTTGTTAGTAAATTAGTCTGATTACTTGTTAGATTGTGAAACTAACAAAGTCTGGACCAGGAACACCATTAATAGATCTACATTAATTAATTCTCTAGTCAGTGCAGAGACACAAGGTAAGAAAAGAACCTTTCCTGAAGTTTAAAAACTTCCTGTTCTGAGTATATACTCAGGAAACAAGTACAAATAATATAAAAACAAAACAATACAAACAGTGGAAAAGCAAACAACACAAATTCTCCATGGAAATTGAATTTTATTTTAATGGTGATAGAAAAATAATTTTAGTGTGTGTTTACAGGATTAATGTTTTCTTTGTTTTTTCTTGGCTCATTCTGAAGGTTTGCAACTTAGACTCAAATGGTGTATGTGTGTTTATAGAATTGTTGGAAGACTTAAGGGCATCAATTAAATATTCTACTTCTTTTATTCTAATTCATTTAACTGGGACAGTTTTGTGCTATGATGCTAAACAAGGTTTTAAGAATTAATTAGGGTCTTTGGACATATTCTTTATACATATCAAAGGCACAGCTGTCAAAGATTTTTTAAAAAATGCCAGACACTAGTTTAAGCTATGAAGACATTTTTTTCAGTAACTACTGACTGAATACTAGGAGGAACAGATGAGTTCCATTCAATTTGTGTTTAGGTAACTGGGCCTTTTAAAGGGAGAATGAAGAAGTGGGCAAAGGTTAAGGAGATCAGGGGCTTATTGCCTTGTATTGACTGGAAGAACAGTATGTTCTCCTGGCAGTGTTTTTTTTTTTTTTTTTCTTCCCCTGCTAGAAGTTATGCTAGAATTTTATCATCTCTTAGTACAGAGATTTGTGCAGAGTCTTTATGTGCCAAGAGTTCTGCAGTTCTCATAATTTTATACTGTACAAAATTCAAAAGAAAAAAGCCCCTAATTTTTCCAGTATAAAATAGAAAGTTTGACATCTAAAGGAATGAAGGATATGACTGTCCTGAATTGAAGGCTCAGTTTTTTTGCATATGAGACGATGCCAAGGTTTATAGATTTGTGTTTCCATTTTGATTTTTTTTTTTGAGAAAAAGTGAACTCTCATGGTTTTAAACTTAAACTATAGTACCCAGTGGGAAGCCTGCTGCCACCATACCAGCCTCCTGCCTGGTCTCCATCCACTGCCTTGTCAGTAGCGTCCGCTTTTCTCAGGTGTGTGATTTGGTTTCATAACTAGGTTTTCCTTTTAATATAAATTTATTTATTTTAATTGGAGGTTAATTACTTTACAATATTGTATTGGTTTTGCCATACATCAACATGAATCTGCCACAGGTGTACACGTGTTCCCCATCCTGAACCCCCCTCCTTCCTCCTACCCCCCACCATCCCTCTGGGTCGTCCCAGTGAACCAGCCCCAAGCATCCTGTATAGGTTTTCCTTTCTGTACCTGAAATTTTCCTCGGATTCACAATGGTGTATTCATGACGTGGGTGTGTTACATTTATTGTGTTTACCTTCTTCTGTTTGACCTGGGTAGGATTTTGCTTTTTTTTTTTTAAAGGGGTTTTCCCAACTGTTATCAGATGAACAAAGTGCTATTGTCTTTCACTAAAACATGATTGTCAGCATTTGAGTACTTAGCAGGGTTGGCATACTTTGTGTCTTAAAATAACATGCGTCATTAGCTTATGAGGAGACTTATTACCATGAAGATGGCAGCAAAACTCTGAGTCATCTCTGTGCTCACTGTCTTTGCTGTTCCCAGAAGGTGAAATCGAGTGATGGCTGCTTTCCTGTCACCAGACAGTTTGATGTGATAGGAACAGATCTTCTTCCTTGATCAGTAAAGATAACTCTTTTTTTAAAAGTATGATTTATTTCTAGATCTTTGCAAATGTTCAGGTTTGAGACTCTACATTTTTAAAATTTAGTCTGCCATGTTCTTTTGGAAAATGCCTCTGCTTTTATATAGAATGTACCTACAGCATTCTTTTCTCAGCCTAAAATAACTCCACGAACTCTGTTTTTCTTTTTCTTTTTTTTTTTTTAGTTTCTACTGTCCATGCCTACATAAGCAAATCTGAAAAATGAGGGGCATCTGTTAAAATTAACCATTCAGGTAGTATGGAAAGAGGGCTATAGTTTCTAAGCACTGCCTGTGCTAGGCACACTCATATACACTCTTGTTGAAACTTCAGAAGAGTCTTATGTGGGTGGTAGTAGTTCCACCTCACACTGGTGAGAAATCCCAGGCCCACAGACTTTAACTCCCCCATACCATAAACTAATAAGTAGCTGAACTGGATTTTGACTTCAAATGCACCATAGTGTTCACCAACACAATGAGACTTTTGTAGAAGAGATTCTTAAATTTGAAAAAAAAAATTCCATACACGCTGTCCAAAATGTTAAATTATTAACATTTAGTGGACTTCTGATTAAGTAGTTGATATTCTTGTTCAGGTTACTTTATGCTCCAACCTTCACTTCTTGGCTATTTAGGGATGAAATGTTTCAGGCCATGAAGCTTGGCATGTCTTTCCTTGAGAATGGCGTATGAACCAAAGGAATCCTTGCTTGGGTGTCTTGGAAACCCAGGGCCAGACTTCATCTTTTGTTTTTACAGAGGAGTGAAGAGCAAGCTATGCAGGCAAAGCAAATGATCTGTATCCATGGAATGACAAGAATGGATGTGCAAGGGCTGGAGGGGCTTGCAGAGCAGAGCCCGAAGGCGTTGCCTGGGAAAAAAGTCCTCTGGAGGGAAGAAGCGCTTTATAGTAGAGCCCTCGGTCTACTATATTGTTGCAGGGAAAAAAGTGGGACACGAGACAGTGGTCACCTCCCAGGTCACGTTCAAGTTTATGGCCGCCAAATCTTGGGTCTTGGCTTTGTGCAGGAAGGAATTCAAGAGTGAGCCATAGAAAAGTGAAAGAAGGATTATTCAGGGAGATACTCCAAAGAGAGATTGTGGGTCATCTCAGAAGGCAAGAGAGGCACAAGAAGCCCCAGGGTATGGGGTAGTCAGTTTTTATAGGGGTGGTTAATTATATAGGCTAATGAGTGGGAGGAATATTCCAGCTATTTTGGGTGAAGGAGAGGAGATTTCCAGGAATTGGGCCACCACCGACTTTTTGTCTCTTTATGGTCAGCTTTGGAATTGTCATAAACTTCCCTGGTGGCTCAGATGGTAAAGAATCTGTCTGCAATGCAGTAGACCCATGTTTGATCCCTGGGTTGGGAAGATTCCCTGGAGAAGAGAAGGCTACCCACTCCAGTTATTTTTGCTTGGAGAATTCCATGGACAGAACAAAGAGTCAGACACCACTGAGTAACACTTGGAACTGTCATGGTGCTGGTGAGTATGTCATTTAGCATATGTCGATATATTACAAAGAATGTATAAGGAGGTCAAGGTCTAGTGGAAGTCAGTGCTCTTCCATCTTGGACCTAGTTGGTTCTAACCAGTTTATGTTGCATCCTCAACAGCAATGCCATTCTTTTAAAGGTTGTGCTCTGGCCCCTTCCCATCTCTGTATCACTGTACTTTCTCAGTCCTAACTCCAAGACTTCCCAGGACTTGGTCTGCATCATTTTAAATGGGGTAAGCTGAGCTTCCCTTGTGGCTCGGCTGGTAAAGAATCTGCCCACAATGCGGGAGACCTGGATTCAATCCATGGGTTGGGAAGATCTCCTGGAGAGGGGAACGGCTACTGACTCCAGTATTCTGGCCTGGAGAATTCCATGGACCATATAGACCATGGGGTTGCAAAGAGTTAGACACAGCTGAGAAGCTTTGACTACTACTACTAAGCTGAGGCCATTCTCTGCTCTTCTGGGAAGTGTCCCTCTCAGTGCAGTTGCCTCTGACAGCGGCTGTGGCATCACTGAGACGTAGATAGATAGTTTCCTGAGCTGGGCTGCCTTGATCAGCTGCAGGTGGGGCTGTATTTGCTTAAGTTTGCAGAGAAACAGAATAAAAGTTGAAGTTAGGTTAAAAATTAACCCTATTAAAACAAACAAACAAAATCTCTATGGAAATACTTGGTTCCAGAAAGAATTGTTCTTAGGTGCTTGCTGTGTTTCACTGAGAGTTGGCTTAGTGGGGTACATTCCAGAGAGCAGTAGGGAGCCAGAACACTGTTTCTGTAATAGCACTCACCTTCATTATCTGCTTAACTTTGCTTCCAGGGATCATTTGTAGCTTACTTTGTTTTGGGTTGGACTTCTAATTGTATATTATGAAGAACATTGTAAATAGTGTTTATCATGCCTTTTTTTTTTTTTTTAATAATTTGCCCCCATGAGTCTTTGTGGGGGTGGGGTAATCACAGTGCTGGTGCAGAAACCCATCCCATCAGAATGATCTGGGTAGATATTTCAGACTGCAAAATCTCTTTTCCAGTCTCTCATCCCACTGATTCCCAGACGCAACCTCCCCAACAACATCCCTAGAAAACATGTCATACTTTAAGACCACTTACCCCTCCACTGAAACACAAGAAAGAAAACAAAAGTGGTTTTAAACTCATAGAGCAAGAAAGGTCTTAAACTTACAGAGCAGAGTTTCTGAGTTTGCACATGTTTCTCAGTATTAAGGTGGATCAGACCGCTGATTCTTGTTCTGTCTGGTCATCTTATCTGTAGGATCCTCTTTATCTTGACCTTAAGGGAAAGTATACCTTACACTCTTGCAACTCGATTAAACACACACGGAGAAACAAAAGCTTCTTTGTGAAAACTGCAGCAAAATAAAAAGTAGATCCAAAGTTGGTGTCTTCCTTCACCCAGCTTGTTCTAGGTAGAGAAACTTTCCTATAGAATTTTCTCTTTTCTGATAAGACTTTTATGTTTGTGTTGACAGAGAGCTTTTAACTCCACAATGTGCTACTTTGTCAGAAGCCTCATCATCAAACTTAGGGAAAGGTTAGGAGGCAAAAAGGATGTGGATAGACATGGTTAAGGGAGCTTGGAAACTCATCATTAACAAAAATACATATGTATGTAAAATGTCATTAGGGGCAGAGTAGAGTGATCAATACAGAGAAGCTCTCCAATGAGCCCTCTGTGTTCTACTTGGACACAGGGGTCTAAATATTCTAGAAGGAGTCAGAGATGAAAGTGTCCTATTTCATCCACTTAGTGAAAATTCTGTGTTCTGTATCTCAGGACACAGTCCTCTCTGCTTTACAACACAGCGTGCGAGGCCTTAATTAGATTTCTTCCAGGTAAATTCCCAATGTGATGTAAAGGCCAGTTTGTTGCCTTCTGTTGCCGCTGTGGCTCTTCATCTGCTTGCTAATATATATATTTTTTACATAGATTAACAGATGTTTGATTCTATTATTAAAGCTAAAATTGCCTGCTCCTGGTAAATTTTGCCATTGATAAATTTCAGTTTTATTGAAATCAATCAGCCCCAAAGTATGAAAACTCATATTCACTGCTACTTGTTGAAGGAGAAGTTTGGTGCTGGTGGTGAAGAGGTTGGGAGAGTTCTAAGTTCCAAACAGAGTAGGGATGGGGATCCTGCATAAATGAAGAAGAAAATGCTACATAAATTGGCCATTTTCAGACCATGGGGTGGAGCACACAGAAGAGTTGTGCCTTGAGGTCTCTGTGTCCCGCCTCTGCAAAAGCAGTGCTTCTGCACTGATTTATAAAGTGTTTTTTTTAAAATAAGATTGACATTTGACATCTTTTATAATTACGGCAGTTATACTAGAGTGTTTATTGCATTTATTCCCAAGTAGATAAGCATGTACTAAGTTGCTTCTGCCATGTCCAACTCTTTGCGACCCCATGGACTGTAGCCTGCCAGGGTCCTCTATGGGGATTCTCTAGGCAAGAATACTGGAGTGAGTTGCCATGCCCTCCTCCAGAGGATCTTTCCACCTCAGGAATCGAACCTGTGTCTCCTGCATTGGGAGGCAGGTTCTTTACCACTAGCATCACCCAGGAGGCCCACGTTTATAAGTGCAGTCACCTAAGATCATGATGAAGAGTCTTCTCCAACACCACACTTCAATTTATATTTTTATAGTCATAGAATATAAAAAATATAATTTATATTTTTGATCTATGGGAGACTCTGTGGTTCAGAGAATTAGTGTATTCTAAATTATAATTATAGTTTATTGGAGTTAAATTTACCTTAGAAGTAAAGCAAGATTTTCTACATAATGCTATATAGAATATTAATTTCAAGAGTTTTTAATGTGTATTTTTTTAAGTTAATTAACTTTGGAGGAATATTGTTTTTTATATTTTAAATATACAGAAAATACAGAAAAAGTTTATTCATATTCTAGCCAGAACTTGGAAACTAAAGTTAAAAATTAAACTATCACTAATAAAACATAAAAGCCTTTGGAATATTAGTTTAGAAAAATCATTAAGATGTCTATATTTAATATTACAAAATATTACTGAGAGAAATTAATTAGTACCTAGTAATTAAGTGATTTTGGGCTCCAAAATCACTGCAGATGGTGACTGCAGCCATGAAATTAAAAGATACTCCTTGGAAGGAAAGTTATAACCAACCTAGATAGCATATTGAAAAGCAGAGACATTACTTTGCCAACAAAGGTCCATCTAGTCAAAGCTATGGTTTTTCCAGTGGTCATGTATGGATGTAAGAGTTGGACTATAAAGAAAGCTGAGCTCTGAAGAATTGGTGGTTTTGAAGTGTGGTGTTGGAGAAGACTCTTGAGAGTACAGAATTAAACCTATGTGAAATTGGTGTAAGAAAGAGGAACTGAACAATCTAGATAGTCAAAAATAGACACACACATACATAGTGAATTGATTTTTACAAATACCTCTAGGTGATTTATAGGGAAAAGAAAATCTTTTCAACACATGGTTCTAGAACATTTGAGAAGAGTTACCAGATAGCAGTGAACTTCAGCCTTCACTTTTTACTTAATACAAACATTCAAGGTGATCAGAAACCTAACATAAAAGTTAAAAATTAAATCTATAGGTAACTTGACAGCATGGTTGAATCTCAAACACATGGTTAAGTAATAGAAGCCATTTTCAAAAGAGTAGTGCATGAATTCTTACATAGGAAATTCTGTAGCAGGCAAAACTTTCTATTTTTCTGTAATAGAAATCAGAACAGTGGAAAAAGGCAAGAGTGGTGATGGAAATGTTCTGTATATTGATGGAGATGGTAGATATACAGTTGTATTTTTCAAAACTTAGCTAACCTTTACACTTAAAATCTGTACATTAAATACATCAAGCTAGTGTCCAGAAACAATATCTTAATGAAATTGAGCATATTGCTTTTCCTCTTAAGAAGATATATCACTAGCATTGTTTCTAAAGCTTCAGTCACCAGAACTCTATTGTATTAGTTAGGACTTTTCAGAGAAACAGAACCAATAGAATATATGTGTGGGGAGAGAGAGGTTGCCACTTGATTGTGGGAATCAGCAGGTCTGAAATTTGTATGGGACGCAGGCCAGTGGGCAGACTAGGAAGTCCAGGCAGGTTTCAGTCCTGAGGCAGAATTCCTTCTTTGTGAAACCTCGGTCATTGCTGTTAAGGTCTTCAACTGATTGGATGAGGCCCACCCATTATGGAGGATAGTCTGCTCTGCCTAACATAAACTGATTGTAAATGTTAATCTTGTCTGAAAAATACCTTCTCATCCAGATCTAGACTAGTTTTTGCCAAACTAGGGCACCTTAGCCTAGCCACACCTAAGCATCATACCTACGATAGTAGAGAACCACGCTGAACTCAGTTGGGAAACTAAAGGTGTTTTAGGTTAAAAAAAAAAAAAGTTCCAAGTTAAAGCAGGCTCGCTTGTAATTTGTAATTAAAACATGTAGCCTATCTTTCTAGTTACAACTCTGTCGTGTCAGTGAAGTATCATTCCCAGACTGTGGGCCTCTACAAGGGAGAGGGCAGTCTCACTTCTCTCACCTGCTTCACTTGCATCATCCCATGTGAAAGAATTACAGGTTTACTTACATCTATTTCAGAACAGTGATCGGATCACTCATTTGATCCTCAAACCACTCTGTAAGTGAAGCAGAAGTTTTATTCCTAATTTTTTTAATAGAGGAAGGATCAGCATCAACAAAAAGACGTGATTTATCCAAAGATTGAATCATTATTAACATGTCATTATGCCAGGCATTGTTTTCTATATATGTGTATATGTGTGTGTACACACACACACACACACACACACCCACCCAAGCACACACACACATATGCATGTATGTATATACATGCATTTGTTTATTTATTGGCCGTACATGGTATATGGGATCTTAGTTCCTGAACCGGGAGTCCAGCCTGCACCCCCTGCATTGGAAAGGCAGGGTCTCAGTTACTGGACCACCGAGGAAGTCCCTTCAAGGCATTGTTTTAGAATGTGAAGACGTCACAGAAAAATCTCTCCACTTGTGGAACTTGCCTTCTAGTGAGTGGGAGGCAAAGGAAAAACAATAACAAACAAAAAAATTTGATAGTAATTTAGAGAATCGTTGAGAGTGATTAGCGCTAGAGGAAAGAAAATCCAGTGAACTAAGTTAGAGGGTCTTAAGAATCCTGCATGGGGGTTTGCCTCATTTAGAAGGTGGAATTTAAGCAGAGGCTTGAGGGAACTGATGGAAAGAGCCTTGTGGATACCTGAGTAAGCAGTGCACTAGTGCACTAGAGACAACTAATGCAGAGTCCCAAAGCTTAGTAACTATGACTGAAACTGTGGTCTAAAGCCATTCATTCTTATTTTTTGTCATGAGATATGTTTTATTTTCATTAGTCATATAAATACTGTTTTAATATCAGGTCAAACCAGGGAAGTGTTTTTCTGTCTGGCAAACTCATAACTAGTTCAATTTGCTTACATTAAACAGACCTAAAACCACTCATTGCACATTCTTTTCAGCCACATTGCAGTTGTTATTGTGAAAATGAAAGTGAAGTCGCTCAGTCGTGTCCAACTCTTTGCGACCCCATGAACTGTAGCCCACCAGGCTCCTCCGTCCATGGGATTCTCCAGGCAAGGGTACTGGAGTGGGTTGCCATTTCCTTCTCCAGGGGATCTTCCCAACCCAGGGATCGAACCCAGGTCTTCCACACTGCGGGCAGATGCTTTAACCTCTGAGCCACCAGGGAAGTTATTATTGTAGCCATCCTTATTCAAACACCCTACACCGAGCAGTCCATTTGGAGGGTCCCCTCAAAGACCCTCAGGCCAGTGACATCAGCGTGGACTAACTGGATTCACAGCACAACTTGTCACTTTTGTCCATCTTGCAGGTGCCTCTTACTCCACATCATGACTGGGCTCTCTAAGATGAAGGGGTAGAGAATTCCTCAGGTCCTTAGGAAATTTCACTTTACTTGCTTCTACTCAATGATCTCTTTGGCCAGCAGGGTGTTCTCCTGCGTCTTCATCTTCAGGTTGGCATTATTGAAGCGGGCCATTTCCCCCATGTCCAGCTTGTCTGCCATTTTCTTAAAACAATCCAAGAAATTACGCTCCAAGCCTACAGTCCTGCTGCTCTCACTGGTGTTGCTGCAGCAAGAGACTATCTTATTCTTTTAGCAAATAAACATGGCACTTCCTGCAAACGTAGTGCTAGGCATTGGAGCAACAACAGTGCCCAAGGAATTCCTCATTTCTTTTTCTTTTCACTGTATGAGTGGTTCCTTAACCATAAGAGTTTCCATGGTGGCACAGGTGGTAAAGAATATGCCTGCGATGAAGGAGACCCAGGTTCAATCCCTGGATTGGGAAGATTCCCCTGGAGAAGGGGATAACCACCCAGTCCAGTATCCTTGCCTGGAAAATTCCTGGACAGAGGAGCCTGGTGGGCTACGATTCATGGGGTCATAAAGAGTTTGCCTCAACTATGAAGTAGAAAGCCACAATGCTGCTAAGTCACTTCAGTCATGTCCAACTCTGACCCCATAGACGTCAGCCCACCAGGCTCCCCTGCCCCTGGGATTCTCCAGGCAAGAACACTGGAGTGGGTTGCCATTTCCTTCTCCAGTGCATGAAAGTGAAAAGTGAATGTGAAATCGCTTAGTCGTGTCTGACTCTTAGTGACCCCATGGACTGCAGCCTACCAGACTCCTCCATCCATGGGATTTTCCAGGCAAGAGTACTGGAGTGGGGTGCCATTGCCTTCTCTGAGAAAGCCACTATAGAGGTCTTCAAACCTCTTCTGCTGTCAAAATTTTGTGAGGACAGTAATTGTACATACTATTTTCCTATGCATGTAGATGTTATAATTGATAAAGTCATTACTAATTCTTATTATGCATGCTTCAGGTGATAACTACTGAAAGTTCTACAGTTATGCAGGGTGGTGTATAGTCTGTGAGCAATTGTGAAGTTGATAAGGGTTCCTCATTCTTGGCAGTGTTGGGAAAACCTCTCCTCTTCATTGTGAGATTGCCAGATTGACATTGGCCCCCAAAGCCACACTAATAGTTGCTGCTTCTAAAGACGAGGGAGGCCTTTGAAAGTTTGCAAGTGCCTTTGAAAAGCATGATCAGACCTGTGTTTTTTGGAAGATTTCTTTTTATTGTCAGTTATCCAGGGGAAGCCAAATGGAATAAATCTATTGAGGAATGCTTATTGTTTAATTACAGTTACTTGGTTCATTTGGTAACACAGTGATCCAAACTGCACTGTACCTAATTCTTTGTTTCTGATGCTTACAAGAAATTCAAACCATAATTTCTCTGCATTATACATTATTTGAAGCAGTATTTCCAAGTTAGAGATGTCTTTTTATCAAAAGTCAGTAATTAAAAATAGGTTTCTAGCTTAACCTTGGCCAGATAACTTGAAATGAAACAGTGGGAGTAATGAAAACAGAGCTTTGTCAGGGTAAATGCCTATGCGAGCAGGGAGGCTTTTGGTTTACGTGTCTGCAGGCTGATTTGATGTTTATATGTTTGGATGAACTTTGATTTTAGCCTCATGTTTGCAAGTGTAGTTTTCTGTGTTTGAACTTTTAAATTTGATCTTGATATAGACTATAATAAAGCAAAAACAGTTGTATGAGAGATATGGGAATATATACTTAGTATTGGGTCGCAAAGAGTTGGACACGACTGAGTGACTGAACTGAATCAGAGAATCCTTCTAGTGATACTTAATGGTGAATGGTTTTAGGGTAGCGATACATACATTTTAAAACTTGAGAGAGATAGAAATCAGCATACTCAGATTTTAAAGGCTAAAGCCATTACATCTTTGTAAAGGATTTCCAAAGCCTTTTTGCCTTGTATATGTGCACTTGGGGATTCTCTGTGTGATGTGTATTCTCTTCCTTTACAGTAGTCTTTCCTGCTCAGAAAAGCCATTACTCTGAAGATTATAACTAGTCTCTGATTAATTTCCTCACACTAACTATATACAAACCCTTGAGGAATTATCCTATATCATTGCTATGTTTTGATCTTTGATGTTGCTGTCAGGCACAATATCAGTGTCGAATTGTAAGAGTTGTTGGCGTTTGCATTTAATTCAACCTGTGTGGTACTGGCAACACTGTGAATATTCGTTCTTTGGCAGGACATATGCTTCTGACTTTGTTGCTGATTCAGATTTTCCGTGCATGTGGGTATGTGGTAGCTCTTGCTCAAGCAGCTAGCTGCTCCATTGCTAATGTTTCCCAGTTGCCAGATGGTAAATATACAGCCACAGTTTTCCAGACAATATTGTCTGGGCAGGAATGGATGCACATTATACATTTTTTTGGGTACTTTTTTATCTCTGAGAATTTTAAATGAGATCTGGTTGCAGCAAAATGGCTCTCCTATTGTTAATTGGCTTCTGTACGTCCTCTGGTTTCTGTCAGTACATTTGTTGTGCATTTATTCACCTTTAGGGAATATCTTCCCTTGTTACTACACTGGTTGCTAATGAGATAGTCTCAACTATGCTTCTGCTAAGATTCACTCTGGTCCTGATGACCTAAATCAGCCAAAGAGAAGAAACTGCAGCCACTGAAATCGACAGGATTATTCATGTGTTTATCCTCCAGGGGCCAGGAGATGATGATGTTGAGACATACTAAATGTTTGTGTGGAAATCATTCAATCGCATTTAAATTGACATTTTTTCTTTTTCTATTTTTCTACTTTTTTCATTATTATTTCTAGAAAGGTTGAAATAATGGTTCTGTGAACTTATTTAGAAACTTCTCATGGAGCTGAAAGACCTGACATGTATTAGTCAATTGTTATTATAAAATACATTTGGGTTGGAAAATATGACACAGTTGTCATTATCTTCAGATTATCTTTGTAAAATGAGATACTTCTTTTGAAATGTGCATGAAAGTAAATGCAATTTAATACCAATTATACTGTCCTTGAGAAGTTGGGCAGTGGATGATGACAAGTAATGCTATTATTTACTGAGGAAGTACGATGTTCTAACACTGAATTTAGGTCTCTAGGATCATTACCTGATATTATGATTGTTGCTTCTGTTGTTGTTTAGTTGCTAAGTTGTGTCTGACTCTTTGCAACTCCATGCACTATAGCCCACCAAGCTCCTTTGTCCTTGGGATTCCCAGGGAAGAATATTGGAGTCGGTTGCCATTTTCTTCTCCAGAAGTATCCCTGACCCAGGGATTGAACCCACATCACCTGGATTATCAGGCAGATTCTTTACCATTGAGTTACCAGGGAAGCCAATGTTATAATTACAATGACCTTGTTAGGGGGTTATCACCATGGTGTGAGGAAGCTGAGGCTTAGGGAGTTTCTGTAAGTGGGCCATGGTCTTGCTGCTATCAGAAGCAGATGTAGAATAGACTCTCAAGCCAGTCTGATGTCTAGTCCTCTAATACTAACATTTGCAATACTGTAGGAAACGTTGGTTGAATGTATTATATACACATAGATGTATAGATGGAGAAGGAAGTGGCAGCCCACTCCAGTATTCTTACCTGGAGAATGCCAGGGACAGAGGAGCCTGGTGGGATGCCATCTATGGGGTCGCACAGAGTCAAACACGACTGAAGCGACTTAGCAGTAGCAGCAGCAGATGTATACTAACCACTTCAATCACTGAGTATGGTTTTGAAACCATACCAATATCTGTGTCATTGAACATGTACTTTGAAAAAAAGATTTCAATTTCATCATGATAGTAAAGTTAAAAGTAAAATTTCAAATAGCTTTAATTTGTATAATCAAATGTTATTCAATAATGTAGAGACTAAATGACAAAGATGAGGTTGTCATTGCTCAGGTACTACCCTCCTGCTACCAAGCTTATTACTTTGGGCCCTTTGAGCATATGGACTTGTGAGCATATAGTACTTTTTTGCTAATCTTTTGTTGTTGTTGTTACAACACTCCTCTGCTTTGCCATATGTTTGTCTCACACCACACAATTGTTCTCATTTCCCTAGCTATAAAATAACACAAAATAAATAGTACTTATAAATGGAAATCATGACTTCATCCACAATCATGCGTTTCTTCCTCACATGATGAAATGTTCCTCAAATGAAGAACTCTTCATTTATCTAAGATCACAAGCTAGGTCACATTTCAGTCTAACGTGGTCATGCTGGGTATTTGCACTTCCCAACTTTTATGCATGCTCGCTGATCTCTAACACAAGTATCTGCTTCAGCCATACAAACCTCCAGATCCTTCCTAATGCTCTTCTTGGTTTGGCTTCTGTGGAAAACATTTGACCCTCCAGCCTCTCATCAATCTATCTATCTTCTACATTTGCTCCCTAGTTCTTAAGAAATTATTATTAAAATTTTGTTCCATTCCATATGCTCTCTAAACTATCAGATTGTATATGTATATACCAAGTTGTGGTTGTATTTCTTTTTACATGGAGCCTTGAGGGTTTTCCTAATGTTTTGTGTATTTGTATTTCCATCATGATAGCTATAATTGAGCTGATTACTGTTGATACTTGCTCTTTGTTTAATGAGTTGCTTTAGGTGTTTCAAGGTTAACAGGAAAACGAAATAGCTAGTATAGTTATGAAGTTAATTTGCAGAAATTAGGCATGAAAAGGAATCAGGAAAATGACCTACTTCATATGTTTCCTCTGTTCTAGCATGGGTTATTAAAACATTAATAAAGCATCTTTCTGTCTAAACTAAGCAAAAAGCTGTTAATGTACTTATTGGGACATAGTCCAGAAATATTATCATGAAGTTCAGGCTTTGGGAACAGAAAATACCCTAGAAATTTGCTTAGTGACTGAGTTTGGGTTTTCAGTGTACCATGACTAATTAAACACATACAAGTAAAGCAGAAAGGAAATCATAAGGTCCATATGCTCAAAGGGCCTAAAGTAATAAGCTTGGTAGCAGGAGGGTAGTACCTGAGCAATGACAACCTCATCTTTGTCATTTAGTCTCTGCATCATTGAATAACATTTGATTATACAAATTAAAGCTATTTGAAGTTTTGTTTTTAACTTTGCTATCATTATGAAATTGAAAAAAGAAAGATTTTCTTTCTATTGACTAATTATACCATCTTCTCTAAATTGTAACTGGAAAATCTTTTCTGAAGAGTGGAAATTATGAAACAAAAGCTTTCTTTCACTTAAATACTTCATTCCCAACTTCTTGTACATGAGAAAAAATATTAAATTATAGACTAAAATTAGAATATTAAAGATATTTCTTAGATCTTACCTGATAGCTGCATTCAGGCTTTCCAGGTTGCTCAGTAGTAGAGAATACACCCGCCAGTGCAGGGTACACAGGAGATGAGGGTTTGATCCCTGGCTTGGGAAGATCCCCTGGAGGAGGAAATGGCAACCCACTCCAGTATTCTTGCCAGGAAGTTTTATGGAGAGAGGAGTCTGGTGGGTTATGGTCCATGGAGTCACAAAGAGTTGGATAGAACTGAAGCAACTGGGCGTGCATGTGACAGCCACATTCAGCAATGTGTCCATAGAGGAAAATGGATGAGGGCAGAGAGCAGAAATATGGGCCACCCAAGAACTTCTTCCTTTTCCAGACTGGAAATCTGTTCTTCCCCTGTCCTGGAAGAGAGTATGAGCACATTTTGGACCCATGATTACTTTTGATTGCTTTTTATTGATCCTCTTTCTGGCATTGTATAGTTGCTTGCTGGTCTTAGTCCACTGTTGATTGGTGTGTAGATATGAAGGAGTAGATACCTTATCATTTATATGGAGTTCACTGAACAGTTTGGACCTACTGGCAATAGTGGCCATTACCTAAGGATCTGGACTTGAAGCTGAATGCAGGGACCATGTGAGACGCTGAGTCTTCTGCTTTAGGGAAGGGATAGGAGCATGTGGGTAGGGCTGGGAGTTTTGAAAATAAGGCAATAAGGCTGTGTATGGAAATTTTGTAGCTAAAGGAGTAATGAACTTTGAGGGCTGACTGCTCAGCAACCGTGATCCCCTCCTTCCTTTTGTCATAGAACCTACATGCTGTTCAGTATCTTGTTGCATAAAGTCATGTGTCATAGGGAAAACCATCCTGTCTCTTGTTTCAGAGATGTACTGTTTGGTCTAAAGATAATCTTTTCTCCCTTGCTGATGATTGCTTTAGGGTATGACTGAATTCTGGCTGTTGGGATGCAAGGAGAAATTTTTTGGAGGCTACAGGGAAATTTTTTTAGACTCTTAGAGAAGCCTATGGAAAACCATTTTCACTCCCATCAGAGGAAAATAGGAAAGTCTCCATTCCTTCTATACCAACAAAACCAAACTAACCTCCAGATGAAGTCCACACTGATGACAGCAAATGAAAATGGTGCAGAAACCCTGAATTCTTGAGACGGGAAACTGGGACCTTGATTGTAAAGCACTTGGGAGATTGAGACAATAATGTCCTCTTGTTTAAGACTTGATTTAGCATTTTCTTTATCAGTCTTTTCTGGCAAATTCTTTCTTTGGACAGATACAGAAAGGGCTTAAATAAATCTCAAAGAATTTCTGTTACTTTGTCAGCTCTGTCACTGGCACAGGATGGAAGTTAACAAGGGTGAAGATGGATCATCAGACCCTTTTTGGTCCTAATTTTTTTGACTTAAGGTAGAGCAGTGTGTTGAAAGTGGAAGGACATAGGGTTGCCTGAAGAAGTTCAAAAGGGTAAGAAACAAAAATCTCAGCACAACTCATGATTAAACTTTGGGTGAGTTCTAATTGCTTAAAAAGTGCCATGGGTGAGTCGAGTTTCGAAGTGGAAATCGGGAACCCAGTACTGATGCTTCACTAGTAATGTATTTATTTGCTATGAAAATGATAAATATAATTCTTTGAGCATCAATCTCCTCTTCTTAAAATGAGAAGTGTGGAGTAGATGCTCTCTGAAGTCCCATCTACATCCAAATTATTTTTAGTAACACTAGAAATTTCTATTGAATAATTTATGGCATACTTATCTATTTAATACTTTGTTACAGAGGGGTTTTGTTCCCAATGGGCTGATTTTTAGGATGTTATTGAAATGATGTTTATAAACCACAGTGACAGTCTATACTTTTCATTTTCTGTTGAAACAAAAAATTTTACTGTGACTGCCGAGAGCCAGCATGGGGAATCCCACCTGTAGCAAAGGTCATGAGGAAGGGGGCCTGGCAAAAGGAAAAGGCTGAGATCAGGCCTCAGGGGTACCCCTGGATTTTCCTGAGCATCTACCCCCAAAACCAGAGTCTGCCTGCTTTATTGTACTGTGCTTTCCACTCTTCTGACATAACAGGGGGCTATCCCTGACCACCTCTGTCTGGAAAGAGTTAACTTACAGCTCCAGTTAACAGTCTCCTGCATATAAAAGGAGTGTCTCAGCTCAAACCCCTCTGATGGCTCTCTAACTTGCCTGACAGTTAGAGACTTTTACAACTTGTGATTGTTTACAGCCCCTCAACCACTAGAGGCACACAGCTTAAAACATCTTAAAGATATAGAGCCTTTTCTAAAGAGCTAAGAATTATATTGGTGATGGGTTTTCATTGTTGAGTCAATGACTTCTGCCAGGCCTCCATATTCTTTATATTTTAGGCACCTAGAGGATATTGATCAATGTAATTGGGATATAGAAAAAGGAATATAGTAGTTTTGATGTTAGCAACACTAGACTTTTGAGTTAGTGAACTTTCTCTTTGTTATAAATCACTGTACTCCTCTTTCCTTGTTATAAATTGTTGTGTCCTTGTTATGTAAGAATGTAATCTTAATTAGTGCTTTCTGAGAGTGGCACCAGACTTTAGTAAGAACAACACTTTTAAGGCAAATAAGTTTTCTGGTTGGCAGACCCTTATCAGAAAAGGGCCATTAAATGCTAATAGGCCTCCTGGCCAGAAGATGATGTAAATCACCTAAGATTTGTGTATACAGCTAGGTATGCAGAGAGAAAGCCTGGTCTTGATAAGAGTCAGGGCTGCTGACGCTGCATAACTTTGTATTATCCATTGATCTCTATGTACAACCAAAAATATAAAAGGCTTTCCTGGACAATAAAGGATGGACCAGTCACTGGGAAGACTGGTTTCCCCCATGTGGTCTTTTCTCCTTTTCTGGCTGAATTCCCATCTGGAGCGTGGAGGCTAGCCGTGTCTACTTACTTGCCCTGGCTTCTAAGACCCACCTGAGAGGGACCCCAAGGTGGGCCACCCTCTGCTATTCAAGTGGGCGCCAGTGGCCTACGTAGGCGGTGCAAGTTTCTTGTCTTGAGACTTTATTACCTTTCCATGTAAACCAAGTTATTCAGCTTATTTTCTCCACTGATTTTCCTACTACACTATTCTTTCCTAATCTCTCTTTTCTAATTAAATAGTCCTTTCTAAGACGCTGACTCTGTCCCCCGTTCAAATTCCCTGGATCCACCAGGGCTGGACCCTGGCAGTGACTTATTTACCTCACCCACCCACCCACCTCCTAAAAATTCCGAATAAACCCTTTTATATCATAAACTTAAATTTTTTCTCTATTTTTTTAATTATTAAAGTATGATAACATATTTACAGGAGACTTGGAAAATACAGGAAAAGTTACATATAGCTCCACTATATATTAAAATTATTTTTAAGTAGATAAATTAAGATTTTTAGTTGATGTTTCTTGTGGCTCAGCTGGTAAAGAATCGCCCTGCAATGCAGGAGACCTGGATTCAATCCCTGGATTGGGAAGATGCCCCGGAGAAGGGAAAGGTTATCCACTCTAGTATTCTGGCCTAGAGAATTCCATGGACTGTATAGTCCATGGGCTTGCAAAGAGCTGGACACTACTGAGCAACTTTCACTTTCACTTTTTTTTCACTTCCCATATAATACTCTCAAAAATTAATAGAATGAATATACTGAAAAATAGAGGAATATAATAGACCTGAAAGGTACCATGAACCAATTAACATAATTAAAATTTATACAATTTTCATACAACAGTAGGATATAAATTCTATTCAAATTCTCCTAGGCTATAAACTAGAAGACACTGGAACATATCCAGGGACATAAAACAAGGTGAAAAAATTTTATGCTCTAAAGTTATTAAAATCATACAGAGCTATTCTCTGATCACTGTGGAATTATGTCATAAACTTTAAAAAATTTTAAACTTTTTCATTTCAGTTCAGTCACTCAGTCATGCCTGACTCTTTGCAACCCCATGAATCGCAGCACGCTGGGCCTCCCTGTCCATCACCAACTCCCGGAGTTCACTCAGATTCACGTCCATCGAGTCAGTGATGCCATCCAGCCATCTCATCCTCTGTCGTCCCCTTCTCCTCCTGCCCCTAATCCCTCTCAGCATCAAAGTATTTTCCAATGAATCAACTCTTCGCATGAGGTGGCCAAAGTATTGCAGATTCAGCTTTAGCATCATTCCTTCCAAAGAAATCCCAAGGCTGATCTACTTCAGAATGGACTGGTTGGATCTCCTTGCAGTCCAAGGGACTCTCAAGAGTCTTCTCCAACACCACAGTTCAAAAGCATCAATTCTTTAGTGCTCAGCCTTCTTCACAGTCCAACTCTCACATCCATACATGACCACAGGAAAAACCGTAGCCTTGACTAGATGGACCTTAGTCGGCAAAGTAATGTCTCTGCTTTTGAATATACTATCTAGGTTGGTCATAACTTTCCTTCCAAGGAGTAAGCATCTTTTAATTTCATGGCTGCAGTCACCATCTGCAGTGATTTGGGAGCCCCCCAAAATAAAGTCTGACACTGTTTCCACTGTTTCCCCATCTATTTCCCATGAAGTGATGGGACCAGATGCCATGATCTTCGTTTTCTGAATGTTGGGCTTAAAGCCAACTTTTTCACTCTCCTCTTTCACTTTCATCAAGAGGCTTTTAGTTCCTTTTCACTTTCTGCCATAAGGGTGGTGTCGTCTGCATATCTGAGGTTATTGATATTTTTCTCAGCAATCTTGATTCCAGCTTGTGTTTCTTCCAGTCCAGCGTTTTTCATGATGTACTCTGCATATAAGTTAAATAAGCAGGGTGACAATATACAGCCTTGACGTACTCCTTTTCCTATTTGGAACCAGTCTGTTGTACCATGTCCAGTTCTAACTGTTGCTTCCTGACCTGCATACAGATTTCTCAAGAGGCAAGTTAGGTGATCTGGTATTCCCATCTCTCTCAGAATTTTCCACAGTTTATTGTGATCCACACAGTCAAAGGCTTTGGCATAGTCAATAAAGCAGAAATAGATGTTTTTCTGGAACTCTCTTGCTTTTTCCATGATCCAGCAGATGTTGGCAGTTTGATCTCTTGATTCCTCTGCCTTTTCTAAAACCAGCTTGAACATCAGGGAGTTCACGGTTCACATATTGCTGAAGCCTGGCTTGGAGAATTTTGAGCATTACTTCACTAGCATGTGAGATGCATACAATTGTGTGGTAGTTGGAGCATTCTTTGGCATTGCTTTTCTTTGGAATTGGAATGAAAACTGACCTTTTCCAGTCCTGTGGCCACTGCTGAGTTTTCCAAATTTGTTGGCATATTGAGTGCAGCACTTTCACAGCATCATCTTTCAGGATTTGAAACAGCTCAACTGGAATTCCATCACCTCCACTAGCTTTGTTTGTAGTGATGCTTTCTAAGGTCCACTTGACTTCACGTTCCAGGATGTCTGGTTCTAGATGAGTGATCACACCATCATGATTATCTTTGTCGTGAAGATCTTTTTTGTACAGTTCTTTGTATTCTTGCCACCTCTTCTTAATATCTTGTGCTTCTGTTAGGTCCATACCATTTCTGTCCTTTATCGAGCCCATCTTTGCATGAAATGTTCCCTTGAAGAGATCTCTAGTCTTTCCATTCTGTTCTTTTCCTCTATTTCTTTGCATTGATCACTGAAGAAGTCTTTCTTATCTCTTCTTGCTATTCTTTGGAACTCTGCATTCAGATGCTTATATAATTCCTTTTATCCTTCACTTTTCACTTCTCTTCTTTTCACAGCTATTTGTAAGGGCTCCCAGACAGCCATTTTGCTTTGTTGCATTTCTTTTCCATGGGGATGGTCTTGATCCCTGTCTCCTGAACAATGTCACGAACCTCATTCCATAGTTCATCAGGCACTCTATCTATCAGATCTAGGCCCTTAAATCTATTTCTCACTTCCAGCGTATAATCATAAGGGATTTGATTTAGGTCATACCTGAATGGTCTAGCAGTTTAATACTAATTAATATTATTTCAGGCATATAATCATTGACATAACTTATCCCAGAGAAGGTATTTTTCCTGCTATCCCTATTAAGTTTCGCTAATACCAATTAGTTGGACAATTATAGAAGAATCTGAAATAATGTATTTCAGTTACATGTCAAGAGATATGCTATGAAACAGATGTGGAGTATGAATTACATATGTTTTTATTTATTGTTCAGTGATAAATGTTTGCCATCCTTTGTAGCAGTGGAACATTAGGTTACAGACTGAGAAATAAATATTGATGACAATTAAAATTACACTAGTTCTGTTGCTTGTTAGTGATTAATCACATTGTTTCTGTGTGTATGCACTCTATATGGAATAGATTAACAATCTGTAAGTTATTTACTGTAAACAAATGGTCTGATTTAAGAAATAATTGATATTTGTTGAAGAATATGAGCAGGGCCCTTTGGTTTGCTAATATTTAGTGTTTATACTATTTCTAAATGTTTCTTAGTATAAAGAAACATTGTTACATGTGTGGAAGAAGATAATTATACATAGGTTGTAGAATAACAAGTATCACATTCTTGCACTAATTTAATAATTTATGCTTTTTTTTTTTTAACTTGGGAAAAGTGCTCTATTTTCAAATGGAATGCTTTTTTTAAAAAACAAAAATGTACCATAATGAAAGAGCTGGGATTATAGCAGTGAAAACTGCCGATTTCATGCCATTAAGTTTCTGTTTTTGTCTTGGTGCATTTGATACCACATAATTTGTTTTGTTTATATCTTAAAGCTTGAGACTTGGTAAAGACACATGACAATTAACAAAATTCATGAATTTGACCTGTTTATCATTATCTGTGTATTCTTACCCCTGTAAATTTGGTTGTGGTGATAACAAGACAGATTCTAATTTTTTATTAGCACATTTTAATGGATATTAATTCTTCATATTAATATATTTTAATTTGGAAAATAAATATGTTTTTAAGGTTTATAGTTCATATTCAGATTTTTCTGTTAAGAAAGTCTTAAATTTTAATGTAATAGTTTCTTTAAAATACTTCCCATATGCCTCAACCAGTGAGTAACATTGCCACATACGCACCTAATGAGATTAGAAAAATTAGGTAACCACTTATGATTCGATCAATACATCTGCATTGATCATTGTCATTATATATGAAGCACAGCATTCACTAATATAGCAGAAAGCATAGCAGGTACACTCCTATATAATGTATTTGTTGCCTTCTTATATCTCTCAACTGAATTTTATTACTAATTAAAGGTTATAGGCTTGTATAAGATGATTATATTGCTTATTCTCAGCCCTTCCTAGCTATATGTTAAAATCACCTGCAGGCCTTTCAAGGCATACTAATGTCAGAGTCTTACCCCAAACCGTTAAATCAGCGTCTCTCAGGGTAGGGTCAGGAAATGGAATTTATTGCTAGAATTCCCCAGGTGATGATAATGTGCAGCATGGGTTGAGAACCTGCAGTCTATATGGTCCAACATATTTATAAAGTTATTGTTATAACATTTCATTTGACTAAAACTTTATATACTTCTGTGAATTATATATTTCTTTAACGAAACTAAAAATTTAAGCAAACTTTCCTTTGATTTATAACCTTATGATTTTATTGCCGATGTTCAGAAAGCATAGCTTTTTTTCATACAAATATGTTCAATGAATGCAGTCTTTCCAAATGATGACCACTATTACTGGTCATTCTATGGAGAATTCTTTGCTGATGAAAATTAACATCAAGAATAGGTTTTTGATTTTTTTTTTAAGATTTCTGAAACAGCTCTAGATGTTATTTACCACACAAATATATGGGAAAATATATTACTTTCTTATTGCTGGACTTCCCTGATAGCTCAGCTTGTAAAGAATCCACCTGCATTGCAGGAGACCTCATTCTGATTCCTGGGTCAGGAAGATCCGCTGGAGAAGGGCTAGGCTACCCACTCTAGTATTCTTGGGCTTCCCTGGTGGCTCACCTGGTAAAGAATCTGCCTGCAATGTGGAAGACCTGGGTTCGATCCCTAGGTTGGCAAGATCCCCTCGAGAAGCGAAAGGTTACCCACTCCAGTATTCTGACCTGGAGAATTCCATGGACTGTGTAGTCCATGAGGTCACAAAGAGTCGGACACGACTGATCGACTTTCACTTTCAGTTTCCTATTGCTAATGTAACTAGCTACTAAAGACATAAAACCTTGGGACTTAAAACAACACTGTTTAGTATCGTATAGTTTCTAAGATCAGAAGTCCTCAGATCAAGGTGTCAACATGGTTATGTTTCTTCTCAAGGCTTTGAGGAGGGTGCCTTGACTTTGCTTTTCTAGCATATGAAGGCCACCTGCTTTCCTCGCTGTGGCCTTTTCCTCCATCTTCAAAGAGCATTACTTCAGTATGCTTCTATGTCACACCTTTCGTTCTAAACCATTTTCTACCCTCTTGTAAGTACTCTTGTGGTTGCACTCACTTCAGCCAGATAATCTAGGGAAATCTTCCCATTTTGAGATCCTTAATTTAAGCACATCTTGCCATGTAAAGCAATAATTAGCAAATTGACAATTTGTAGAATTTGAATAAGGACACCTTTAGGAAACATGATATAGTCTATCACTAGCAACTTTGAGTTAATTTCTTAATTTCAAATTAAGACTTTGTAAATTCTTTATTTCAAAATGCAGCTTTATTTTGGGGGAGGGGGAGTTTATCAAAGAATACAGTGCTAAGAAACAAACAGAGAGAAATGGTAGCTCAGCTGGTAAAGAATCTGCCTGCAATCCTGGAGATACAGTTTGATTCCTGGTCAGGAAGTTCCCCTGCAGAAAGGGATATGTGACCCACTCCAGTAGTCTTGGGCTTTCCTGGTGACTCACACGGTAAAGAATTTGCCTGTAATGCAGGAGACTTGGGTTGGATTCCTATGTTGGGAAGATCCCTTGGAGGAGGGCATGGCAACCCACTCCAGTCTTCTTGCCTTGAGAATCCCCATGGACAGAGGAGCCTGGTGGGCTGCAGTCCATGGAATTTCGAAGAGTTCGACATGCCTGAGTGACTAAGCACAGCATAGAGTTTCAACGGAGAGCATGACAGAAAAAAAAAAATGCTTTAACAAAATGAAAAATTGCTCAGGAACTGTATAACATGATCTGAAAACTTTGAATCAAATAGAAATATTTTACTTCATGATTTTATATCACTTCTCTTACTGTTTTACTGTCCAATTAAGAGTTTGATTTTCCAACATGGTGTCAAAATTGATGTAAGACTTGAGACACTCCAAGATAGACACAATGATTATAATTCCTTATCCACGTCTTTATATATCCTTTGTCATAAATGGAGACTGAACCAGATTTATGTAGGGTTTGATGCCTAGGTCATGCAATGCAATTAATGCTCTCATTGCTGTAACAATATAATGAGTGCACAACGTTGTTGTTGTTATTAGTGGCAAAGTCATGTCCAACTCTTGTGACCGCATGAACTATGGCCTGCCAGGCTCCTCTGTCTGTGGAATATCTCAGGCAAGAATAATGGAGGGTATAGCCATTTCCTTCTCCAGGGGATCTTCTCAACTTGGGAATCAAGCCCAGGTCTCACGCATTGGCAGGTGGATTCTTTACCACTGTACCGAATGCACAATAAATATTAGTATTCATTGGCAGTAGTTTAGCAGTTTTATCTTTAAAAATGCTTACATAGACATTTTAGTAATAACAAATTACTGTCTCTTGGTAGACAGATGTTTCTTCTAGTATACATACACTCACTGAATACTTTTATGTGTCACATACTCTTAGTAATATCCTGAGGGAGATATAATTATGTAAAAACAAGTCATTGATATTCTGCTTTCAACTGGTATATAAGATCCTATTTAGGAAGGAAATTTAAAAGTACTCTGAGAGATCCAAAAGATGGTTCTGGTTCAGAGAATAAAAAGTTTTTGATAATACTGTTTATATACTACATTCTTTTTTTCTTAAAACTAAAGGAAAATGGTTTATCCCACTATGTTCCCAGTAATTCATGTAAGATTGTGTGTGTATGCATGAATGTTTTCATTAGTCTTCATATTCCACCAATTCTTTATTTTAAATTCTAAAGCATTATAGTCATAAGTATGAATCTTCAGATGTTCTGTTCACAACTGTACTTCATATGGTTTTGGAATAACTAATATCCCATTTTGGATTCCTCCCTAAATATCCCCAGATGCCAGCAGGAAAAAAAAAAAAAGTCATTGCAAGTGCCATACTATTCTTTGTGTATGTCAGTTCCGTCTGTTACTGTTCTGCGGTACATTCTACTTTGTTTCTTAGGTGCCAGAGTCTTCCGAGTAACTACTCCGTTCCTAAATTCAGCAGCCAAATTGCTTCATCAGCAGCCAAAAAGAGGATCTCAAAGCTGCCTTTAAAAACATTCAGATGTCTTAAACAAGTTCCAGTCAAATTTAAAGTTCGTCTTTTTTTCCCCCTCTATACTGGACAACAGCCAAGAAACCTTTGTTAATCTCCTCTCTGTGCTGTTTATATTTTCTTGAACATATCTTCTCTCTTATTAGTTGATGGAAGAAGTTAGTACAGTCAGTGTATAGAAAGATACAGAATTTACTTGGTAGTTTGCAGTGCTTGGAAAACCACAATTGTTTAACACGTCCACAAAAATTCCAAACAAAATAACTTCATTTGATGACCCATGTAATAAGATTCCCAGCTTTTATAAAATTATCATGTATTTACTGTTGCTATTTAGCTCCTACTGTCCTGTGCTTAGCCACTCAGTCCTGTCCAACTCTTTCGGACCCCATGGACTGTATGTATGTAGCCTGCCAGGCTCCTTTGTCCATGCGGATTCTCCAGGCAAGAAGAGTGGAGTGGGTTGCCATGGCCTTCTCCAAGGTATCTTCCCAACCCAGGGTCGAACCCAGGACTCCCTCATTGCAAGGCAGATACTTTACCATCTGAGCCATCAGGGAATCCTGAGAATACTAGAGTAGCCTATCCCTTCTCCAGGCGATTCTGACCCATGAATCAGACTGGAGTCTTCTGCATTGCAGGTGGAGTCTCTAACAGCTCAGCTTCCAGGAAGCCCGTCTCCTACTATAGTTTTATTTAAAAGGAAAGAGATTATGTGAAGAAGAAACTTAATTAGCATCTTTTGTCTTTAGGGAGTGTTTTCAAAATTAAGTGTTCTGGGTTTTAACTCATTTGCCTCTGAACTTTTTTGTTGTTTTTGTTCAGTCACTAATTTGTGTCCAATTCTTTGTAACTCCATGGACTGCAGCATGCCAGGCTTCCCTGTCCTTCACTATCTCCTGGAGTTGGCTCAGACTTATGTCCATTGAGTTGATGATGCCATTCAACCATTTCATCCTCTGTTGCCCTCTTTGTCTCCTGCCCTCAATCTTTCACAACTTTGGGTTCTTTTCCAATGAATCAGTTCTTCACATCAGGTAACCAAATTATTGGAGTTTCAGCTTCAGCATCAGTCCTTCCAATGAATATTCAGGGTTGATTTCCTTTAGGATTGACTGGTTTGATCTCGTTCCTTGCTGTCCAAGGGACTCTCCAGAGTCTTCACCAGCACCACAGTTCCAAGCATCAATTCTTTGGCACTCAGGCTTCTTTATGGTTCAACTCTTATATCTGTACATGACTATTGGAAAAACATAGATTTAACTATACAGACTTCGCTCACAAAGGGATATCTCTGCTTTTTAATATACTGTCTAGGTTTATTGTACCTTTTCTTCCAAGGAGCAAGCAACTTTTAAATTCGTGGCTGCAGTCACTATCTGCAGTGATTTTGGAGCTGAAGAAAATAAAATCTGTCACTGTTTCCACTTTTCTCCATCTGTTTACCATGAAGTGATGGGATCGGATGCCATGATCTTTGTTTTTTGAATGTTGAGTTTTAAGCCAGCTTTTCACTTTCCTCTTTCACTTTCATCTAGAGGCTCTTTTCTTTCTGCCATTAGAGTTGTATCATCTACATATCTGAAGTTATTGATATTTCCCCTGGCAGTCTTGATTCCAGCTTCTGATTCATCCAGCCCAGCATTTCACATGATGTCCTCTACATAAAAGTTAAATAAGCAGGGTGACAATATACAGCTTTGATGTACCCCTTTCCCAATTTTGAACTGATTCATTTTTCGATGTCCAATACTAACTGTTGCTTCTTGACCTGCATACAGGTTTCTCAGGAGACAGGTAATGTGGTCTGATATTCCTATTTCTTTCAGAATGTTCTACAGTTTGTTGTGATCCACTCAGTTAAAGGCTTTGGCATAGTCAATGAAGCAGAAGTAGATGTTGTTCTGGAACTCTCTTGCTTTTTCTGTGCTGCAGTGGATGTTGGCAATTTTTTAAAAAATTTTATTTTATTTATTTTTTAAATTTCAGAATATTGTATTGATTTTGCCACACATCAACATAAATCTGCCATGGGTGTACACGTGTTCCCAATCCTGAACCCCTCTCCCACCTCCCCCCCCCCCCACCACACCATCCCTCCAGGTCATCCCAGTGCACCAGCCGCAAGCATCCTGCACCCTGCATCGAACCTAGACTGGTGATTCGTTTCTTATATGATATTAAACATGTTTCAATGCCATTCTCCCAAATCATCCCACCCTCACCCTCTCCCACAGAGTCCAAAAGACTGTTCTATACCTCTGTGTCTCTTATCATTACCATCTTTCTAAATTCCATATATATGTGTTAGTATACTGTATTGGTGTTTTTCTTTCTGGCTTACTTCACTCTGTATAATCGGCTCCAGTTTCATCCACCTCATTAGAACTTACTCAAATGTATTCTTTTTAATGGCTGAGTAATACTCCATTGTGTATATGTACCACAGCTTTCTTATCCATTTGTCTGCTGATGGACATCTAGGTTGCTTCCATGTCCTGGCTATTATACACAGTGCTGCAATGAACATTGGGGAACACGTGTCTCTTTCAATTCTGGTTTCCTCAGTGTGTATGCCTAAGCAGTGGGATTGCTTGGTCATAAAGCAGTTCTATTTGCAGTTTTTTAAGGAATCTCCACACTGTTCTCCATAGTGGCTGTACTAGTTTGCATTCCCACCAACAGTGTAAGAGGGTTCCCTTTTCTCCACACCCTCTCCAGCATTTATTGCTGGTAGACTTTTGGATCGCAGCCATTCTGACTGGCATGAAATGGTACCTCATTGTGGTTTTGATTTGCATTTCTCTAATAATGAGTGATGTTGAGCATCTTTTCATGTGTTTGTTAGCCATCTGTGCGTCTTCTTTGAAGAAACTAAAGACCTATATATATAAAACTATAAAACACTGGTGAAAGTAATCAAAGAGGACACTAATAGATGGAGAAATATACCATATTCATGGATCGGAAGAATCAGTATAGTGAAAATGAGTATACTACCCAAAGCAATCTATAGATTCAATGCAATCCCTATCAAGCTACCAGCGGTATTTTTCACAGAGCTAGAACAAATAATTTCACAATTTGTATGGAACTACAGAAAACCTCGAATAGCCAAAGCAATCTTGAGAAAGAAGAATGGATCTGGAGGAATCAACCTGCCTAACTTCAGGCTTTACTACAAAGCCACAGTCATCAAGACAGTATGGTACTTGCACAGAGACAGAAATATAGATCAGTGGAACAAAATGGAAAGCCCAAAGATAAATCCACACACCTATGGACACCTTATCTTTGACAAAGGAGGCAAGAATATACAATGGATTAAAGACAATCTCTTTAACAAGTGGTGCTGGGAAAACTGGTCAACCACTTGTAAAAGAATGAAACTAGATCACTTTCTAACACCATATACAAAAATAAACTCAAAATGGATTAAAGGTCAAATGTAAGACCAGAACTATAAAACTCCTAGAGGAGAACATAGGCAAAACACTCTCCGACATACATCACAGCAGGATCCTCTATGACCCACCTCCCAGAATACTGGAAATAAAAGCAAAAATAAAAAAATGGGACCTAATTAAACTTTAAAGCTTCTGCACAACAAAGAAAACTTTAAGCAAGGTGAAAAGACAGCCTTCGGAATGGGAGAAAATAATAACAAATGAAGCAACTGACAAACAGCTAATCTCAAAAATATACGAGCAACTCCTGCAGCTCAATTCCAGAAAAATAAACAACCCAATCAGAAAATGGGCCAAAGAACTAAGTAGACATTTCTCCAAAGAAGACATACGGATATTGGCAATTTGATCTCTGGTTCCTCTGCCTTTTCTGAATCCAGCTTGTACATCTAGAAGTTTTCAGTTAATGTAATGTTGAAACCTAGCTTGAAGGATTTTGAGCATTATCTTCCTAACAGGTGAAATGAGTGCAATTGTATGGTAGTTTGAACAGTCTTTGGCATTGCTCTTTTTTGGGAGTGGCCGAAAACAGACCTTTTTCAGTTCCGTGTAGCCACTGCTGAGTTTTCCAAATTTGTTGGCATATTGAGTGCAGCACTTAATCAGCATCATCTTTAGGATTTGAAATAGCTCAACTGGAATTCCATCACCTCCACTAGCTTTGTTCTTAGTAACACTTCCTAAGGCCCACTTGACCTAACACTTCATGAAGTCTGGCTGTAGGTGAGTGGCCACACCATTGTGGTCATCTGGGTTATTAAGACTTTTAATTTTTTTTGGTATAGATTTTGGTGTATTCTTGCCATCTCTTCTTAATCTCTTCTGCTTCTGTTAGGTCCATGCCATTCCTGCCCTTTATTGTCCCCATCTTTGTATAAAATATTCCCTTGGTATCTCCAGTTTTCTTGAAGTGATCTCTAGTCTTTCCCATTCTATTGTTGTCCTTTATTTCTTTACATTGTTTACTTTAAAAGGCTTTCTTTTCTCTCCTTGCTATTCTCTGGAACTCTGCATTCAGTTGGATATATCTATCCCTTTCTCCTTTGCTTTTTGTTTCTCTTCTTAGTTATTTGTAAACATCCTCAGACAACCCCTTTGCCTTCTTGAATTTCTTTTTCTTTGTGACGGTTTTAGTCACCACCCCCTGCACAATGTTACTAACTTCTGTCCATAGATCTTCAGGCACTCTGTCTATGAGATTTAATCCCTTGAGTCTATTTGTAACCTTCACTGTATAATCATAAGGGATTTGATTTACATCATACCTGACGAAGGCTGAGTGCCAAAGAATTGATACTTTTGAACTGTGGTGTGGGAGAAGACTCTTGAGAGTCCCTTGGACTGCAAGGAGCTCCAACCAGTCCATTCTGAAGGAGATCAGCCCTGGGATTTCTTTGGAAGGAATGATGCTAAAGCTGGAACTCCAGTACTTTGGCCACCTCATGCGAAGAGTTGACTCATTGGTAAAGACTCTGATGCTGGGAGGGATTGGGGGCAGGAGGAGAAGGGGCCAACAGAGGATGAGATGGCTGGATGGCATCACTGACTTGATGGACGTGAATCTGAGTGAACTCCGGGAGTTGGTGATGGATAGGGAGGCCTGGCGTGCTGCGATTCATGGGGTCGCACAGAGTCGGACACGACTAAGCGACTGAAATGAACTGATTGCATTTCTGACCCTTTGTTAACTATGAGGACTGCTTCATTTCTTCTCAGGGCTTTTGGCAACAGTAGTAGATACAATGGTCATCTGAATTAAACTCACCCATTCCTGTTCATTTTAGTGCACTCTTTCCTAAAATGATAATGTCTCCTTTCGCCATCTCCTGCTTGACCACATCCAGTTTTCCGATTCACGGACTTAACATTCCATGTTCCTATGCAAAATTGTTCTTTACAGCATTGGTCTTTACTGTCAACCCCAGACACATCCACATTTGAGTGTCATTTCTGCTTTGGCCCAGCCTCTTTATTCCTTCTGGAGCTATTTCTCAGCTTTTCTCCAGTAGCATATAGGATACCTGTCAACCTGGGGTGACTCATCTTCCGGTGTCATTTTTTTTTTTTTTTTTACCTTTTCATATTGTTCATGGTGTTCTCAAGCCAAGAATACTGGAGTGGTTTGCTATTCCCTTCTGCAGTGGACCACATTTAATATCCAAATATTTGGGGATTTTCAAGATATATGTCAGCTGTTGATTTTTTTGTATAATTATAGGCAAAGAATATACTTTATATGATTTCAATTTTAAAAAATATTTAAAGTTTATTTGAGGACCTGGGATGTGGTATATATCTTCTTGGTGAATCAACTTCCTTATCGCTATGTAATACCCTGTTTATGGGAATTTTCCTTTACCTGGTGGCTCAGGGATAAAGAATCCACCTGAAATATAGGAATACAGGTTCAATCCTTAAGTTGGGAAGATCCCTTGGAAAAGGAAATGGCAACCCACCCCAGTATTCTTGTTTGGGAAAACCCATGGACAGAGGAGACTGGCAGGCTACAGTCCATGGGGTTACAAAAGAATTGGACATGACTTATTAACTCAACAAAACATGGTCTTCTTTATTTGGATTTAATACTTGTCATTATAGCTTCCTTTTGGTTGATTTTTGGTTCATTCATGGTTGATTTTTTGTGCCCTTCATTTTAGTTTTACCCTAACAATATCGTTTTGTTTAATATTGGTTTCTTGTAGGCAGTATTTTACTTTTTCTTTTAAATCCAAATTGCTTTATTTTCTTTTATGTTTGTGTAGACCATTTATATTTAACGCAATTACTGACATGGTCAAGCTTACATCTACCACTTATAATTGTTTTGTGTTTGAATACCATTTTTAATTCTTTTTACTCTTTTATATGTTAATTAGGATTATGAATTTGTTAGAATTCCAATTTATATTTTATTAAAAACATTTTTAGTGAAGTATAGTTGATTTACAATATTGTGCTAGTTTCAAGTGTATTGGAGAGTCATTCTTTTCTAAAATATACATATTTTTTCTGCATCAGTCTCTTTCTCTCCTTCTTTTAGAGCTCTAAGAATACGCATGTCAAATTTCATATTGTTCTCCAAGTTTCTGGGTGGCCTCCCTTATAGCTCAGTTGGTAAAGAATTTGCCTGCAATGCAAGATTCCTGGGTTGGGAAGATCCCCTGGAGAAGGAAATGTCAACCCACTCCAGTATTCTTTTCTGGAGAATCCCGTGGACAGAGGAATCTGGAGGGCTATAGTCCATGGGGTCACAAGAGTTGGACACAACTTAGCGACTAAACCACCACCACCAAGTTCCTGAGACTCTACTGTCTTTATTCAGTTATATTCCTTCTTTTGTTCAGATTTGAAAATTTCAGTGATCTGTCTCCACAGTAAGTCTTTGTTCTATTGACCTTGATTTTTTTTTTTTAAATTGAACTCATCCACTTCAAGGGCTTCCCTTATAGCTCAGTTGGTAAAGAAGCTGCTTGCAATGCAGGAGACCCAGGTTCAATTCCTGGGTTGGGAAGATCCCCTGGAGAAGGAAATGCAATATTGTTGCCTGGAGAATCCCATGGACAGAGGAGCCTGGCAGGCTACAGTCCATGGGGTCGCAAAGAGTCAGACATGACTGAGCGACTAAACCACCACCATCCATACCAAATTTCACTTCTTGTTTTTTTTAATTACAAAATTTCCCTTTAAAAAATTATTTTCCTTTTAATTATTGTTTAAATTTGTTATAAATATATACAGCACAAAATTTAACCATTTTTAAGTATGCAGCTCTGTGGCATTAAGTATATTCACATTATTGTACAGCCATCCTTGCATTTCATTTTTCATCTTGGAAAACTGAAACTCTCTAATGCATTAAATATTAACCTCTCATTGTTCTTACCCTGAACCTCTGGCAACAACCATTCTTCTTTCTATTCCCATCAGTTTAACTATTGTAAATTACCTTGTCTGAGTAGAATCATACAGTATTATTCTTTTTATGACTGGCTTATTTCACTTAGCATAATGTCTCAAGGTTCACCCATGTTTTAGTGTGTGTCAGAATGTTCTTTCTTTTTAAGGCTGAATAAGATTTTGTTGTAGGTATAGATCACATTTTATTTAACCATTTTATTGATGGTTGCTTCTACCTTTGATTACTGTGACTAATACTGTCATGAACATGGTTATAGAACGATTTCTTCAAGATTATGGGCTTCCCTGGTGGCTCAAAGGGTAAAGCATCTGCCTGCAGTGCAGGAGACCCGGGTTCTACCCCTGGGTCGAGAAGATCCCCTGGAGAAGGAAATGGCAACCCACTCTGATATTCTTGCCTGGAGAATCCTATGGATGGAGGAGCCTGGTGAGCTACAGTCCATGGGGTTACAAAGAGTTGGACATGACTGAATGACTTCACTTCAAGATTATACTTTCAGTCATTTTGGGTGTACTATAATCAGAAGCATTATAAAACTGCTGGGTCATATTTTTAATTTTTTGAGGAACTGCTACACCACTCTTCCTAGCAGCTATACTGCTTTGTATTCCCACTGACAGTGCACAAGCATTCCAGTTTCTCTATATCCTTACTTACACTTGTTATTTGTTTATTAATCTTTTGATAATAGATTTCCTAATGGATATAATTGGTGTCTTACTGTGGTTTTGATTTTCATTTCTCTGATGGTTAGCATCTTTTCATTGTGCTTATTGGCCATCTGCACGTATTTGGAACTGTGTCCAAGTTCTTTGCCCATTTTTTAGTTGATTTGTAGTTTATAGTTTCTTTGATGAGGTATATATCATTCACTTCATTTTGAGAGTTTTAATTCTCACTTTATGGGATGTGGTTGTCATACGTGCTTAAAAGTTTTTGATAATTCCACCTCTGGGTCATCTTGATGTTGATGTCTATTTATTTTCTTTTGCCTTGACATTGTTGAGATTTTTCCACCTCTTTGAGTTCTTGAGTTTTTGTTGTTGTTCAATCGCCAAGTCATATTAGACTCTTTGCAACCCCATGGACCGCATGCAGCACACCAGGTTCCTTTCTCCTTCACTATCTCCCAGAGTTTTCTCAAATTCATATCCACTGAAATTCTCTATTGCATTCAGTATATTTTAAGTATTATACTGTGAAATTCTGTATCCCGCTAAAATGCTGCCTAAAATGTTGATTTGTTTTGTTTTAACATTGTATCCACCTATTCAGATTATATTCAGGTTGCAAATCCTACCTTGCCTCCTGAGGGCTGTGGTTTCAAAGTCAGTTTAGTTTTTAAAGCTTTTGCAGTGTTATCCAATCATCTCAACATGTGTGCCATCAGGGAAAAGTCTGGGACCTGAGCAGTGTTCTGCATCAAAGTCCAGTTGTCAAATCTTTTGCAGTGTTTATTAGAGTCAATATACACATGTGCAGTTTTCAGGGTTTACCAGGACATTATACACAGGTTTAGAGGGCTCTCTCTCTCCCCCTCTGTCATCTGTGTGGTTGCTTTGCACTCTTGGCTCTCAGGGACTTCTGTGAATTTGTAGCTCCAAAGGGTAAAGACTTCGATTGCTATTGCTGAGTTTTGTTATGTGTGCATGTGGGTGTGTTAAGTCACTTCAGTCATGTCCAACTCTTTGGAACTCTATGGTCTGTAGCCTGCAAAGCTCCTCTGCCCGTGGAATTCCCCAGGCAAGAATACTGAAGTGGGTTGCCATTCCTTCTCCAGGGAATCTTCCTGACCCAGGGATTGAATGAACCTGCATCTCTTAAGTCTCCTGTATTGGTAGGCACATTCTTTACCACTAGCACCACCTGGGAAGCCCTATTGCTGAGTTTTGGATAAAGGAAAATTTTCATTAGAAACATTCATATGAAATTTGTGTATATTGTAGAACAAATTCTAGATATATCTGTTAAGTAAATCTTATATATGGATTTTTTAGGATAATTTACTTTTAGGATAAAAAACACAACTTCCACCTAATTGGTGAGTTCATTTTTCCAATAATGAGAATATGGAAAATGATACAACTGCCTATGTTAAAGCAAAGTCTGGTTTTGTATAAACCTTGGATTGGAGGCATAGTATTGTTTTGGATGAAGTCAAAGTTCAGAGGCTTTGGGATTGATTAAAAAAATTCAATAACTTTTAGTCCAGAATGACTCATAGTAACAGGCAAAATGATTTTCCCCATTGTTTAAGCTGTCATTCTGTTTCTTCGATTTAAATATTTTATTATCCTAATGGAATTCTTTTTCATTTCAATAGAAATGGAGATGAAATTAGGATACTTTAGAGAGTACTGTGATTTGAGTTTGTTATATTTAAAACTGAGCAGTTTCAGATTTCTTAACATCAGGCTTTAAAATTCTTCCAGTTTTTCAATTTTCCTTTATGTATGTTTACAAATCCATTTGTTCACTCTAATGTTAAAACTGTGCCTGTGAGAACCATTTCCACTGGTTTCCATGTACTGCCTAAAAATACAGTACATTCCCACCAAACCATATGAGCGTATAACTATAAAGAATTCCCAGATGTTTTAAAAACAACAAAAAATTATCTCCTGTTCTCTCAGTTGGAGATCTGAAGTGTAACTTATAATTGGTTTTAAAATGTATAGAAATGTTTACAGTTTGGTTATTTTATCCATCAACAAGTAGAGTGAATATTATGTTATAGACTATTTGGATCTTAACTTGAACTTTTATTTTTGGCTGCACTGTGTCTTCATCGATGGCCATGGGACTTCTCTAGTTGTGGTGTTCAGGCTTTTTACTGTGGGGACTTCTGCTGCAGAGCATGGTCTCTGGAGCTCCTGGGGTTCAGTAGTTGTGGCTCTAGGACACAGGCTCGGTAGTTGAGACCCATGGGCTTAGTTGCTCCGCAGCCTGTGGAATCCCCTAGGACCAGGGATCGAACCCATGTCCCCTGACAGGTGATTCTTAACCACTGGGTCACCAGGGAAGTCCTTAACCTGAATTTTTTTTTTGCGGAATAATGTAAGAGCTACTTTGAAATCCTGTTTGGAATATATTAATTGAAAGATATGTCTTCTAAATAATTAAAATTCATTGATCTTTTTCTTTAAAGAATTCCATATAAACATCCATGGTTCCTACTTTAAAAATTAAAATTATGCAATTTAAGGATTTTGTAGTTGCTTGGGTACTCCATGGGAAAAAATAAAATTAAAACTGGGTACTATTATCTTCCTCTAATTCTGTGACTCTTTGAAACTCAGTTTCTCTTTTTCATTTAATAATTTTTCCTTGTGATTTATGCATGAAAGACTGGTGACTTCTGAGGTATAAGCTGATTTTAGTTGGAAGCAAATTTTTGAATAGGGATTGGTAAATTACTGCTCTTGGGCCAGATCTGAGGAGTGCTTGTTTTTAATAACTAAAGTTTTATTGAAATGCAGTTACATTCATTCATTTTTATTTCCTGTGGTGACTCTCATGCTATAAGAGCAGAGTTGAGTAGATGTAACAAAGATCATTTGGCTCATAAAACAAAATACTTATGACATGCTTCTTTACAGAAAAGATTTGCTCACCCTTACTTCGTAAGATGGTTTCCAATCATGACTCTTGCATTTTCTCTTACATTTGGGATTATTATATAACTCAGTTTTCTGAGTTACATCAGGATGTTGCTATCAAGCCATAACCTACTTTCACTGCTAGTTTGTTTTCAGTGTTTCGCTGGTCCTATGGCTAAGAATTTAAGCTATTGCCAAGACTGCTGCTATTTTAGAAGTATATATTCACTTTGCCTGATTTTTGTCTTGTTGCCATTGAAAAAATATTTATCTCAGTAACCAGCTTCTAACATCTTTTTGTTTATTATGTTGACTTTGTTCAAATTGGCAACCTAGCTTTAACTTCATTTATTAATTCAGTAAACATTTAATCGAACTTTGTTATGCTCATCTTTGTAGTTTTTAGGTTACATAAAAGCAGTGTTTGTTTATTTGTTTGCCATGTTTTTGTATAATAAGAGAAGATATAAAATTCATAGGGTGTGATTAAGTAGAGCTATTGTAACTCATGGATTCTCTGTTACAGAGATATTTCAATGCACATATGCCCATTTTGTAAGTAGTTTTTGTAAAGAAGGTAATTTTTTGATTTACCTAAGAATATTACATGTACTTTTAACCTAAAAACCTGTTAATAGTGCTTAAGCTATAACATCTGTTTATTAGTTTATTAAGAAATGTCTTATTGTTCAATGTTATATTTAATGTTAGAGACTTACAAGGTACAGTAGTAGACAGAATAGTTTAAAAACCCACCAAAACTGACAAAATGGAAAAAATAAGACAGAACTTTTTAACTTCGCTGTAACTTACATTGTGTTAGGAGCAGACAGACAGTACTACAGAGCATTGTGGATTTCTCTAGCTAAAAATAAAGCACATCATGGATATCATGAATTTCAATGTTAGAAGACAATTTTAGTTTCTTAGCAAGAAAAGCATTTCTGTTGTATGTTAGGTATACTGCTGACTGCTTGATAACTATATTGATATTGTTAAACGTCTTTACTCACCCCAGGAACTGTTATGTTCCTCTGAAGTGTTCCTTAAATGAGTTGGGTTTGAGACTGACAGGTTAAATATACTTTATCTATCACCTGCATACTTTTTCTAGATCTTCTATGAAGGTGATACATGATAGATATGAGTGCCACAGGTCAAAACATGTATAACTGCACATATGTAATTCAGAAAAGAAAAGCTATTAAGGGGTCTTCATTTGTCTACATTATCAGAATGTGGGTTTCTTCACCACCTAAATGTTAGCAAACTGCTATTTAAAAAACCTGGCATAGAAATGTCACATATCCAAACACCATATATCCAAATACCATCTTTTCAGCGGTCATATTCTTGGGTGAGGAGGCTGTCAATGCAAGAAGAATCACCATTTCAGATTCCCTGTGTTGGAAGGCATTCCTGTCCTCTGCTCTTTTTGTCCCTAGCTACGCAGTCCTCATATCACATGCCACACTGCTTGGTCCTCACTGTCTCCACACTCCGAGGATGGAGTCGACCTCTGCAACTGCCTGGTAAACACCGTTTCCACCCTAACTGCAGACCCAGTTCCAGAACAATGGAGCGTCAAGCTTCTCAGTGTCCCCTCTGGCCACTCCTCCTTGTATGATTACAGAGAATTTCCCCAGTGTCTCTACTTTCTGATTTATGATGGGAGGGAAGTTGGGAAGCAATCCTTTCTAATGTGGGCTTCCCTGGTGGCTCAGACGGTAAAGAAGCTGCCTGCAATTCAGGAGAACTGGGTTCAGTCCCTGAGTCAGGAAGATTGCCTGGAGAAGGGAATGGCAACCCACTCCAGTACTCTTGCCTGGCAAATTCCATTTTTACCCAAATAAGAGTGTGTAGAAGAGCGACCTTCCTCTGCCAGGTTGAGGAGGGAGGTGAAGAAAGGGACTCAAAGTGTGTTTTCAATAGGAGAGGAGGGAAACTACAGTACTATTTGTAGCACAGTTCACCTTTATTGTCTGAGTAAACTACTTGAGAGTATTTTTATCAGGATTATCAACAGGGTTGGTGCCAGGAGGATGCCACAGAGCATGTGGACCTGTGAAGAAACTGTGTGTGTGGTGTGTGTTAGTTACACAGTCATGTCCAACTCTTTGGGACCCCATGGACTACAGCCACCAGGCTCCTCTGTCCATGGAATTCTCCAAGGAAGAATACTGGACTGGGTTACCATTTCCTACTCCACGGGATCTTCCCAACCCAGAGGTCAAACCTGGTTCTCCTGCAAAGAAGACAGATTCTTTACCATCTGAGCCACCAGGGAAGCCCAAAGTTAAGAATGTGTACCATGCCTTAAATGTCTTTGGCAAGGGGAAAAAATAATACAGGACTACTGACAGAAAACACCATTTCTAGGAGAAAATTCTCCTTTGTTGGGGGGTGGGGTGGGTAAAGTTTTGAGGTTAAATCAAAATTAAGCAAATTCTGCAAAACGGACAAGTATATAGAAATACTCAAAAACATTTCATTGTTTAAATTTTAATATAAATTAGATTTTAATCATAATGGGCTTAGCAGTCAGTGCTGAATTACATAAAAGGTAGGAGTAACATTTTAAATGTTTCCTGATGTTGTACAGGTGCCTCTTGATACTCAATAGGGAGAGATTTAAAGATGATGTCCTTTCAGCTAAAAATCTATTCTAAAATAAAAAATTTTTACAAAAGTAAAAATTTCCTAATGTTCCAGTATTTCTCCTCTGCCTGCCTGTTTCTAATCATTTGCTGATAAGTTAGGTACAGTTTTGTTTGCTTTCTGCCCTTGCAAAGGAAATGGGAGGAAACAGGCAGGTAGCACTCTCTAAGCAGGAAGACAAAGAATCAGTTCCATAAATTAACAGAAGTAATCACAGCCGCAAATGTTGTTGTTTAGTTAGTAATTTGTGTCTGGCTCTTTTGCGACACCATGTACTGTAACCCTTCAGGCTCCTGTGTCCATGGGGTTTCCCAGGAAAGAAGACTGGAGCGGGTTGCTGTTTCCTTCTTTAGGTTATCTTCCCAACCCAGGGATTGAACCCAAGTCTCCTGCATTGTAGGTGGATACCACTGAGCCACCAGAGACGCCAAAAATGAATTAACTGACTACCTAAAAGAAATAAATTTTAAATAACAGGATTAAAAAAAAGTAATCACACCCTACATTATAGGATACCCATGATATTATTTGGTTCTAATAGCATATTTTAATTGAGGATGTGAAAATTATCTTTAATATATGGACTAATTAGACATGTTAGCTGCTGGTCACAGAAATTCAAAGCTTCCTAAAACAAGTATATTATTATCTCTACTGGGAAAGTCATAATTACTTGCTTATAATTTATTATTAACACTTGTCTTTGTCTCTATTTTCCCTGAGTACAGCCCTTCTCATTTTTCTGAATCTAAGGAGAATTCTTTTCCTTTATCTAAGCAGGCAAAAAGACTGTTGTTGCAAATAAACCTGTTTTAGCCAGTCATTCAGAAGAAGCATGTGAACTTTATGGTTCACTTTCCTTTTTTTAAAGACCATGTTTCTTTTTTAAAAAAACTATGTATTTGCGTCAGGCACCAGTAGCATCCTGTGGGGTCCTTTACTGCGGCCCCAGGACTGGCTTAGTAGCTGCAGCCCGCAGGCTCTCTGGTTGTGGCTCTCAGGCTCAAGAGTGAGGCTCAGTCTGCAGCACGAGCTCTTGGTTGCCCAGTGGCCTGTGAGATCTTAGTTTTCTGACCAGGAATGGAATCCACATCCCCTGAATTGCAAGGCAGACTCTTAACCACCAGCCCACCAGGGAATTCCCTACGTTTTCCTTTCCTGATGCCATCCTTGAGAAAGATGTTAGTGAAATGGTGATACTTTTGGGGGCAGAAAAATTTCTGGCTCAGGACCTAGTTATTCTTAGGCAACTGAGTCACATTGTCAGTTAGCTGGACACTAAATATCATTAAGTTCATTTTTCTTTCTTGAATTTTGAAGCCTTAGTATGTCATCCTTAGGCTACCTATGTTCTTGTTATCTGAGTTAACATGATCTCTTGCAAATGTTTAATATATTATAAAATAATAAAGTGAGGTAATCCTTTACTGGTTTATGAGAAATCATCCACTTAGGTATAATTCACTTTCCTGACTCTGAGCTTTAGATTATGAATCAGTTCAGTCTTAGCTGTGTCCGACTCTTTGTGACCCTGTGGACTACAGTATGCCAGGCTTCCCTGTCCATCACCAAGTCCCAGAACTTGCTTCAGCTCATGTCCATCGAGTTAGTGATGCCATCCAACCATCCCATCCTCTGTCGTCCCCTTCTCCTCCTGCCTTCAATCTCTCCCAGCATCACGATCTTTTCCAGTGATTCAGTTCTTCACATCAGGTGGCCAAAAATTGGAGCTTCTGCTTCAGTATCAGTCCTTACAATGAATATTCAGGACTGATTTCCTTTAGGATGGACTGGTTGGATCTCCTTGCATTCCAAGGAACTCTCACAAGTCTTCTCCAACACCATAGTTCAAAAGCATCAATTCTTTGGCACTCAGCTTTCTTTATAGTCCAATTCTTCCATCCATACATGACTACTGGAAAAACCATAGCTTTGACTACATGGAGCTTTGTCAGCAAAGTAGTGTCTCTGCTTTTTAATATGCTGTTCATAGCTTTTCTTCTAAGGAGTAAGTGTCTTTTAATTTCATGCAGTCACAGTCTGCAGTGATTTTGGAGTCCAAAAAATAAAGTCTGTCACTGTTTCCATTGTTCCCCCATCTATTTGCCATGAAGTTGTGGGACCGGATGCCATGATCTTCGTTTTTTAAATGTTGAGTTTTAACCAGATTTTTCACTCTCCTCTGTCACTTTCATCAGGAGGCTCTTTAGCTCCTCATCACTTTCTGCCATGAGAGTGATGTCATCTGCATATCTGAGATTACTGATATTTCTCCAAGCAACCTTTATTCCAGCTTGTGCTTCATCCAGCCCGTGCTTCCTCCAGCCCAGCATTTCTCATGATGTACTCTGCATATAAGCTAAATACACAGGGTCACTATACACAGCCTTTATGTACTGCTTTCCCAATTTGGAACCAGTCTGTTGTTCTACATCTGGTTCTAACTGTTGCTTCTGAAGCAACAGAATGAAGGAGGCAGGTAAGGTGGTCTGGAATTCCCATCTCTTAAAATTTTTCAACAGTTTGTTGTGATCTACACAGTTAAAGGCTTTGGTGTAATCGATAAAGCAGAAGTAGATGTTTTTCTGGAACTCTTTTGCTTTTTCGATGAGCCAGTGGATGCTGGCAATTGAATCTCTGGTTAATCTGCCTTTTCTAAAACCAGCTTGAACCTCTGGAATTACTTGGTTCATGTAGTGTTAAAGCCTGGCTTGTAGAATTTTGAGCACTACCTTACAAGCGTGTGAGATGAGTGCAATCATGTGGTAGTGTGAACATTTGACATTGCCCTTCTTTGGGATTGGAATGAAAATTGAGCTTTTCCAGTCCTGTGGCCACTGCTGAGTTTTCCAGATTTGCTGGTATATTGACTGTAGCACTTTAACAGTATCATCTTTTATGATTTGAAATAGCTCAACTAGAATTCCATCAGTTCTACTAGCTTTGTTCATAGTGAGGCTTCCTAAAGCCAGTTTGACTTCGCATTCCAGGATGTCTGGCTCTAGATGGTGACCACACCATTGTGATTATCTAGGTCATGAAGATTTTTTTTTGTACAGTTCTGTGTATTCTTTCCACCTCTTCTTAAAATCTTCTGCTTCTGTTAGGTACAGGCCATTTCTGTCCTTTATTGTGCCCATCTTTGCATGAAATGTTCCCTTTGTATCTCTAATTTTCTTGAGATCTCTAGTCTTTCCCATTCTGTTGTTTTCCTCTATTTCTTTGCATTGATCACTTAAGAAGGCTTTGTTATCTCTCCTTGCTGCTCTTTGGAACTCTACATTCAAATGGGTATATCTTTCCTTTTCTCCTTTGCCTTTAGCTTCTCTTCTTTTCTCAGCTATTTGTAAGGCCTCCTCAGACAACCATTTTGCCTTTTTGCATTTGTTTTTCTTGAAGATGGTCTTGATCCCTATCTCCTGTACAATGTCATGAACCTCCATCCATAGTTCTTCAGGCCCTCTGTCTAACAGCTCTAACTCTTTGAATCTTTTTGTCACTTCCACTGTACAATCGTAAGGGTTTTGATTTAGGTTATACCTGAATGGTCTAGTGTTTTTCCCTACTTTCTTCAATTTCATTCTGAGTTTGTCAATAAGGAGTTCATGATCTGAGCCACAGTCAGCTCCTAGTCTTGTTTTTGTTGACTTTATAAGCTTCTCCATCTTTGGCTGCAAAGAATATAATCAATCTGATTTTGGTATTGACCATCTGGTGATGTCCATGTGTAGGGTCTTCTTTTGTGTTGTTGGAAGAGGGTATTTGCTATTACCAGTACATTCTCTTGTCAAAAGTCTGTTAGCCTTTGCTCTGCTTCATTTTAACTCCAAGGCCAAATTTACCTGTTACTCCAGGTATCTCTTGACTTCCTACTTTTGCATTCCAGTCCCCGATGATGAAAGGACATCTTTTTTTGGGTGTTCGTTCTAGAAAGTCTTGTAGGCCTTCATAGAACCGTTCAATTTCAACTTCTTCAGCATTACTGGTTGGAGCATATATTTGGATTACTGTGATATTGAATGGTTTACCTTGGAAACGAACAGAGATCATTCTGTCATTTTGAGATTGCACCCAGGTACTGCATTTCAGACTCTCTTGTTGACTATGAGGGCTACTCCATTTCACCTAAGGATTTCTTGCCCACAGTAGTAGATATGATGATCATCTGAATTAAATTCGCCCATTCCAGTCCATTTTAGTTCACTGATTCCTAAAATGCCAGTGTTTATTCTTGCCATCTCCTCCCTGACCACTTCTAATTTACCTTGAATTATGGACCTAACATTCCAGGTTCCTATGCAGTATTGTTCTTTACAGCATCGGACTTTACTTCCATAACCAGTCACATCCACAGCTGGGTGTTGTTTTTGCTTTGGCTCTCCCTCTATTCTTTCTGGAGTTATTGCTCCACTGATCTCCAGCAGCATATTGGGCACCTACCAACCTGGGGAGTTCATCTTTCAGTGTCCTATCTTTTTGCCTTTTCATACTGTTCATGGGATTCTCAAGGCAAGAATACTGAAGTGGTTTGCCATTCCCTTCTCCAGTGGACAACGTTTTGTCAGAAATCTTCATCATAACCCATCCGTCTTGGGTGGCCCTACAAGGCATGGCTCATAGTTTCATTGAGTTAGACAAGGCTGTGGTCCAAGTGATCAGTTTGTTTAATTTTCTGTGATTGTTGCTTTCATTCTGTCTGCTCTCTGAGGGATAAGGATAAGAGGATTTTGGAAGCTTTCTGATGGGAGATACTGACTGTGGGGGAAACTGGGTCCTGTTCTAATGCTCAGGGCCATGCTCAGTAAATCTTTAATCCAATTGTGTGCCGATAGGCAGGGCTCTGTTCCCTCCCTGTTGTTTGGCCTGAGACCAAACTGTGATGGAGGTAATGAAGATAATGGCGACCTCCTCCGAAAGGTCCGATGTGTGCACCGCCGCTCTCAGTGCCCCTGACCCTGCAGCGGGGCCCCGCTGGCCCACGCCTTCACTGGAGACTCCTGGACGCTCATAGGCAAGTCTGGACCAGTCTCTTGTGGGGTCACTGCTCCTTTTTCCTGGGTCCTGGTGTGCACAAGGTTTTGTTTGTGCCCTCCAAGTGTCTGTTCCCCCAGTCCAGTGTAAGTTGTGTAATCAAATCCCATTGGCCTTCAAAGTTAAATTCCCTGGGCATTTTCAGTCCCTTTTGTAGATACCCAGGTTGAGAAATCTGTTGTGGGTCTTAGAACTTTCTTAACAGTTTGAGAATTTCTTCGGTATAATTGTTCTGCAGTTTGTGGGTTGTCTGCTTGGCAGCTCTATAATGGAGTTAATGGCGACTCCAGGAGGGCTTATGCCCCAGGCTGTGTGACCAGGTAGCTGCACCCAGAGCCCCTGCCCCTGCAGCAAGCCACTGCTGACCCATACCTCCAAGGAGGCTCAACACAGGTCTGGCTCAGTCTCTGTGGGGTCTCTGGGTCCTGGTGTGCGCAAGGTTTTGTTGGAGTCCTCCTAGCATCTCTGGCAGGTATGGGGTTTGATTCTAAATGCGATTTTGCCCCTCCTACCATCTTGCTGGGGCTTCTCCTTTGTCCTTGGACATGGAATATCTCTTTTTGGTGGACTCTACATTCTCCTGTCAATGGTTGTTCAGCAGTGAATTGTAATTTTGGAGTTCTCACAGGAGAAGATGAGCACACGTCATTGTGCTCTGCCATCTTTCTATAAGTGTAGCAAGATTATGATTGACAATGTTAAATTATGAAATTATTAGACAAAATGGGTTAGACAAGTGTGCAGCCAAAGATTGCTTTATCTTTCAAAAAAACTTTTACTTCTTCAAATATGAATGGGTTCAATATTTTTCCCTTGTGAATTCCTATCATTTTTTTCTTTTTTGTTCACGTAATACCTATACCTTTTAATGTGCTCCAGTAATATTTTTATCAATTTGAATGACATCTTGCCTTTTATAAATTAGGAAAGATGTAACCCAGGTATTAAAGTGGAAATAAGTTATATTTTCATGGTCTTTTCTTATTTGTGTGAGGCAGGTACGATGATATAATTCTGCCAGCTGAGGAGTACAGAAAGTCATGTTTCTGGGATTTGGGTTTCAATTTCTTTAATCCTGCATTCCACGTATGTTGGCACTGACTGCAAGTGCTTAGCTGTGTGGAGTTGGAATTTTACTTGAGAAGCCCCCTCAGGGACCATTGCTTCCACCAGGTACTGCCAGCCAAATCTAATTGTCACTGTTTGAGCAGTCATCACTACCTGTTTCCTGAGAAACTTTGTTTTCATTAACAGTTGTGTAAATAAAGCCACGTAGTGTACTTTTTTTTTCCCCCTTTAGGGTGTACTGGTTAGCATTAACCTTCAGTCTGAATAAATTGAACAGGAGATTTTATTTGTACAGCCTTCGAGGGTTTGTTTTTAATTTTAGGTAAACACCCTACTTTTTCTTACTAAATGGAATAAGACCTCTCTTGTTTTAATAACAAGTGTCTTCTTGCTTCAGTGAGAATGTCATTGTTGGATCTCATTCAGTACTACATCAATGATTTGTGTGTGTGTTCCTTCATTCTTAATAACTTGTACTGGTCTGGATTCTGATGCAGGTTTTTAAAAATATTTGTTTATTTACAGCTGTGCTGGGTCTTTGTAGCTGCCTGGACTTTTCTCTAGTTGCAGAGAGCAGGAGCTACTCTTCTTTGCAGTGTGCGGGTTTCTCATTGTGACGTCTTCTCTTGTTGGGGAGCCCGGGCTCTAGGGTGCAGGTGCATCAGTAGTCGCAGCGCATGGGCTCAGTAACTGTGGCCTCCGGGCTCTAGAGCACACGCCAGTTGTGTTTGTGGTGCGCAGACTTAAGTACTTTGTGGCATGTGGGATCCTCCCGGACCAGGGATCGAACCCATGTCCCCTCCATTGGCAGGAAGATTCTTTTCACTGAGCCCTGGAAAGCCCTGGATTCTTAATGCAGGTTTAATGGGACAAACCACTGATGCTAAGCATGAAAATAACAATACCTATTAATTTAATATTTATATGTTTTCCATTGTAGAAGTCTATTCCATGGTAGTACCTATTAGTAATAGTTCACGTACATGTGTTCATGCTAAGTTGCTTCATTTTTGTCTGACTCTTTGTGACCCCACTGGACCGCAGCCCACCAGGCTCACTGTCCATGGGATTCTCCAGTCCAGAATAGTGGAGTGAGTTGCTGTGCCCTCCTCCAGGGAATCTTCCCAACCCAGGGACTGAACCTGCATCTCTGTATCTCCTTCACTGGCAGGTGGGTTCTTTACCACCAGTGCCACCTGGGAAGCCCCAAGAGTTCAGGTACAAAGAAGGATTTCCAGATAAACCTTTTCACATTCCATCATGAGATGCTTTCTCTTTGTACACTTAATTTTAAACAATTTCACATTAATGGGTTAAGAAAATATTATCTAAGTAAATCCAGTTGTAAGAACTATTTACTCGTGTCCAGGTAAGCAGCTAGGTTTGAAATTATGGTGAATCTTCTGCTTAGCCCATTCATACAAAGGAGATATGGACCCATATTTTTTGTTTTGCTTGACCTTGTTGCTTTCTTTATGTAGACAGCATATTTTTGGTGTGTGTTTCTTCACTTCACATTTTTGTGATTAGTCAAATGCTAAGAGCACATCAAGGAATAAGAAAAGTTACTTAAGGGATCTAAACTACAAACAAATCAAATATAATAAGAGGAAAGAGGAAAGGAAACAACTATTGAGTAAGTAACGTTTGCTTATTTATATAGTGTACTGGATATGGCGTTTGAATTACACAATGCAATCTGAGCTTTCTATCAGAGTGCATGCACGTGCGCGAAGTCGCTTCAGTTATATCTGACTCTGTGCGACCCTGTGGACCTCAGCCTGCCAGGCTCCTCTGTCCCTGGGATTCTCTAGGCAAGAATACTGGAGTGGGTTGCCATGCCCTTCTCAAGAAGATCTTCCTGACCTGGAGATCGAACCTGCATCTCTTACGTCTCCTGCATTGGCAGGCAGGCTCTTTACCGCTAGTGCCACCTGAGAAGCCCTTTCTATCAGAGTACAGTTAGCCAAAAAAGATAGCCATTGAACAAAACAAAATGATAAACAAGTAAGTAAAGCTTCTATAAGAATGTGATGTTTAAGAATAGACATGCACTAGATAAAGAGATGGGAAAGAAATATTTAAGCAGAAGAAAGAGCCTTGATGCAGGATATGCACAGGATATTCAAGGGAAACAAAAAAATCAGTGAGATATAAGTGTCCTCATCCTTGACTTTATACAGAGGTGTCAGTGGCTCAGAGATTAACTTGCTTGCCTATATAAGACAGCTAGTAAGTAGAAACCTGGAATATCCACTAGCTCATTCCTTTTCCAACATGTACCACATGACCTCAGTGATGGAAACACCTTGATAAGCAATTCATATACTTGCATGCTCAGTCATGTTCAATTCTTTGTGATTCCATGGACTGTAGCCCAGCAGCCTCCTCTGTCCATGGAACTTTCCAGGCAAGAATATTGGAGTGTGTTGCCATTTCCTCCTCCAGGGGATCTTCTCAACCCAGGGATCAAACCTGGATCTCCCACATTGCAGGCAGATTCTTTCCCATCCAAGCCACCAGGTAAGCCCTTGAAAAGCAATGGACTTGGCCCTTTGGACCCCATGCCTTTATTCCAGACTGGATAACCCTTCTTGGGAAACCTGGGACAGAAAATGTTTTAATCTCTTAGAATACTTGAGTTTATTGATCACCTATTGTATAGACAGTATCTGTTAGGAAATGCCCCCCCCCCCAATATAACATTTCCTGTGCTTTCAGAGTTTATAAATCAGATGAAAAGATTTGATTTTGTCAATACAATCAGCTAGGAAGCAGTATATAAATAAATGCCAGTTTGTGTTATGTCCTACAAATTTTTTATAAACGTGGAGAGCTTGGTGATGAAAGTAGGTTGGAAAAGATGGAGAAAGCTTTCTTTGAAGAGATAACAAACCATTTGAGGACTGTACTTTAATGTTAAAAATAGGCAAAGAGAAGGGTATTGGGAAAGGTGAAGAGATGGAAAAGAGCATGACGCCTTCAGCAAAGGGGTGTGACTTCCTATCAAAGAACAGTGGAGACCTAGTAAGGCCATGCTGTGACTCCTGAAAAGTAGTTCAAAGAATTTAAACTTGGCATAGTAGTTAGAAAGACTGGAGGCTCTTGAGAAGGCCTTGTATTTTTAACCATTTGATAACTCACAGAAGTTGTAGATTCTCCTTTATCTGTGGTTTGTTAAAAATAGCTTCGGCTATAACAACAGTCAGAGACATTCATGCAGCTGTCTCCTCTGGTGCTATTAAAAAGAACCATTTAAATAAAGCAATGTTTATCAGTTACATCTTTCTTCTTAGATTGTACAAATGAAAACAGATAAAACTTGTGTAATTAACAAAGCCTGTTGAATAGAAACACAGGTTTAATTTTGTATACAAACAAGGATATTATAACACTTAAGAGGTGATGAATGAAGGGGAGCCATAAAGTGTTCACATTTAGACAGAAGGTAATCAGGGGAATGGTGTACTTTCTTTCAATTAAAGAAAATGTAATGTGGGATTTTGGTACTTTTTAAACGAAGGAAATGAGTGAGGATGAAGTAGTCAGAACCTCGTGGCATTGTTCATCCTGAAGATTATAAAGATAGGCAAATCTGATCCCTCAGTCTAGGATACTCTTCAAAACACCTGGCAGGGCCTCTCTGGAAGTTTACCTTCATCTTTGGGCACTAGAGATTTTTACAGCGGTCTAACTGGAGTGGCTGGGAGAGAAAGGATAGAGAGAGAGAGAGAAGAAAGCAACTACAGCATCTTCAGAACCTTCTTCTAAGTATCTTCTAAGGAAAAAAATGTTATTTTAAATTGTATATTTACACGTGGGTTCCATCTGGCAAAATGAACATAGGAAGTTAGTTAATTGATAATTTCTTCCCATGTGTGATGGATACATCAGTTGCTGCTTATAGCATAGTCTTGTGTTGCTTTTCTAAGGCAAGAATATGTTTATGGCATTGATCTAATTCCTAGAACTGACAAAGGCTGAACATATTTCAGAAATGTGGTTCTTTTTCTCAGCTGTCAAAAGCCAAGTCTCTGGGTTTAGTTTGCGAGACAGATTAAAATATGTTCTGTTCCTAGTGGTATTGCTAGTCCACTTTTTAAAAACTTAAACAGATCATTTAATCTCTCAGTCTTTCTCCTTTTTCATATGTACTATGCATAAAACTTACAAGTTTTATTATTTAAAAATATCCAGAATGTTTGGGTTTTTCTTGGAGAATGTGAGAGAAGATGAATAGAGAAAAGTTATGTATGTTTATTTTAAATGAGAAAGGAAATGGTAAGAAAACAGAATTATTAAAGTATTCTAAAGTATTATTTTTTTCTAGAGTCTGGTTAATGTTAGGTTTTCTTTGTGTTCTGATTTTTTTAAATAAAACTCCAGCTTGTTATAAAAATTATTTTTAATAAGGACAACTTTGAAATGCATCATAAATTTCTCAGTCACTAAAATATCATTTAGATTTAATAGTCTCTGTAAAAGTAAATGTGTATACAAAAGTTTAAAAAATCATTTTCAAAAAAAAGGTCTAAAGTATAACAGTTGTTATTATAACACTATTAGACCCAAATTAAGGAAAATGTCCCATCACTGGGACAGCTGGTGGGTGGGATGATCACCTACTGGGATAATAAATTGGATTTAGACACCTACTTTGTAATTTACTGAGGGCAAGAGTAATTAAGAGGAGGTTTTAAGCCTGATGGGGGTTCCCTGGTGGCCCAGAGGGTAAAGAAGCTGCCTGCAATGCAGGAGATGTGGGTTCAATCCTGGGTCAAGAGTATTCCCTGGAATAGGAAATGGCAACCCACTCCAGTATTCTTGGAGAATTCCATGAACAGAGGAGCCAGGCAGGCTGCTGTCTGTGGGGTCACAAAGAGTTGGACGCCACTGAGTGACTAGCACTTTTGCTTTCTTTTTTAAGCCTGACAGACTTGAGTTCAAATCTTGGCTTCAATTCTATAGTGACTGACTTAATCTCTCCTTGTATTTAATTACCTCATTTTAGAAAAAAGGGTTTAATCACAGAAATTTTCTAATGATTATATGAGATAGTTCAGTTCAGTCGCTCAGTCATGTCCAACTCTTTTCAGCCTCTTGAATTGCAGCACGCCAGGCCTCCCTGTCCATCACCAACTCCTGGAGTTCACTCAAACTCACATCCATCGAGTCGATGACGCCATCCAGCCATCTCATCCTCTGTCGTCCCCTTCTCCTCCTGCCCCCAATCCCTCCCAGGATCAGAGTCTTTTCCAATGAGTCAACCCTTCGCATGAGGTGGCCAAAGTATTGGAGTTTCAGCTTTAGCATCATTCCTTCCAAAGAACACCCAGGACTGATCTCCTTTAGAATGGACTGGTTGATAACATATATACAAATATATTAACTGAGGCACCATAAATTAAACATCTTAACTATTAGGTCTGTGCCTTTGGGTAAGTCGACCTCTTTGAATATAAATGTCTTCATTTATAAAATACAGCCTCATAGGACTGCTATCATCAAAACATTGCATGAGATTGTATTACAAAGCATTTTGGAAGTTGTCAAGAGGGAGAAACCAAAGATCATGCCCCTGTTTCTAACTGGACCATTGTTTCATGATGGAGTCTTTCACTGCAGTCCTGACATGAGAGGGGCATCAGGTTCAAGGGAACATGTGATGAGTTCCATTCTGAGTATAATGAATTCAGGACTGAAGGAACTGTAAAGCATAAGAGCTCAGTTGAAGTTACGCACAGGGCACAAATTATCACTGGTCTCATTTAACATAAAGTGATAAGAATTTCTGCCTTTATTACATGCATACCTATTATTGGTAAAATATTATTGTTATGCCAGCTACCATGACCCACTCCAGTATTCTTGTCTGGAGAATCCCAGGGACGGGGAGTCTGGTGGGCTGCCGTCTATGGGGTCGCACAGAGTCGGACACGACTGAAGTGACTTAGCAGCAGCAGCAGCTACCATGACTAAGTCACTTTTTCATATATCTGTGGTACCTAAAATGTACATCTTTTTGAAAACTTTCTTATAGGGTTGGAGCAAATACATATCTCACCTTGTGAATGGCCTTTGGTCTGGGTATGGCTATGTTCTGATTGGTTAGTATGTGGTCTGAATGGTTTAGACATCTCTGAGTGAATCACATTCTTAACTGAAATGAAGATTACATGTATTTTACATTTTCATGTAAAGTATTTTCTGTAAATAATTGTGCAGAGATATAGAATCATGAATTTTTCCCAAGGCACAATCTTTCACTTAAAAAGTTGGAATTATGTCTGTATTTAGGTTTTGCGTTTCATTTAAGCCATACTTGTATAAATGAAGTAGGAACATACTTTCCTCCAACTCAGCCACCTTCATCTTGGTCTCATTTGGCCAGGAGATGATTAGTTGGTTTCAGCTGAAGTTCCCTGTTGACCAAAATCTTTACATGTGCAGGCCTCACCAGTCATATGATTGTCAATACTGAAACATCAGCTATACAAAGGTAGAAAAACCCAGTAGTCCTGCATGAGTACATCAAGTCCAGGAGGCAGTGTGGGTAAGGCTTATTGTATAGGCTTGAGTTTGGCAGTATGCAGTAGTGTTGGCAGCATCCGAAGGAAACTTGAAGGACAAATTATCTGGCCCAAGTCTTGGCTCTGCCACCAGACAGCACTGCCACCATGGACAGTTAGCTTAAATCTCTCTGAATTTAACTTTCCACATCTTTGAAGCTGGAATAAAAATAGTATTTTCCTCATGCAATTGTGATGATAAAACTCACATAAAAAATCGTAAAATGTAAGAGTAGCAGAAATACTATCTGTTATCATTGTCACTCTTAGGATTTGGATGTAGGCGTTATCAATAAGTAGGAAATTGAAACCATAGATTTAATAAGGTGTCAGAAAGCCTAGAATAGAGTCCCAGGGAAGTTGACATTTAAGAGGTAGGCAAAGGAATGTGGACTTGCTGAGAAGTAACCATGCTGCAAGTAAGATATTTTAGAAACTAAGATAAAAGGACATTCGAAGGAAGGAAGAATTGGTTCACATTACCAGACGCAAAGGAAAAAGCGGGCTGCTCGGTTTCACACCTCCAAGTGCCACCATTAGGTCGTGACTGTGTAAGTAGAACCCCTTGTCCCATGTTCATGTATTACGGAGTGAGTGGCGTACATGGAGCGGGTTGATGCAGGGAATTCTCAGACTCTCAGTGTCAAGTAAGATAAGGACCTTAAAGCATTTGTTTTAAAATGTAGGAACATGGTAACCATGACAAGGGCTGTGACGGTGTTAGTCTAGGAGGAAATCAGATGGCAGTAAGATGAAGTCTGATGCTGCTGCCGCTAAGTCGCTTCAGTCGTGTCCGACTCTGCGCGACCCCATAGATGGCAGCCCACCAGGCTCCCCCGTCCCTGGGATTCTCCAGGCAAGAACACTGGAGTGGGTTGCCATTTCCTTCTCCGATGCATGAAAGTAAAAAGTGAAAGGGAAGTCGCTCAGTCACGTCCGACTCTTAGCGACCCCATGGACAGCCCACCAGGCTCCTCCGTTCATGGGATTTTCCAGGCAAGAGTACAGGAGTAGGGTGCCATTGCCTTCTCCCAAGTCTAATGAGAACATTGCAATTTGAAGACAATGATGATACCTCTGAAGAGAGCAGGCAGGAAGTGCAGGCCCTGAAGAAGACTGGCCACCTAAAGGTTTCTTGTTTTACAATGTGAAACCACGCTGATGTTAGAAGTTAAGAAGGCAGTGATATAAAAGAGAGAGGGGCTTCTGCACAGCATCAGTACATCCAGAGTCATGGGATATACAGGGCATAGTTGTTGGTCAGTTGCTCAGTCACATCTGACTCTTTGTGACCCCATGGACTGCAGAACACCAGGCTCCCCTGTCCTTCACCATCTCCCGGAGTTTACTCAGACTCATGACCATTGAGTTTGTGATGCCATCTACCCATCTCATCCTTTGTCATCCCCTTCTTCTCCTGCCTTCAATCTTTCCCAGCATCAGGGTCTTTTCCAGTGAGTCAGCTCTCTACATCATGTGGCCAAAGTACTAGAAAAAATATATATACTTATATATATATTCATATAAGTATATATAATATATATAATATATATATACACTATACATATATGTTCAGAAAGTATCTCTTTACCCATGTATTTGTGAAAAACTGAAAGTGTTAGTCGCTCAGTCATGTCCAGGTCTTTGTGACTCCATGAACTATACCTTTCTCCATGTGATTCTGCAGGCAAGAATACTTCAGTGGGTTGCCATTCGCTTCTCCAGGGGATCTTTCTGATCCAGAGATGGATCCCGGGTCTCTTGCATTGCAGGCAGATTCTTTACCGTCTGAGCCACCAGGGAAGCCCTATTTATTTGTAGCACTACAGAACTCCCTCTGAATACTTTCCTACAGGAAATTAGTTTTTACTGACAGACCTTTTTTTTTTTTTTTTCCATGAGTGCCCTTTGGCAATAAAAATCAAAGAGAAACTTTACTGTAGAGTTCATTTCTATAATGAATTATAAAATATGTATGATTGTAACAAACAAAAACTTTTTATTCTGAAGTCAACATGAAAATTAGCAGAAACTAGATTTTAAATAATGGTTCTACCTCATATTTATACTCATAGTTCTGTCTCACAAGAAACTAGGATTCCATTAATAATTAGCTATCCCACATGTAACAAAAGAAACTGGCAGTCTTCCTAGTTTTATGCAATGATTCAGGAAGTATACTCAAATTCAGAATTTTTAATGGAATCCAGCCACTTTTGGAAAACATAGGCATTTGGGGTTTTCACCATATAGCTCTCTTTCAGCACTTTTGTATTTCCCTTTCTATAGGACCTCATAGCAGGAAATTTTATTATGTCCATTTTGCATAAAAGTTGGTTTATTTTTGTCAACAGATCACTTCTAAATGTAGACACAAAGCTAGCTTCTTTCGATCAGCTTTTATAAAATTTGCTTTCCAAAAGTTTGCAGTTCAGAAGATGAGTTTTTCATTGTAAATATTAACATTTGCTAGTTTTAAAAGACCTGCTTCAAGGATTGATTTAAATTGGGTAAACATATATCGTAGATATAGAACCGTACAAAGACTTGCAGTTTTCTAAACTGCTCTGACACATCCCCAAATTCAGTGGCTGAAACAAGATAGAAGTTTATTTTTCTCTTGGGTAACAGTCCAGATGTCTCCTCCAGGTGTGTTAGCAGCTCTGTTTCATGCAGGCAGTGCCTCTACCATTTGGGGGGCCCAACTTCCAGTCACTGTTTGCAACAACTCCAAATAGAAGTGAAAAGAAAAGAACAGAAGCCTTGGGTTAGAGATTTCCTTTAAGCAAGTCAAATAGAAGTTGCTCACATTGTTCTTGCTTTTATTCCTTAGCAATGAGGGATTAGTCACATGGTCATACATGCACCGATGCAATGGACATGAACTTGACAAACTTCAGGAGACGGTGAGAGACAGAGAGGCCTGGTGAGCTGCAGTCCTCGGGGTTGCAAAGAGTCGGACACGACTGGGCGACTGAACAGCAACATACATGCAGCAAAGGGGTCTAGGAAGTGCCATCTCCAGCCAGAAGCCACTTCTCAGACACATTTTGCTATAATTGAGGAGCAGGGAGAAAGTCCTTAGTGGACAGCTAGCAATATCAGACATATATACAGTTGAATGTATAGTGAGAAGTGCAGTGTTTTAAGAGCATCATCCTACTCATAAGAGATTTTGGAAAAGTAAAATTTTGGTTAGTCCCACATTAATATTATGCCAGATGTATCTGTACTGTTGTAGACTCAGTCACAATACCTGAAGTTCAGGTAGCATGTTTTAGATATCTTCTCCACCCCCTCTCTACCCCTCAAAAAAGCTTGAAGGAAAGTTAATAGTATATCATTAGATAAGAAAAATACATTTTCTTGAGAAAATTTCTACCTGTACCTGTTCTGTTTTCCAGTTGCTTTATTTTCCTAAATTAACTATTCATTTCCTTTATGAATTTATTCATAAATACGTATTTCCCCCGTGTTTGGTAGTAAGTGTCATACTACCCAGCGATCAAGAGTTCAGAAGGGAAATGCATATGGTGACAGTAATGTGTCACACAGGTAACAGAGGGATGGCAAGAGAAAAAAGTGTTTCAGAGAAGGCCTCAGAGAATAGATGATTCATACTCGGGTGTAAAGGATGAATGGAAATGCCTACATTTACAAAAAGGGTAATCAGAGGAATACTGCAGGAATTAAAAACGGCATATTCGAGGGCATGGGTCTGGAGGACTCCAAGTTAGTTGATGATTCTAAAACCCCTGAAGTAGGTGAATGTGTCCCTCCAACTTTCGTCACTGTGGAGGAGTCCTTACAAATGGTATTGTGGAATATTTTCTCTTTTCTTCTTTGCTTTTAAGCATGAGACAAAAGCTTGGTGTGCTGCAGTCCACGGGGCAGGAAAGAGTTGGACTTGACTCAGCAACTGAACAACAACAGCAGCGTAAGACATACCATCATAAAAAATAAGCCAGCTGATTTATTAAGCTCAGTTCAGTTGCTCAGTCATATCTGACTCTTTGCGACCCCATGGACTGCAGCGTGCCAGGCTTCCTGTCCATCACCAACTCCCGGAGCGTTCTCAAACTCATGTCCATCGAGTCGGCGATGCCATCCAACCATCTCATCCTCTGTCGTGCCCTTCTCCTCCTGGCTTCAGTCTTTCCCAGCATCAGGGTCTTTTCTAAGGACTCAGTTCTCATCAGGTGGCCAAAGTACGGGAGCTTCAGCATCAGTCCTTCCAATGAATGTTTAGAACTGTATTCCTTTAGGATTGACTGGTTTAATCCATTAAGCTAAAATTATGAAGATCAAACTTTAGGGTATAAATATTATTTACTTTTCATTATATAATAGAATAAGTTCATTCTACATTTTAATATGCAATATGCTGTAAATCTTGTTTTCTTAAATAAATATACAGCAACACAAACAAGATTTATCCTTTTTCAATGAGAGTAGCAAGAACTTCCTTTTCTATGTATAAAATGAGTTTAAAGATGATATGAGATAACTTTTACATATAACTTTATGTATATATACATATATAGCATATACAACTTTTTATATAAACTTTGATAATATAATTTAAAGTAAGCATTCTTTTTATCTTAAACCATGTAAAATGAGAATGTTATTATCATATAGCACTTAGAAAATATTTCAGAAGTTCAACAAAAGTTTTTAAAGAACGCTTATAGGTAACAACCACTGAAAGGGGTCAAGTCAGAGAGTAATGTGATTAGATTTGCTTTATAGAAAGGTCTCTTTCAGAGCAGTTTGGTAGGTGAATTGGAAAGAAATAGAGGTAGAAAGAGACATAAGTGAAAAGAAAGCAAAGCCAGGTAAGAGGTGGCCAGAGCTTGAGACGTGCAGGAATGGTGGAGAAGACATCACATGATGGAGTCAAGAGCCCCACATAGTGATGAGCTGATGGGTCTTAGAGGATGAGAGGCCAAAGGGGTGGGAGGAGCCTAGGGTGACTTGGGTTTTAAGCTGCAGTCCGTGTAGATGAAGGTGATGGTAACTAGGGAAGGCACTAAGGGAGAGGAAATCGAAGCATGTTTTGTTTTAAAACCTTAATTAATGTCCTTGGATTAATATGATTACAGTAATGTTCAGGGTGACTTGGTTTTATCGTAATGCACACACACACAGTGCAGAATCAAGTTTCCATGTGAGGACTTTCTCCCAACTCTCATACCTTCCAGGTGCTTGCATGCATGCCAAGTCACTTCAGGCGTGCCCCTCTCTGCAATGCTGTGGACTGTAGCCCGCCAGGCTCCTCTGTCCATGGGATTCTCCAGGCAGGAATACTGGAATGGGTTGCCATGCCCTCCTCCAGGGGATCTTCCCAAACGAGGGATAGAACCTGTGTCTCTTAGGTCTCCTGCCTTGGCAGACAGGTTCTGTACCACTAGAGCCACCTGGGAAGCCCCATCCTTCAGGGTTCTTTAACCCTATTTGCTTATCTTCCAATTTCGCTTCTTGTCTCTTTAAGGGAAAAAAAAGAACAGGGTATGTGCTCTGAAAGATTTCCTCATATCTTAAAAACACTCCAAGTATTTCTCTTCTTTATCAGTAGCTTCCTGTGGTTTGCTTTGAAGTCTTTGTTATCAAAAGAATTAATTTATGAGTCTCTTCAGGGCATTAGATTTGGAGTACAAAAACTTGTATATGTTGGCTGCTAACTTGCTATCTTGTGTTAGGCAAAAAATATCACCTCCTTGGAGCTTAACTGTACTCTTTATACAATTAAAGGATTGAATTAGATCAGAGTTTCTTAAATCACGATAGTTGACCTTACTTCAGTCGATCCATGAACTCTGTCAAATGACTTGGAAAATCCTGAGTCTGTTGATGCATATTCCTACAACAGGATCCACAAATTTTATTAGATTCTTAGAGATCTAGGACACCCAAAAAAAGTTTTTAAAAAACCCACTGTTATGATCATTTAAAATCAGAACTGTATTTTTTGGTCATAAACTTCCACCTTTTGATGGCAGTGAAAATACTCCACATGACATAGTATGGAATTTTCCTAGACATAGACCTATCATTTTATACATTCATTCCTGACTCATGCTGTATCTTTTTGTTCCTTTGCCATCTTCTAAGATGCCATGAATAAAGTCCCAGCATCTGGTGTGAGGGATGAGGTGGGGAGAATAAGTGAAGTTACAGAGGTCACCAGAAGGACGATGCTGTGTGTGGTCAAGACTTGACTCTCAAGACTAGGAGCATATTTAGGTTTTCTTCCTTCACTCACGAAAACCACAAGAAAGGATGTTAAACTGTTGGCACAGTCCTTTGAAAAAGCTGCCAATGTCTGTCCTAGACACACAAATTGGCTGCAAAGTACAAGTGTGGGCAAAACTGGCCCAAAGCTTATTTAGCTCAGACAGAGCAAAGACAGTTACTGAGATGAACCAAGTGTGATAAACAGTGAGTGAGTGTTGACCCTTGAGCTATTTTTGAGTCTGAACCTTGGCCAAAGCTCCAGTAAATTAACCCAGACACCCTTCTTAAATTCCAGATAGGTTAATTGTGTAGTGGTTACTGTTTGCTTCTCAGTAACTCGAGAGTATACAGAGTTTAGCTTCATTTGTATTTGCCTCATTAATGACAAAACAACATTTTAGTCTTTAAGAAATGTATACATTATCTATGTTGATCTTGAGTGAAGAGTGAAGTCACTCAGTCATGTCTGACTCTTTGCGACCCCATGGACTGTAGCCTACCACGCTCCTCCATCCATGGGATTTTCCAGGCAAGAGTACTGGAGTGGATTGCCATTTCCTCCTCCAGAGGACCTTCCCGACCGAGGGATTGAACCCGGGTCTTCTGCATTGTATGTAGACGCTTTACCATCTGAGCCACGAGGGGAATGTTGATCTTAATCACACTTATTTGTGTTGCCCCCTCCCCTTGACTTTCCCTCATATTCCTACCATATCCTGCGGAGTATTGCTTCTCAGACTGAGGTTAAAGAACCCTTTTCATTTCTCTTTATGTTTTTGTTTGTTTCAATTCAGTTCAGTCACTCAGTCGTGTCCAACTCTTTGTGACCCCTCTGTGAACCACAGCACACCAGGCCTCCCTGTCCATCACCAACTCCAGGAGTTCACTCAAACTCATGTCCATTGAGTCAGTGATGCCATCCAACCATCTCATCCTCTGTCGTCCCCTTCTCCTCCTGCCCCCAATCCCTCTCAGCATCACAGTCTTTTCCAGTGAGTCAGCTCTTTGCATCAGGTGGCCAAAGTACTGGAGTTTCAGCTTCATCAGTCCTTCCAGTGAACACCCAGGACTGATCTCCTCTAGGATGGACTGGTTGGATCTCCTTGCAGTCCAAGGGACTCTCAAGAGTCTTCTCCAACACCACAGTTCAAGCATCAATTCTTTGGCGCCCAGGTTTCTTTGTCTGTTTGGTTTTATTAAGTTATAATTCCCCCAAATCTATCATCATGTTTCTATTGTACATCTATTAAGGAGCTCATCATGTGACTCAACATTTTAAATTCTGTAGTACCTGAACTGGTCAATAGTTTGTTCAGTGAGATGAGTCTTCTCATCACACGCTTGGATATTAAAGTAATATAATTTGGAGGAATCTTTGTACCATTAAAACGAGGGGGCAGGTGATTTATGTTGAGTATGTATGATAGCAATGGCTGGCCCATGGTTTGGAAAAAGAAATAAATAGAACAATGGACACCATGCAGCAGTGCATTACTATTCAAGACCAATAACATCGTTTTTAAAACCTTTAAGAATCAATAGTAAAATATCAGTGTTTATTAAAGAGAACTGCATTAAAAACACTTGCATGTTTTGTTAGAAAGTCTCAAACACAAGAAAATTTTAAATGTCATCTCTAGTTCTACTCTACTCACTGAGTCTCAGAAGAAATGGATATATCAGGGATTATTCATATATTTTGATATATAGGCATGTATTTTTTAGTCTTACAGTCCTATGACAGAAGTTTAATCTTGTTATTCTGAGTATTTAGACGTGATACACTCCTTATAAGCATTCCTTCACATTCACTATATAATTCATGTGGGGAATCAAGACTATAATATTTAGCCAGTGCTCAATAAATTTATTTATATTCAAGTTCTGGAAATAAAACCTTGAATACTGTTTTTATTTGGTTTTGGCACACCCCAATACAAGTAATGGGCAGCAGGCCACTACCCCCATGAAGTTATTTATTGCCACTTGTGGTTGGACTACTTAAATGTAATAAATCACTCAAGAGCCACATACCATTAAATTTTAAACAATTTACTCAATGAAAGGCTTTCCGGATGCAATTGTCTCAAATGCAAGTCTATAATTATAATTTTGAGTTGAGTGGTTAAACGTCTGCATCCTGCTACATAAAACACAATTCAGATTGGCATTATTTTAATTAAAAAAATTAGAATACAACACTGGAAGAAATTGGTGATGCTCCATATTTTAATTCCAGCAGTTACTTCTCACCTCTACCTTGAATTTATCCCTTGGGGAAAGTCGAAAAGTTCAAAATTAGGGGGCTATATTGTTACTTAAGGTGAAAATGTTAATTAGCACATTTTACACACAATTTATTTTTTCTAGAGAAACATCACTTAACCTTCCAGAAGTTCATGTTCCTCCTCCATAAAAGGTCCGTCATAATTTCAGTGGCAAGAGGCCACTTTAAAGACAACTAGGCCAGTGTGAGGCCTCTTGTATAGCGCCTGCTGGGCATCTGTGATGCATGGGACAAGTTAGGGCCCTTTGTGTGTGCTAAGTGTGAGAGATAAGACTTGGTGGCTGTGTCTGTGCCTGCCGTTTGCCTGCAGTTTGCACTGCTTTGTGTGTGCGCGCATGCTCAGTTGCTCAGTAGAGTCCAGTTCTATGTGGCCCCATGGACCGTAGCCCGCCAGGCTCCTCTTTCCATGGGATTCTCCAGGCAAGAGTACTGGAGTGGGTAGCTATTCCATTCTCTAGGGAATTGCCTTGCTTTATACAGTAAATAAATTCTGAGAGTTGACTAAATTAGGTTTTTAATTTTAAAGAATGATAGGAAATTATTTATACTTGTAGGCATCAAATGTACTCAATAAAGGAACAGACTGTAAACAATTTAGATTTCATAGGTCACATACAATCTTTGCCTCATGTTCTTTTCCATTATTTTAAAACCCCTTAAAAATATAAAAATAGTTCTCTGCTTATAGATTAAAGAAAATTAGGCCACAAAGCCAGATCTGACTCACTAATAGTTTGCTGATCACTGACTTACATTCATATTATAATAGTTTAAATACCTTATAGGTAGTTTATGCAAGAAATTATGAAAAGAAATTGACAACAAATCTTTCTGGTAGGCTAATAGATCTAGTGTATAAACCTAAATGTATATTGTTTGTTTTACTTAAAGCTAAACATAAATAAGACAAGCTACTAGGGAAGTGTTCCTTTGCCCTAAATGTTGAATTTCTAAATATGTAAAATCCAATTATTTTGAGGATTTAGGCAATAACAAGTACACCATAAAATACAGAGTAGAATTTATGTGGAAGAATGTACAAAGCTGGTTTTCTTTCTGAAAAATGCATATGTTTAATTAATATATGCATCTCTCTATGATGCATATATTAATTAGAAACTTAAAAATAATATCCCAAATATTAGTAAACCCAATCAATATTTATGCAAATAATTTGAAGAAAGCTTTATATATAATAAGATTTTTATTGAATTAGTAATATTAGTACTGTACAAATAAAAACCAGACTCTTGGTGGTCAGAATAGTGGTTATTTTCCTGTGCATCCACTACAGTGTGCATTATGTGTGTGTATATGTATTATGTAAAAATCATATAGTTTATAATTTTTGGCCTATTATTTCAAAATCTACAAGAAATATATCTAGATTATTAAGCAAAGAAATAGAAAATTGAGTGCTCCCAAGTTTGGTTTTGGCAAGTTGATGGTTTCAGATGGTGATTTTTAAATTTTTGAAGTTATTTTGTCTTATATTTGTTATGAATGAAACTATTCTCTCTCTTGAAAGAGACAACAAATTAACAAATAGGCAATTTCATTTAGGTGTTGAGACACCACACCCATCTCGTTTACACTATTTTATTGTACCACTCTTTGAACTGTGTCTTTAACAGAATTTTAAGAAAGCAACTATTTGTTGATTATTGCTTATTAGTGATTGGAATATGGGATCCTTAGTATTTTTTACAGCATATGGTGCTCACTCAGGAAATTTTGCTTACTGACAGCATTCATAGTTTTTTTTCTTTTGTGGTGTTTTTTTAATTCTAAAAATGACAGAATGTGCTTCCTTATTTATACCAGATTTTCAGTATGAGATGAAAAGTCATTAAAAAGCCTGGGTTCATGTTTTCAAAATGTGTCAAGGGATTCCTGCAGGTTTAGTCCTGGCATTTAGCATCCTTAAAAATGGTGATTTGGCATCAGAATCACTTCAACATCCTCCACCGAAAAGTCTCTATATTATAATCTTAACAGTATCCTTAATAAGACAGAGAGGTTTTGTTTTACTAGTTAAAATAAATTTTAGAGTGCTAAAGTAAAAAGAAAGTTGCTGAGTATCCATCAATTGAGAGGAAATAAAACAAGTAATCCTGCTGCTGCTGCTGCTGCTAAGCCACTTCAGACGTGTCCGACTCTGTGTGACCCCATAGACGGCAGCCCACTAGGCTCCCCCGTCCCTGGGATTCTCCAGGCAAGAACACTGGAGTGGGTTGCCATTTCCTTCTCCAGTGGATGAAAGTGAAAAGTGAAAGGGAAGCCACTCAGTCGCATCCGACTCTTCGCGACCCCATGGACTGCAGCCCACCAGGCTCCTCCATCCATGGGATTTTCCAGGCAAGAGCACTGGAGTGGGCTGCCATCCTAAATATTCCATTGACATTGTGTAGCATATGGTTTGTGATAAATATATAGTCATTAAAAATTATTTTACTTATTTTATTAAAATATTTAAGTATACAAGATTTTACATAGTTATGGCATAAAATACTTTATCAAATAGCACCTGTTTTATCTTATATAAAATTATTAAGTGAGATAAACTAAGCTTCTATTAATACTTGATTTTTCTCTTTAGGAGGCTAATGATTTTATAGATATAGTTAGAACTTAATTGTAATTTTTAATGGATGAATATTCTGGTAACCTAAGAAATTATTTTAGTGTATAGGAATACCACATATTATCCTTTTAAAGAAAAACACTGTTAAATCTGAATGTTAAATTTTGAAAAAATGGAGAATACAAAATAAGGGCCTTGATTTCCTCAGTATTGATATAATGCCTGTACATGTAGTAATACAAGTTTTAAAAACTGTATTATTACGGAAAATTTCAAACATACACAAAGTAGAAGGAGTACTGTAATAAATCCTCATGAATCCATCGATTAGATGGATTATCAGCACACAGCCAGGCTCATCTCAGCTATAGCATTCTTTTATCCCATCTCCATTCTTGAATACTGTAGATCCTTGTTGAATATTTATTTTAAATATAGTAATGTGTATATGTCAATCCCAAACTCCCTAACTATCCCTCCTTCCCCCAGTAACCATAAGTTCATATGGGTTTGTTTCTGTCCTTGTGAATGAATTCATTTGTGTCTTTTTTTATCATTTAGACTCTACGTATTAGCAGTGTTCTATAATTGTCTTTCTTTCTCTGACTTGCGGCACTCAGTATGGCAGTTTCAGTGTCTCTGCATGCTGCTGCCTCATTTCATCCTTTTCAGTGGCTGAGCAATATTCCGTCGTGTCCACATGCACCGCCACTTCTTTATCCATTCCGCTGTCAGTGGTCGTTTCCCTGGTGATAGCGCGAAGAGGGTGTGCGCATGTTTCCTGCACATTCCTTGCACAATGTTGTTCTAGATCCCGCGTTCTATAAGGCTATCATAGATGGGGCTATCTTTCTGTGCTGTGGCAGGATAGGATACAAAGAGGAGTTTCCACTTCTTCAACAATTAAACCCTTTACATTCTATGTGACCTCGACTAGCGAGAGCCCACCCTGGCTACTCATGGCTTCTCTGGAAAGCATTCAAAAAGAGTGATTCCTGGGATTAATCCTAGGTGACTGCAGATCAACTCAGTCCCTTCCAAATCACCAATTACTTGATTCTTGGTGAGTTAGTAAAATAATCCATTTGTTGGTGTTAGTTGTTCAGATGTGTCTGACTGTTTGTTACCCTATGGACTGTAGCCCCACCAGGCTCCTCTGTCTCTGATGTTCTCCAGGCAAGAATGCTGGAGTGGGTTGCCATGCCCTCCTCAGGGGGTCTTCCTGATCTAGGAATCAAACCCAGGTTTCCTGTACTGTGGACCAATTCTTTACCATCTGAGCTATCAGGGAATCCATATATAACTAATTATTTTTAATCCCATCTTTGTTTTTCTAAAATCTGGTTTCATGGTTAATATATGAAATTATGAGTTGAATCTGCTATTGGTTTTCCTTTGCTTACAGCAATGATACTACAATTACAGTGACTCTTACAAAAGGCACCTCATGGAATCGAGAGGCGGTGTAAAAGCTAAGGAGTTTTTTTCCTTTATGTAGGTTTCCTATGTTAGTCACTCAATCATGTCCAACTTTTTCTGACCCCGTGGACTGTAGCCCACCAGGCTGCTCTCTGTCCATGGAATTCTCCAGGCAAGAATACTGGAGTGGGTTACCATTCCTTTCTCCAGGGGATTAAGTATAAATGAAATGAAATGGAAGGAATTTTCAAACTTGGAAATAGTTAATTTTAAAAATAAATTTGAGGTTTTATTGATCCTTATCACACAGTGTTCATTTTTCTGGATACAAATTGCCTCAGTCCTAAAGGGTACATTAGATGTTTTGAAAACTTAACTGAGCCAGCATTTCATTTTTGTTTACCATTGAAATTGTTTTCTCCTGTGCATGATGTGAAAGGTTTTTCATGTCCTTCATTGCTTATCCACTTGTTTCACTGTAGCATATCAACTTGTTTTTACTGTATTTGGCAGGCTTGTTTATTTCAGAAGGTTTGGGGAGCATTTTAAAAATGTTAGTTGGCAAGAACATTTTTTGAAGAACTGACCATACTCCATAGGTCTGCATCAGTACCCTTTCTTGAGGAGATAGTGTTACTTTTTAGAAAGGTTTAGGAGTGAGAGGTGACAATTATTTCCAGATCAAGTCTTAGTTCATTTGCCAACTGTGGCCACATTCTCTTGGGCACATTCTACCTAATTTGGCCCACACATCTATTGTCACTTAATCTTTTAGGCTCAAACATACTGTACCAAGGACCACTCCTTCCTATCATGCATGTGCAAAATTTTTGTGTGCTGTTGTTATATTAATGACATAAAATATTACAAATAAATCTCCATTTACTTTATAGAAAAACTTATAAATTTGCACATAAAATATATTTTTTGAATTTTATTTTGAATTCTATCTTTAATTGTATATCTTGCACTGACTTTATCTCACTTTCCTTGTGATGGAAGGTATAATAGGGTAAATCTCTTGGTAGTATCACAATTGCTCCAAATGTCAGCCAATGCAAAGACATCATTGTTGTTGTTCAGTCACTAAGTCATGTCACACTCCTTGCAACCCCATGGACTGCAGCACATCACTTTCCTCTGTCCTTTACTGCCGTCTGGAGTTATTCCTGTCCATTGAGTTGGTGATGCTATCTAAACATCTTATCCTTTACTTCCCCCTTCTCCTATTGCCTTTGATCTTACCCAACATTAGGGTCTTTTCCAATGAGTTGGCTCCCTACATTAGGTGGCCAAAGTATTGGGGCTTCCCTATGGGCTACAGCCTGCCAGGCTTCTCTGTCCATGGGATTTCCCAGGCAAGAATACTGGAGTGGGTTGCCATTTCCTTCTCCAGGGGATGTTCCCAACCCAGGGGTTGAACTCACGTATCCAGCTTGGCAGGTGGGTTCTTTACCACAGGGAAGCCCAAAGACATAAATTAGTATAGACAGATTGTAATGGTTGGCCCTTGGAGGAGAACTTTGTGTATTGTAGTTTCTTTGGCATATAGGGATGATTGAAATAAATATTGTCTATCTGCAGATAATAATGACTATATTTACCCATAGTACTGTAGTTTTTCTTTATAATCACACAGTCTAAATATTTTCTCTTGGCCAAAATTCATAAATATTTCACTATCGATAAAAAGAAAATAACTATGTCAATGAAAATGAGAAAATATCCTTCCTAAGTTTTTGTAGAGGTTATACTTTTAAGGGAAAAACATGTGTCCAACTATTGTGTCTGTACAATAACTTACAAGGAGCTTTATAAGAAATTGCATTCTCCAAAGAAGACATACAGATGGCTAACAAACACATGAAAAGATGCTCAACATCACTCATTATCAGAGAAATGCAAATCAAAACCACAGTGAGGTACCATTTCACACCAGTCAGAATGGCTGCGATCCAAATGTCTACAAGCAATGAATGCTGGAGTGGGTATGGAGAAAAGGGAACCCTCCTACACTGTTGGTGGGAATGCAAACTAGTACAGCCACTTTGGAGAACAGTGTGGAGATTCCTTAAAAAACTGGAAATAGAACTGCCATACAACCCGGCAATCTCACTGCTGGGCATACACATCGAGGAAACCAGAATCGAAAGAGACACGTGTACCCCAATGTTCATCGCAGCACTGTTTATAATAGCCAGGACATGGAAGCAACCTAGATGTCCATCAGCAGACGAATGGATAAGAAAGCTGTGGTACATATACACAATGGAGTATTACTCAGCGATTGAAAAGAATACATTTGAATCAGTTCTAATGAGGTGGATGAAACTGGAGCCTATTATTCAGAGTGAAGTAAGCCAGAAAGAAAAACACCAATACAGTATATTAACGCATATATATGGAATTTAGAAAGATGGTAATGATAACCCTGTATGCGAGACAGCAAAAGAGACACAAATGTATAGAATAGTCTTTTGGACTCAGAGGGAGAGGGAGAGGGTGGGATGATTTGGGAGAATGGCATTGAAACATGTATAATATCATATATGAAACGAATTGCCAGTCCAGGTTCTATGCAGGATACTGGATGCTTGGGGCTGGTACACTGAGATGACCCAGAGGGATGGTATAGGATGGGGAACATGTGTATACCTGTGGTGGATTCATGTTGATGTATGGCAAAACCAATACAATATTATAAAGTAATTAACTTCCAATTAAAATAAATAAATTTATATTAAAAAAGAAATTGCATTGGGAGAGATGAGGTGTTCATATAAATAATTTCTGTGGGAGGCAGTGTAAATGGTGAGTTGAACAGGCAATATTGAGGACTGGGAAAGACAGGTCATTTCTTCTTGAGATGATTGAGAAATAATTCTTGGAACAGATATCAGCATCAAATAGATGTCAACATCAACTAAGATGGAAAATTCTGAAAGACCACAAATTATAGGCATGAAGGCAGGAACTAAATTGCCACGGTATTAATAAAGAATCTGACAAGCCTGACACATAGTTGGCACTAAGTAAATATTTCTAAATTATGACTGAATGTTGGATTTTTAACTAAAGCAAAATTTATATAATGCGAGTTCTAGGAGATTGTGTTAGGCAAGTAAGGACAAAAATGGTAGAAGGCTTAAGGTACATGTTAATAGATCTTTGTTTATTCTTTGAACAATTATTTTTTGGATCCGTGCTATATGCTGGAACCTGTGATATACACTAAGACAAACATGTTCCGACCATGAAGGGGCTTAGATTATAACTTAATTTAGGTGAGAAAAATTCATATTTTATTTTTCTTAAAAGCAAAGTTCTGTTACTTGAGTAATTTTTCAATATAGGTCGTTAAGCAGCTACTACGCAAATGACGTCAGTCTTAATAAGTGTGCTTGGCAGAGTCATGCAGAAAAGGCTGGGGATTGTTGTAACTGTGCCTATTTATATCAGGCTACTGATAGAGGGCTTGATTTAAAAGGTGAATCCTTGGGCGTTTATAAAGGAGATGGATGGGAGGCATGAGGCAGGCATCAAGCAGATGCTTTTATGGAAGCCAGGGAATTGCTTCTTTTTTGAGAGACGGTAGAATGACGCCTGTTGGATCATTCTAGTTTCATGATTTCAAATTCATTCATTGTGTTCTATTAACATTTCTGAAATGATTGAGTCACTTAAGGCTTTCATCCTCGATTTTCTATAAACAAACCACCTACTCTTTTGCTATTATCTGAAGACTTTAGTAAACAGTCTTTAAAGAGAAGTGCCTTGGAAGACGTTTTATTCTTTGTGGCTGTGCTGAGTCTTCCTTGCTGTGCATGGCTTTTCTCTAGTTGCGGTGGGTGAGGGCTGCTCTCTAGTGGCAGTGCGCAAGCTGCTCGTTGCGGCGGCTTCTCCTGTTGTGGAGCATGGGCTCTAAGCACGTGACCTTCAGTAGCTGTGGCACGTAAGCTTAGCAGTTGTGGCGCAGAGGCATGGTTGCCCTGCAGCATGTGGGATCTTCCTAGACCAGGGATTGAACCTGTGTTCCCTGCAGTAGCAGGCAGATTCTTTACTGCTACACCACCAGGGATGTCCTAAGTAGAAACACCTGTAATGTAAAGACAGGTACTGATCGACAGCATATGAAGTAGGAGTTTGTGGCTAACTCTAGTAAGCAGTATAGTGGTTCCCCACAAAATGTCCTGGTTCTAACTTCTGCAACCTGTAAATATGATACTTGAAATGGGAAAGGTGAATTAAGGTTGCACATGAAAACAAGATTGCTAATCAGGTGACCTTCAAGCAGGGAGGTCATGCCAAGTGATCTAAGTGAGCCCAATGTGGTTTTTTTTTTAATTTATTTTGATTGGAGGATAAATATTTTATAATACTGTGTTGGTTTCTGCCATACATCAACATGAGTCAGCCATTGATATACATATGTCCTCTCCCTGTTGAACCTCTCTCCCATCTCTGACTCCATCCCACCCCTCTAGGTTGTCACAAAGCACTGGGTTTCAGCTCCCTGTGTCATACAGCAAATTTCCACTGGCTATCTCATCTTACATTTGGTAATGTGTATGTTTCAGTAAGTGGAAGAGGGAGTCAGAATTTTCAGAATGATAGGAAGTGAGAAAAAGAGTTAACCAGGTATTGCTGGCTTTGGAGATGGAAGGGGCCACAAGCCGAAGAATGTGGGTAACCTCTTGAGGTTGTCAAAAGCACAGAAATGGGTTCTCTGCTAGAGCTATTGTCCCAGTGACATCTGTGTTATTCTTCTCAGCTGCAGAACTCTTAAGATAAACTTGTATTGTTTTAAGCCACTAAATTTGTGCTAATTTGTTATGGCAGCAAATAGACAACTAATCTGTAAACACTTAATAGTGGTAAGGACCACTTACAGGTTATTGTTAGAAGCTTGAAAGAAAGTAGTATATATTAATGACAGAAGAAGTTACAAATGGAATGTGAAAATTATTAAAATTTAATCTCATAAATTTATTTCTTTTTAAAATTAATTTGTATTGCAGTATAGTTGTTTTTGGACTTCCCTAGTGGCTCAGTGCTCAAGAATCCGCCCGCCAATGCAGGGGACTCAGGTTTGATCCCTTGGTTGGGAAGATCCCCTGGAGAAGGAAATAGCAACCGACTCCAATATTTTTGCCTGGAAAATCCCATGGACAGAGGAGCCTGACAGGCTATAGTCTATGGGGTTGCAAAGAGTCGGACATGACTTAGTAGTTAAATGTCAACAACATAGTTGATTTACAATGTTGTGTTAGCTTCTACTGTACAGCAAAGTGAATCAGTTGCACATATACATATATTTCCTCTTTTTTTAAAATTTCCTTCTCACTTAGATCACCACAGAGCACTGAATTAACCTCATAAGTTTAAATCATGATCTTGTTTAGAATAGATGCAAGTACAAAATATTAAATAAAAACCTTCGCGTACTAAACATCTTTTTAATTCTTGCAGATTAAGTAACAATGTTAATCAAACAAAAATGATGTACGTTTGTGATGTAACTTAATGAGTATAAAAGGGAGACATGCTGTGTGTGCTTAGTTGCTCAGTCATGTCCGACCCTCTGTGACCGCATGGACTATAGCCCACCAGGCTCCTCTGTCCTTGGGGATGCTCCAGGAAAGAATACTGGAATGGGCTGCCATGCCCTCCTCTAGGGGATCTTTCGAACCCAGGGATCGAAACCAGGTCTCCTGCACTGCAGGTAGATTCTTTTCCATCTGAGCCACCAGGGAAGCCCAAAAGGGAGATATGAAAAGTGTGAAAGTGAAAGTTGTTCAGTTGTATCCAACTCTGTCCATGGAATTCTCCAGGCCAGAATACTGGAGTGGGTAGTCTGTCCGTTCTCCAGCAGATCATCCCTTCCCAGGAATTGAACCAGGGTCTCCTGCACTGCAGGTGGATTCTTTACCAACTGAGCTATGAGGGAAGCCCAAAAGGGAGATATATATATTTTTAAATATGGTAATGAGATTATAAATATGCCACCACCTAGATTAATTAGATATTAACAATATAATAAAGTACCTTGAATCTGGTGGGTCGTGTTCTGTAGATCATGATCTTGGTGAAGGGATATTCCATATCCTTTGTATATTCTTCAGGTTCCTAAAATTCATAATGAAGTCTGTGTTTCTGTGTGTGTCTGTCTGTGTATGTAGAGTATGTGTTTTAACAAAATATGAATTATTTTCTCTGGTTTGAAGTTCCCAGGAGGATTTTTTTGCTGTTTTGGGGGATGGGTTTCTTACATAAGATAATGAATGACTATATATATATTTTGTAATTTAATATGAAACATGTGCAAATTGTATTTTGACTTTTTTTAATTTTTATTTTTACTTTATTTTACTTTACAATACTGTATTGATTTTGCCATACATTGGCATGAATCCACTACGGGTATACATGAGTTCCCAAACATGAACCCCCCTCCCACCGCCCACCCCATATCATCTCTCTGGATCATCCCCGTGCACCAGCCCCAAGCATCCTGTATCCTGCATGGAACCTAGACTGGTGATTCATTTCTTACATGATAGTGTACATGTTTCAATGCCATTCTCCCAAATCATCCCACCCTCTCCCTCTCCCTCAGAGTCCAAAAGTCTGTTCTGCACATCTGTGTCTCTTTTGCTGTCTCGCATACAGGGTCATCATTACCATCTTTCTAAGTTCCATATATATATGTGTTAGTATACAGTATTGGTGTTTTCTTTCTGGCTTACTTCACTCTGTATAATCGGCTCCAGTTTCATCCACCTCATTAGAACTGATTCACATGTATTCTTTTTAATGGCTGAGTAATACTCCATTGTGTGTATGTACCACAGCTTTCTTATCCATTCATCTGCTGATGGACATCTAGGTTGCTTCCATGTCCTGGCTATTATAAACAGTGCTGCGATGAACATTGGGGTACACATGTCTCTTTCAATTCTGGTTTCCTCGGTGTGTATACCCAGCAGTGGGATTGCTGGGTTGTATGGCAGTTCTATTTGCAATTTTTTAAGGAATCTCCACACTGTTCTCCATAGTGGCTGTACTAGTTTGCATTCCCACCAACAGTGTAAGAGAGTTCCCTTTGCTCCACACCCTCTCCAGCATTTATTGCTTGTAGACTTTTGGATCGCAGCCATTCTGACTGGTGTGAAGTGGTACCTCATTGTGGTCTTGATTTGCATTTCTCTAATAATAAGTGATGTTGATCATCTTTTCATGTGTTTGTTAGCCATCTGTATGTCTTCTTTGGAGAAATGTCTATTTAGTTCTTTGGCCCAGTTTTTGATTGGGTCGTTTATTTTTCTGGACTTGAGCTGCATAAATTTCTTGTATATTTTTGAGATTAGTTGTTTGTCAGTTGCTTCATTTGCTATTATTTTCTCCCAATCAGAAGGCTGTCTTTTCACCTTACTTATCTTTTCCTTTGTTGTGCAGAAGCTTTTAATTTTAATTAGATCCCATTTGTTTATTTTTGCTTTTATTTCCAGAATTCTGGGAGGTGGATCATAGAGGATTTATGTCGGAGAGTGTTTTGTCTATGTTCTCCTCTAGGAGTTTTATAGTTTCTGGTCTTATGTTTAGATCTTTAATCCATTTTGAGTTCATTTTTGTGTGTGGTGTTAGAAAGTGATCTAGTTTCATTCTTTTACAAGTGGTTGACTAGTTTTCCCAGCACCACTTGTTAAAGAGATTGTCTTTACTCCATTGTATATTCTTGCCTCCTTTGTCAAAGATAAGGTGTCCATATGTGTGTGGATTTATCTCTGGGCTTTCTATTTTGTTCCATTGATCTATATTTCTGTCTTTGTGCCAGTACCATACTGTCTTGATGACTGTGGCTTTGTAGTAGAGCCTGAAGTCAGGCAGGTTGATTCCTCCAGTTCCATTCTTCTTTCTCAAGATTTTGACTCTTAAAACAAATGCAAGCATTTTAACCGGTCTCTCATGAAGGTTGTTGTGGAAGAACAATCAGCAAATTGTCATTTCAGAAATGTTACTTCTCTTTGAAAGATGCTATTTTTGCCTTCCTCTGTCTTGTGGCTAACTACCACGCAAACTTCTTGTCTCTACCAAGAGAATTTTGGGTCTCAATATCACAGAAAGTTCCTGGGATGTCAAAACTTCACTTGGCACATGCTTCAATAACTTTGCTGCCCCATTTGGACTTAACTTACAAAAGATGTTTTCAAATAGCTTAATATCTCAAAGTTAGACAGCAAGTCAGCTGTGCCGTGACTGTTTTACAGTGTAGAAGAGTATGTCATATTTGGCATAGACATTAGTTTCTCTAGCTTGTGGGTGGTATTCTCCTTGAGATCTGATCTTGGTTAATAAAACCACATTGCTAGATTGAGACTGAAGGAATCTATCGGTCAATCTCACTATTGGCTTCTTGCATTATCTTTTTGAATTTAAATTTTCTAATCACCAATTGGATCCTTATCTGCTCTGCCTTCTTCCCTGGTTGTTGTGAAGCTCACATGATGTACTGTCTTGAAACTCATGTGAAAAAACCTAAGGCATTGATTCCCAAGTAGTGTTTTCTCCACCCCTCTTCCCCTAAAAGGGAGTTACTTCATGATCAAGTTAATTTGTGCAATGATAGTACTGTATTCCGCTTGCGGAGACTTACAATTTATATTGGCTTATAAAAGACTCTGGGTAGGGAGGCAGTAAAGTTAGGTTTTGTTGACCATGACTCCCTTTTATCACAGAAAATACTATATACATCATGGAATGTTATTTGGAAAAGTGTCTTCAGACATAAATTTACACATGTGGATACTGAGGCCTTATGAGGATAAAATTTCCAATTAAACCCTTTATTTGCTTCTTTACATGCTTCTTTATTTGCAGGTAGAGAACAGCAGAGGTTTGGTAAAATTTTTATTATACTTGGAGGGATTTAGGAAGAATTCTCAGCATCCTTAGTTTTATAAGTTTGTTTTTTATTTAATTATTATTATTATTGTTATGATTACTACTAATATGTGCCATTTGATTCTAACTAGCCTGTTTCCAAAGTATTCATGGTAGCTGTAGTAGAAATCGTGCATGCTCTCATTTATTTTGAATATATACTTATGACTCGACAGAACTATATTTGCGTCCAAAATCATACTATAATAGGAACATTTTGATGAGGTTCAAAAGTTCTGCCCATTTTACTCAGTTATGTATAATAGATGGTGATTGAATCCTGTGACATTTATCTATAGAACAAATTGTATGTAAAGTTTATATACTATATGAGACTGTAAATCAGCTACATGAACCAACTTCCCCTTGATTGCAAATTTTACCATAGTTACCTTTCTCAAGGGCCATTAGTTCCATTTGGATAGTATTGGCCAGCAGGTTGAAAGCCTGTTTTTGTATGCCACACGGCTTAGTCTTCATGCTTTCTCTCTCTTTTTTTAAAATAAAAGTTTATTTATTTTTAGTTGGTGGATAATTGCTTTACAATGTTGCGCTGGTTTCTGCAATACATCAACATGAATCCGTCATAGGTATACATATGTCCCTTCCCTCTTGAACCTCCCTCCCACCTCCCACCCCTCCGTGCTTTATGATATTTCCACAATGTAGCATTCCTTCCAGTATTCTAGATAAGGAATCTGAACAGTTGTATTCTCCCGACACTAGTACTTGTTAGGAGAGCCACTGTTCTTCCAGTTACCTGAATCCAAGAATCACTTCTGATTATTCTCAATGTTCCAGATAGAGCCAGTAACTAAATGCTCTGGATTCTAATTCTTCTATACTTCTGATGTTTCATGCTTTCTTTCTTCATTGTTGCTGTGATCATTATAAGGCAGGAGCTGGGGTAGTTTCCTAGGTCACCCCCCTACTATGTCTTTTCTAAGAACTGTCTGCATACCACAGCTGAAATACCTGACCATATCTGATTCTGATGCCATGCCATTGGCACAATGCTACCATTAAGAGAGCAGTGATACATTAGTGCTCTTCATGTGACTAGGGAAACTATACGTATTCATCCCTCTGTCAGAGAGAAGTACACTCTATTTATAATACTTCACCTAGAATTAAATGTTCGGTGTTTGATGTTACATATCCGGTGACCTATGTGTATGTCTCTTTAGGTAGCCATGACCTTGTCTCTGGGCTTCCCTGGTGGCTCAGATGATAAAGAATCCACCTACAATGCAGGAGACCTGAGTTCGATCCCTGGATTGGACAGATCCCCTGGAGGAGGACATGGCAACCCACTCCAGCATTCTTGCCTGGAGAATTCCCTTGGACAGAAGAGCCTGGCGGGCTACAGTCTCTGGGGTCACAAAGAGGCAGAAACTGCTGAGCAACCAAGCACAGCACAGACCTTATTTCACGGAGAAGTACTTACCATCCTCCTTACCTCTTCCTTAAATGGATCTCATAAAAATCCTTAGATTTTTGTGCTACATGTTTCTGGTCTCATTTTTCTACAGATTTTAGTCTCAAAATTGCTGCATAAGAGAAGTGTTTAATTCTCTGGATGTCTTATCATAAAATCTTTCCTGAATAGTGGCAATTTTCAAGTTTTTAATACCTAGAAGCATACATTTCAGCCACTTTTACATTCAAGCACTTCACTCCTAGAGAGGAATTTTGTCTCTAGATGAGTTTTGTTTCCTTGGTGTTGTTTTATTTCTAAGATGGGATGATAGTGTGGTAATGATCATGATTTAGACTTTGTACACCGCTTGCCATGTGCCATGCGCTATTCGCAGTGCTTTGTACTCATTAACACAAGATGAAGACTGTTTTTAAAATTTTCCCAACATTGTTTTTTTCCCATCATTTTTTATAGGAGATCGAACTAAAGTGTAGAACTGCCAAGCCTACCCAGTTACAAATATTTACCGTAATTATTTTCTTGATGTATTTCAGGTATTTATTGTTCATCTTTAAATCAGTTTGGTGAAATCTTATTGCAATCATTGTTTGAGCATGAAGAAACCAAGTTATAGGGGAACTATAACTTCATTACTCTTTGCTCTGGTGATTTTATAACCCATTAACATGCTAAAATCTAAAAGTGCTTGAAACCTCATTAGAATTTAACACACAACGGAATTTCAAATTATACTTTATTCTCAAGAGGAGATTTATTACGCCTTTGTATTTATAACATAGATGTTGCATTTTGAATAGCCTAGGAAGGAAGCCAAAGAAATTTAAAATATCAGTGTGTGAATACAAACCTAGGAAAACTCTTCTCATAGATTTTGCTTTTCTTTAAGAAATGGGATTATTTTGTAAAAAGGTTTGCTGCTGCTGCTAAGTCACTTTAGTTGTGTCTGACTCTGTGCGACCCCATAGATGGCAGCCCACCAGGCTCCCCCGTCCCTGGGATTCTCCAGGCAAGAACGCTGGAGTGGGTTGCCATTTCCTTCTCCAGTGCATGAAAGTGAAAAGTGAAAGTGAATTTGCTCAGTTGTATCCAACTCTGTGCGACCCCATGGCCTGCAGCACCAGGCTCCTCCGTCCATGGGATTTTCCAGGCAAGAGTACTGGAGTGGGGTGCCATTGCCATCTCCATTTATCTAAGACTAAATCAACAGTTTTATCAGTATTCATATTTAAATTTACATATCAATGTTGAAAGTCTTTCTCTTCCTTTCAGTTCAGTTCAGTTGCTCAGTCGTGTCCGACTCTTTGTGACCCCATGAATCGCAGCACGCCAGGCCTCCCTGTCCATCATCAACTCCCAGAGTTCACTCAGACTCACGTCCATCTAGTCAGTGATGCCATCCAGCCATCTCATCATCTGTCGTCCCCTTCTCCTCCTGCCCCCAATCCTTCCCAGCATCAAAGTCTTTTCCAATGAGACAACTCTTCACATGAGGTGGCCAAAGTACTGGAATTTCAGCTTTAGCATCACTCCTTCCAAAGAAATCCCAGGGCTGATCTCCTTTAGAATGGACTGGTTGGATCTCCTTGCAGTCCAAGGGACACTCAGAGTCTTCTCCAACACCGCAGTTCAAAAACATCAATTCTTCGGTGCTCAGCACTCAGCCTATACAGTGTGTTTAATAAAATATAGAACGTTATTCTTGACATTAAAAACTTTTCCATCTTAAGTATAGTGAAAGTGTTGGTTGCTCAGTCATGTCCAACTCTTTGCAACCCCATGGAGTGTAGTCCGCCAGGCTCCTCTGTCCATGAGATTTCCCAGGCAAGAATACTGGAGTGGGTTGCCATTCCCTTCTCCAGGGGATCTTCCAGATGCATGGATCGAACCTGCATTGGAGGTAGATTCTTTACTGACTGAGCCGCCAGGGTCTGCTGTATTTAATATAGAACCTGGTTGATAGGTACACGCATACTTTGCACTCTGTGGAAGATCCAGGCTTGCCTATTTTACTTATACAGTTGCTTCCCTGCGGCTTTTCTTATCAAGCATTTTCAGATGCAGTGCAATAAATAATCTTCCTAACACTGTGATAATTACTAGCCTGGAAAAGATAAGAACTATAGTGAAAGGTAGAATACATATGATGCTTTTTTATTTTGCCCTTTAAAGTGAAATGTTTTAATATTTATATTTACATAGCTTACTTTAATCTCTTGTGTTTAATATTTTAGTTTTGTTAGTCTTTGTAGGTTACTATATCAAAAGTTCCATACAGCTGTTGGCTCATTTAGTCTATTTTCTTAACTAATTTACATAAATTACAAAAGAAAATGTAGAGAAGTTTGTTTCTTAGTATTTTGCATAAAATTCAGATGTCAAGTCTTCATTAAATATTTAATAAAATGTATAATTAAGCGTAGGTATCAAAATATTCTTTTTTTTTATCAATTGTTTTCTTATAAAAGATGATATAGGGGCTTTTATGGGTACTTAATGCTGCCATTCTAGCACAAAATAGCCATAGACAAAGAGCAAATAAATGAAATGGCCATGTTCCAATGACATATTAATTGCAAAACAAGAGGTAGCCTTGATTTGTTCTGAGGGCCGTAGTCTGCTGACCCCTAGTGTAAGATTCCAACTGAAACTGGAAGAGGAGATGCAGGAACTAACTGACCAAGCAAGGAGGACCAACTAAGCAAAGGTTTCATTGACCAGTTTTAGGTGTTAATAACCAAAGTGTGCTTTGGTTCCATTTCCTTGTGAAATATTTTACACCTGTCTTTAGTGCCTAAGGTATACTAGGTACTAAAATACTAGCTGTTTAAAAAAACAAATGAATGAACCGTTCTCAGCAGCTATTAACTGCTTAACATGCCAAATGTGAAGACATTTTAGTTGTTAAAAATGGCAGAAGTTTATAATAAATGTGTATTTTATTATGAAAAATTTATAATGTGATTATTGAAACATACACAGGAAATGCTGGGAAATATAAAACCTCATGAATGTTTCCCTATGAATTAGAAAAGGCTGTTCTTACAAGACTGAGATAAAAGTTTTATATAAGGTTGTGGTTTTCTTTCTACAGAAAAATTTGATAGGTCCCCTCTGGAGCTTTTGTGGGTAGCAAGTGGGCCAGAGAAGTTTCAATTCTGTCCTTCTAACCTGGCTCTTAACTGAGGCGATTTAGCTTGAGAGTTTATTTTTTATGTCTCTGCATAATAATTTATATGAATAAAGGAAATAAGATAATGCTTCTTAAAAACAGTCATATGATAGTAAATTAATGAATGACATAAATATGGTATGTGCATTTTAATTCTTTTGTTCTAACCTGTGTAGTGTTCCTTTGGGTATACTTATTAAGAGCATTAGCTCTACTTGCCTTTTTTTAATCAAAGAATTTTAATAATGGCAAAATAGTAGTAACCTTTAAGCTAATTATGTCTGGGGGGAAGTACAGTTGACCAGACTATATAAGTCTGTTAACTATGGCACTTCTCTCTATTTAGGAGCATACTTTCTGCTCTGGAAAAACACAACAGCTATATATGGTTAGTCTTAGAATTCCAAAATAGAAAATTATGCCAGTATCTAAGTTGGGAATATTTAAGTTATATTAACTCTTAAACTATTACACATAGCAAGTTTCTGTCTGGGAAATATAAGAGGTAACAATTTGTATTCCTTCCTTCCTTTATGGATCAGTTTTTGTTAAGTGCCTACTGTGTGCCAGGCACCATGGATCTAAGGACAAGTGTAGTCTAAGTGCAAGAGAAAGAAAAAGTACCTGATTTTGGTGTCACCTTTGTATTTTAAATCGCTTTAGTATTAATAGATGCTTAGGGGAAAAAAAAAAAAACATGATATAAAGTAGTATTTATTTTTAAACTTTTTTTCCACAGTAGTATAAAGAGAATCATTGATAAAATATATATGAGCGTTAACTTCATTAAATGTTGTATTTGATCAGGGCTCCCTTAGAACTCTCATTTGCACTTTAGAAAACTTCTGGTTGTAGATGAGACAGGTTCAGCAGTAGACAAGTTAGGATTTGTTGTCTCTCTTCTAAGATGAGAATTGGAGAAGCTAAATGAGATGCCAAAGGTCCCAATGTTTTCCCAGCCCAGATCTTCACCTAGATTGTCGGTTCCTCCTCTTTACATTCTTTCTGATACTTTGCATTGACTCTTCCTCAGTTAGTGACCTGACAGCTTTCTCATATGAAGGAAGTCGCTCAGAAAGAGAGTAAATAGGTCCCTTAAATTTTTTAGTAGCTTCTTTACCTGCTATGATTCTTACTCTATACCATTCAAATACAACATCATTTTAAGGAAGACCCTCCATTTTAAAAAATGATTTCACAATATTTAGACACTTTTATCGCTAGAAAAGTATATTAGGGTCATCAAATCGTGTTTTTTCCCTTGTGTTTATGTTTTGGAGCTTGTGTAAGATTGCAGTTATAATGAGTTTTCGTACCTCAGTGATATAAGATAAAACATGACACAGTTTAATACAGGTAACTGTGGACTTGTGGTATAATCTGGATGGATAACTTCTGATGATCGCTTAAAAACTCTCGAATGATTCTAAAACATTCCTGGTTAATAGTTTTTGAAGGTACTGCAAATTTATTATTTTCTATTTCTCCGGCTATACTCAAGGGTAGTTGTAACCTTTTCCACTCACCCCAAGATACAGTACCTTTGTCCATTCTGCTCTTGAATAGCCAAATCCTTTTCTTCAGAAATTTTAGGTATTTTAGCTGCAGGTGATTTGTCTTACCTGAAAGATTATTGTGAGGAAGGGTAAGTAAACAGCAGATATTCTCTAGAAATAGTGATCTTGTTATCACATAAACATCTTCAGCTATAAGCAGTACATTTAGAGAAATATGTCAGATATATATGAACAGTTGGCGGCTCATGTTCTATTAATGTTGCATATTTTTATAGCATATTGGTTTTACTGTTGTTTTAAATTTACATAATTTTTTCCACTTCAAAAATAAATAAAGCTTATGTTGCGAAACATTGTTTCCTATAGCATAGTTTCCTGAAGTTTTAATAAAGCATTGCTAGTTTATTCAGCACTCAGTGCTTACTTTTTATACATTATAATTGCAGACGTGCGGTTTACAATTCATCGTGTGTTGTTTGTATACTTCATATAATATGGTAATGAAAAAGCAGAGCTCATAATTGTCTTTAAATGTAGCTTAGCATTATTCATTAGATTTACTCTCAAGTTGTTTTTCTGTTTTCTCAAGCATTTTCTGCAATGCTTATAGGAAATAATAGAATCAAATATTTTAGTGAAAAATGCAAATATAGTGTCAGTTGAAGTTAGAAAGTTAAACCTCTTGTTGCAATAAGGTTTAAATCTTAAATCTTGTTGGATTTAAATCTTGTTGGAAAATTTAAATATTATATAGTGTTTTTAATCATATTCTAATGACATGAGATTGTGTTTAGCTGTTTCTAAATTTCAGCTCTCCTTTGGTATTTATCCATTCCATTCCTTGTTGTTCTTTTAGTCGCTCAGTTGTGTCCAACTCTTTCGTGCCCCAAGGACTGTAGCCTGCCAGGCTTCTCTGTCCATGGGGATTCTCCACACAGGAATACTGGGGGATTCTCCACACAGGAATACTGGGGTTGGTTGCCATGTCCTTCACCAGGGGATCTTCCCCACTCAGATATAGAACCCACCTCTCCTGCTTTGGCAGACAGTTTCTTTACCACTGAGCAATCAGGGAAGCCCTTTCCACTCCTTAACCATGTAAAAAAGGTTCAGTACAGGTCACTAGAGTTGAATTTTCAGTTCTCTTTTTTCTAAAGTAGTATCTTAATCAGGTTTTCTGTAATATAGTGTTTCAAGAAATTATCTTAGTGAATTCAAACTTGGCCCCAATTATAGAGATCAGAGCTCTCAGACATAGGGAATACTTTTATAGTAGGAATTGCTTTTACAGATTGTGATTTTTAAATATTATATATACATACATATATATTAAAGTATATATGCTATGTAGATACTTCATATATAATATATACACATTTGTGTAATATATATGTGTGTGTATCAAATATATGGAACATCAGCACTTCACAGAGAAGAGTTCATGCAAAAAAGGAGGTATCCATTATAGATGGAGGTAGAGTGAGGGGTGGTTAATGAGAAGATTTATCATCTATAAAGATTTACACATATATGTATATATATATTTATATAATATGTTATATATAATAGTATAATTAAAATTAATATATATTCTGTATAAAATATTACTGCAATTATACTATGATATTTTATATGCAGTAATAATATGATACTATTGGTTATCCATATAATTCTCTATCCTCTCTCTTTCTATTTAATAAACAATGGATAGCTCTTTTCTTCTGTGAAATCTATGTACAGTGCTGGTGTTCCATGTATTTGATGCAATAGAGACAGCTCTAAAATACACCATAGAAATAAAAGTGTCTCCAAAGTGAAGCTATGAGTTTCCTTAAGAATAAATACCATATGTTGCTCAATAATCATTTGCATTAACTGCTTTTATAACTCTATTTCAGGTTCTACTTATTTGAAGTCAGTCTCATTGGTAACTGAGTCCTTAAATTCAGAAAGAGTAGAGTATGGAATCATAGGAAAAAATGTTATTTTTGAAATTCAGATAGAACTAGATTTAATACACAGGACCATCACTTACTTGCGTTGTTAACTTTCATAAGATCCTTAATTTTTCTCCTCTGTAGAGATAAAATAATATTCATATCATATGGTTATTAAGTGACTAAATTAATTTAAAATACTTGGTAAAAGGGCATTCAAGAAATCTTCATTCAGATCCATAATTATCTTAAAAGGCTTCTTATACTTTTAAAATATCAATTTCTAACTTGTAGTAAAATATTTAATACTTAATTTTATACATATGTGGTCCAGGTGAATGATGAATTTGCCATACCATCTATTCTTCCAAGTATCACACAACTACGTTTTTTGTCTAAGAAGGTAGAATTGAAAAGCTATTGAGAAGTAGATCCAGTAGCGTGATAATTTGGAAGACAAAAAAGGAGCCAATTGCAGGACACAGGATGCTTGGGGCTGGTGCTCTGGGATGACGCAGAGAGATGGTATGGGGAGGGAGGGGGGAGGGGCTTCAGGATTGGGAACATGTGTACACCCGTGGCAGATTCATGTTGATGTATGGTAAAACCAATACAGTATTGTAAAGTAAAATAAAGTTAAAAAAAAAAAAAAAGGAGCCAATTGAAAAGAAATCAGCCTGCTTCTCAACTTTTGTTCTGGGAGGAAGATGTGAATACTTCCGTCAAGGACATGAGAAGGAAAATGGTACATAAATACATTATAAAGGGTGCTGTAAGTGTTTTCATGCTTCAGAGATAAACAGATAATCATTTCCATATACAAGTTAAAAATAGTATGGAAATAGTTTTTCATGGGAGATTAACAACTGAAGTCAGAAATGTTTGTGGTTGCTCATATGGAGGAGGCTTTGTTAGATGAATGTATTGTCTGGGCAAGAAGTAGTCACTAATTTGTGTGAGCTGTTGCTTTCAAAATTCAAAATCCTGTGCAGGGTGGCTCTGATTTCAGATAAAGTTGCCTATGTTAGTAGAATTATCATTTCTCTTTTTATTTTTGAATTATTTATGAGCAGGAATTTTTCTAATGGAAAAAATCTTCTCCCTGGCCTTGTTTATTATCAAAGTATAATGTTCCTGTACAGTTGCTTAGGTATTCATAATAAGCTTGTGGATCCCAAAAGGGATGGAAGAATTATTTCTGGTGGTCTTTGAGTATGTAATTGCTGCCAGTTGAGAAAGCAAAATTCCAAATAAGTTGAAAGAGCTTTCACAAATAACACAACATAACTGCAAGGCATGAAGCTCAATATATAGTTTATATAATAGTACCACAAAATATTCAAGGACCTGTCCAACAAGGGTCTTCACAGAGGTATATATTAACCGTCTGCTGGACACTGTACTTGTTTTAATTTATTAAAACATTCTGGCTGTGCATTTGAAATTATGCCTGTTGAAAACATACACTTATAGCTTTTCTGTTTCGTTGTGAGCATTACCAAAAGCACCTAACAATAACAATAAAATCATGATCATCAAAAGGCAGAAAATTCTTCATCTTTGTTAAGATATATTGGAATAAAGTGGTTTTGAGATCTAGGCCAAGGACATCTAGTGGAATTTATTTACTCTTCTTAATAGTGTATTGGGGAAATACAATGTAAAAATCCAGACTTTGAAAACAGTATATAAGTGAACTACAAAATCCCTCTTTACTTTTCAGAAAAGTTTGATACAGTGTTCATTTAAATATGGAACATCTCATAATAGCTTTGCTTTATGGTTAGATTTAATTTTGTGCATCATTTTAGGAACATTTCTGATATTTTGACAAGGGATACGTTTGTATCTGATCTAGCTGAAATTCAGTCATAATTTACTAAAGCAAGTTTAGGGATGACCGGATTGCCTGTATTTTCAGGCCATTTCTATATCATTTACTTCTATTTTCATTTTTATCTGTCAACAGTTCAGAAAAGGTTTTTATAGTTAATTATTCTCTGTAGACTTAGGTTTCATACGAAGAGACCATCTACCCAATATCTCTCTTTCTACTCTTTTACTCACCTCATTAAAATATAAATTCTCTAATTTCCATTATTGAGTATTATTTTTCCATTATACAAACTAGAAGCTTGAATCAGTAAGTGAATTCTGTATATATTTTCTTCATTATGTATGTAAGACCCATATAGGTCTTGACTACACCACTTGAGTCAAGGTCCCTCTCACTTTATATCTAAAGATAATTACTATCTCTACCTCTCACCCAGTGGTTTTCAACCAGAGGGAATTTTGCCCCCAGAAGACATTTGGCAATATTTGGAGACAGGTGGAGTTGTTACAACTGAGGATGTGGTCCTATGGGCATGTAGTAAGTAGAGGCCATTGATAATGATAAACATCAGACAAAGCACAGGACATCACACCCGCATAACAATTTATCAGCCCAAAGTGACAGTAATGCTTAGATTAAGAAATGCTGCTCTAAGCCCTCTTCCATCATTCTTGCTCCAGATGACTCTTTTCAAAGTAGTACTCTCATTGAATAAATCACCTGAGGAGTCATTGTCCATGGATATTGTCTTGAGTATATGATTTAAATTTTCGACCTTGGTTTCAAACTTGTACAGCTAATATATCCCAACCCCCGGCTTTTGTTGTGATGGTGTCTTCCATAGAATACAGCATGAATTTTAGGCCCCCAGGGTCTTTTCAGCATTTTCCTTTCTTTGATTCTGGGAAATTGTACTCTCTGTACTTCTAAACTCCCAGCTCTTAAGTCTTAGAAGGCTTGGTTGACTTTTATGAGACAGTTGGTCCAATGAGAATGTGTCATTATCTGTATGTTACTTATAACCATTTATTTCCTCCTATCTACTATTATCTTTGGTTTAAAAAGGTTGTTTCTATCACTGAAATCCATTTTACAAAAATTATTTAATATGGAGTGGATGGACTTTTATATAAAACGGATGAAACCAAAGTTTCATTTACTTGAGCAGAATGAAACACTTCAGTTTCCTGATTTTCTGCTTATTTCCAAGCAAACTTTGAGCTATATATCTAAGAATATTAAGGTGTTAACTTCTGTCTTATTCTTTAAATTTTTGATATATATTTCATCATAAAAATCGTTAGAGAATATACATTTTTTATAACAGGAACTACCTGTTAATAGATTTCTATATACCTCCTGGTTTTCTGTGTAGCAGTTTGTATATACACAATGGATATTTAGTAAATGTGTCAATGGCCATGTCATAAAAAGTAGTGCTAGAATCAGAGTAAACAGAAGACAGAATCTTACCTAGGTAGATTTGTAGAGTATAAGGGCTAAATAAATACATGGGTAAATATATATGGCTTTTCACTGAAAATTCACTAAAATGAACTATGATGTTGTTTAATTGCTAAGTCATGTCCGACTCTCTGTGACCTCATGAACTGCAGCACAGCAGCTTTCCCCATCCTTCACTAGCTCTCAGAGTTTGCTCAAACTCAGGTCCATTGAGTCAGCCATGCTGTTCAGCCATCTCATCCTCTGCTGCCCTCTTCTCCTTTTGCTTTCAATCTTTCCCACATCAGGGTCTTTTACAATAAGTCAGCCAAAGTATTGGACCTTCAGCTTCAGCATCAGTCCTTCTGATGAATATTCAGGGTTGATTTCCTTTAGGATTGATTTGTTTGATCTTGCAGTCCAAGGAACTCTCGAGTCTTCTCCAGGACCATAGTCTGAAAGCATCAGTTCTTCGGTATTTAGCGTTCGTTATGGTCCAACTCTCACATTCATACATGACTACTGGAAAAACTATAGCTTTGGCTGTATGGACCTTTGTCAGCAAAGTGATGTCTTTGCTTTTCAATACGATGTCTAGGTTTGTCTAAAAGAACTAAAAACAGGGAATATACTCCATTCTGAAAGTTGGGAACCTCCTCACCTTTAAACTTCAAACTCATAGGAATACCTTCCTGATGTTATCCCATTTTGACCTGATTTTTTAAAAAATAGGATATAGAGATTTGTTACTTAGCTCCCATAAATTAATGTACTCCTCAGCAGTATACAAAAGGAAGAAAGTTTCCTGGGAACTTCCCAGTTATTGCAATTTGGTAGAGTAAGGGCTGGGTTCACTGTTAGGAAGTTGACCCTTGCACTTTGGAAATCCATTCCTCAATTTAGTAATGGGCTGTGTAGAACAGAAGGAAGAATTTACAGTTATGATTTTTTTTTGACTTGTTTAATTTTTTTTGTGGAGATTAAATAAAACATGCAAGGAAGAGTCTCCTAAGTGCCCATCTCCTCCCTTCAGAAACCCAACTTTATCTTGTGTAAGGAAGTTACGACCAACCTAGATAGCATATTAAAAAGCAGAGATATTACTTTGCCAACAAAGGTCCGTCTAGTCAGGGTTTTTCCAGTGTTCATGTATGGATGTGAGAGTTGGACCGTGAAGAAAGCTGAGTGCCGAAGAATTGATGCTTTTGAACTGTGGTGGTGCTGGAGAAGACTCTTGAGAGTCCCTTGGACTGCAAGGAGATCCAACCAGTCCATCCTAAAGGAGATCAGTCCTGAGTATTCATTGGAAGGACTGATGCTAAAGCTGAAACTCCAATACTTTGGCCACCTCATGCGAAGGATTGACTCATTGGAAAAGACCCTGATGCTGGGAGGGATTGGGGGCAGGAGGAGAAGGGGACAACAGAGGATGAGATGGCTGGATGGCATCACCGACTCGATGGACAAGAGTTTGGGTGAACTCCAGGAGTTGGTGAGGGACAGGGAGGCCTGGCGTGCTGCAATTCATGGGGTCACAAAGAGTTGGACACGACTGAGCGACTGAACTGAAGAACATCATTTCCTAACTAACCATATAGCTTGGAATGACCTCTCAGGCATAACTAAAGATTTTCTGAAAACTTTATTTAGAAGAGCCCTTTTCCCTCTCCCTCTCTCTCTCTCTCATATTTTTTCTTGATTGGAAAATATCCCATTATGCACTATTAATGAAAAATAATGAATTCTTTCCTTTCAAAACAGATTATTTCCAATGACCAAAATATTGTAGCTAATATTTTAACATTATCATAACTCCACTGTTATATTTTTATCACACCTAATGTCTGTCAAAAATTTGATCAGAGTAACTGATTTTCTGAGGACTGCTATAAGCTTGCTCTGGTTAGAATCTGAGATGATCTGAGGTAGACTGTAAATACTTACTTTTTAAACGTTTACTATTTATTTGATTGCATTCACATTCTTGTCCCAGGTCATACATCTTACATGAAACTAGGTCATCAACCTGGAAAGAATGGGTCCTGAGAGTTGGAATATTGATATATCAGAGATTCAGAATGACTGGAATGCTCAAACAGAAACACTGTGTATGTATTACTTGCTCAGTCGTGTCCAACGCTTCATGATCCCATGGACTGTAGCCTGGTAGGTTCCTCTGTCCATGGAGTTTTCCAAGCAAGAATACTGGAGTGGGTTGCCATTTCCTTCTCCAGTGGATCTTCCCTACCCAAGGATCAAACCCAGGTCTCCCACACTGCAGGCAGGTTCTTTACCACCTGAGCCGCTAGGGAAGCCATGGAATTCCCACCTGATCTTTTACCATCTGTTCTGATTGTTTACCCCCAAATAATGAGTTTGGTAGTACTAATTAAAATTAGATGGACTGCTAAAACTTTGAATCCTTTCCTTTTGTGCTTTCACTCTTACGGCTTAGCTACCATTATTAAAGCAATATATACTAGTGTTTCTTGCTTATGAGTAAGCCTGAGAATAATTTGCACATAATACATTTAGTCATGAAGTAAAAATAATTATTTTCTGATGCCTTTAAATTGTTCACTCCTCTCCTTATATCTTGTTCCTTTCTTCCCTTTCACTAATCATATTTCTAACCATAATAACTTACTGTTACACTGACCAATATGAAGAATAAAAGTTAAATCCCATTAGAAGCCAAATAACATAGAGTTTCAGCTGTTAAGCTGTGGGTTCATTTATTTGATTGTTGCTTACAAGATATTATCCTCATCTGTTACAAAGGCTTTCTAATATTTATGAGCTACCAATTTTACTTAATTTTTCATAATTGTTCTGTAAAGTCAGAGAAAATAGGGTCAGAAGAAATAGAATAGGGTCTATTAATTCACCATTAATTCATTTTTATACAGTTTCATCACATGATTTCATGTTATGATTTTTATATTGAGAAGATACTCAAAAGTGCATAGATGAGTAACTGGTAAACCTTAACCGTCCTGTCACAATTACAGTTTCTATTCTAATATACTTAGTTGTTAAAAAAGATGGGACTAAAGTAAGTTTTATTCATTGGCTGCTGAGCATGACTTTATGATAATTATTCAAATTTATTTAAAAGTAATTTAAAAATTCGTGCATTTATAGTGATGAATTGTGTTGATTTTGATGTTATTTTTTATAAAAACTTTAAAGATTTTTCTGTGACTATCATGCTCTGTTGAAAATGTAGCAAATTTGGCTTTTTCTTAATTCTGTCCATTGCAGAATCCTACTAAGGTAGTATGTTATTTGCTTCTAACTTTCCCGTGTCCCTTCCAAGCTGGAACCTGGCCTGAGTTCTTCCTTTCTTTACTGTCTGTCTCCTTTTGTCTTTCTGTCACTAAGAACTCCCATGTTTTATGTTCTGGCCTAAATCTGGCATTCTTGCCAAGTTATTCCTTTGCCTTTTTGTCTTCTGGTTTCTCTTTACATTGGAAAACTTTTTTTTTTTTCTGATTACCATCTATGTGCAAGTCACAGATTAGCTCTAATTCAGGTTAGCAGGCTTTTCATTTAAACACACTTTTGATCCCCCTAACTATGGATTTGCTTTCTTAAAGTTTTACATTTCACTTTGGGAAAATAAACGGAAATGATGACCTTACTCACTGATATTGTTTAGGGAGGTTGATATGCATTTTTACATACATAAAAGAATAGTTCCCTATTATTTTCCCATATAGCACCTAAGAATAGCAAAATAGCTTTAGTTGTAGTTGAAGAATAGAATTGCCTCAAATATTGCATAAATTTATTATCCCTTTAACTGAAATCTTTAACTTGATATCAGTCAATAACATAAATCCAAATTAAGAAAATTAATAACATTAGCTATAAAACTACTGGATAAGTAATGTTTAACATTTAGTAGATTTTTGTTATTTATTCTTTTTGAACATCCTACACATGCAGAGTCAATTTAATTATTCTGAGTTGCAATTATGAATTTTTGTCGTTGATTAGTCTGTTTTAATTTGGAAATGTCAGTGCTTTATCTAGCAGTTTTCAAGAGTAAATTATGACCATTTTATGGGATTTCATCTTTACTATTCGTGATTATTTCCTTTATTACATTTCACAATTGGTTATTGTCAATGTTTTGGGAGCTATCAAATTTTATAAAGTGGAATACTTTAAAATATTAAATTTTCTAACTAGTTACTGCTATTATGTAGGAAAACTCACATTGTTTTATGGATTGATCTTGTACCTGGCTACTTGCTATACGCTATTAACAGTTCTTTTATATTTTCAAATGATTGCTTTTTATGTTTAAAAGGCAAGATGGATTGTCTTACTTTCTAACATTTAATTACTTCATGTTTCTTTTTTTGTTATATTGATTAAGAAGCCCAATGCAGTGATACATTTTAGTAGTGATGCAGTTTATCCTGTGCTTCCTCTAAGAGAAATTCTTAATATGATGAAACAGTGTTTCTTCTTCCCACTTGTTTCCCGCCTTTTGATTTCTTACTCAGGGTTAGGTTTGAATAGTACTAAATGCCTTTTGGCATCTAATTAAAAATTCCTATTGTGTTTTTCATTTAATTTCATAACATGTTACATCAAAATAGATTCTCGCATGATGAAAGCAAACTTGAAATCCTAGTATAAACAGTTTTTCTCCAGTGTATTGTGATGAGACAACATTGTATCCATATTTTCACAGCTTTTAATTAACACAGTATTGTTCCCATATACTATTACTGTATAAATGTCATTTACTTCTGATAGTTTGTTTTCCTTATAGAGGACTCCCTTTCTTTTTAGAACTTCCTGCCAACTACAGCATGGTCATTTCTCTGGATCAAGTGTCCATATGATCTCTTTAGGCTGTGGATAACCATCTTTATTGCCAGTTCTTTAATGTAGGTGGGGATTGAGGACACAGGCCACCCTGTCGACTCCTTGGAATATAGTAAATGAAAGGTTAACCCCAAAGATTGGCCCAAGACCTTTTTCAGCTCCTGGAATTTATTCATCTTCGGCTGAAATCAACCGCACATTGTCATCTGCAGAGCCCTACCTTGTGCGTACTGGGATCTTTGGTTTTAGTTTCCAGTCTGATTCCATCTTTTCCTATTTCTCAGAAGTTCTCCAAAATTTCTAGTCTCTTCATAGCATTCTTCTTTATTGTCCAGTATCATCATTCTGTGTATCTGCATGTACGTGTGTGTACTTGCAGAGGGCGCTTAGTCCCACCGTCACTACCAGTACACCTTAGCAGAGATTTAAAATGAGGGGGGCACATGCTGTCAGGCTACTAGCTTGATCCCACTTCTCAATGGTTTATTAAAATGAAAAATCCTTATAAAATAAAGCTTTGTTCTTCTGTTACATTGTAAAGTCATCATCCATTAGACAAGTTACTTCCTGCAATTAAAAAATAATCAGTCGATTTCATTTAAAATGTATTTACAACTTATAACAAAATTCCATTTTGAGGGGTAGGGTTGGGGAGGATGGTCCTCAGAGTCCACAGTGATAATTCTCATTATTCATAATTCCGTACTTGAAATCGCATCCTTTCCTGGCTGTTATCTTTCTCACATTATCTTCAAGTTTGTGGTAATTACACTTTCATTGATTCACTAAGTTTATTTTTAATGAGCTTCTGAATTATTCTATTGGGTTACATGAAATAGATTAGCTATTTTCAGATGAATTGACATAACATCAATGAAGTTAAGTCGCTCAGTCGTGTCCGACTCTTTGCGACCCCATGGACTGTAGCCTACTACACTCTTCAGTCCATGGGATTTTCCAGGCAAGAGTACTGGAGTGGGTTGCCATTTCCTTCTCCAGAGGATCTTCCTGACCCAGGGATTGAACTGAGGTCTCCCGCACTGTACGCAGACGCTTTACCATCTGAGCCACCAGGGAAGTCCCAGAGTAAATGGTGATGACTATTCTTGATGCTGTCTTGCTAGTAGCAAAAAATAAATTTAATAGTTACTATACTTAAAGTAACAAAACTCTATTCTGTGTTTATTTACAGTTTTAAAAGATCATGTTTTAGTTTCAAAAACTGGAACTACTATTCTTTTGTAGCTTCCTAGGTGATGGCACCCCACTCCAGTACTCTTGCCTGGAAAATCCCATGGATGGAGGGACCTGGTGGGCTGCGTCCATGAGGTCTCGAAGAGTCGAACATGACTGAGCGACTTCACTTTCACTTTTCACTTTCATGCACTGGAGAAGGAAATGGCAACCCACTCCAGTGTTCTTGCCTGGAGAATCCCAGGGACGGGGAAGCCTGGTGGGCTGCCATCTATGGGATCGCACAGAGTCAGATACGACTGACGCGACTTAGCAGCAGCAGCTCCCTGTCCCACAATGAAAATAAGAGATTGTGTTTTAAATGCCATTTCAGATATTCACTTTCTGAGTGGCTCTTAAAAAAAGATGAGTAGCAGTTTTCTTGGTAAAGTGTGTTAAACAAGAGTGTTTAAGTGTTTCTTGTTTAAGTCAAATTTAGTCACAATTTTTTGGTTTTTATTAGTAAAAATGTTGTGAAATTTTTGGTGCCAGAGTAAACCTTTTACATATTTGTCTCTCAATTTGTCAAGCTGTTTTTCTAAAATGGAAAGAGCTGTACATAGTTAAAAAAAACCCCACAAATTCTATATTCCTTTAAAATTCCCACCCCATGGATTTTTGTAGTTGAATATGGATAGGGATTTCTTCCCATGTGTCCTAAGCATCATACAGCTTGGCGTACAATCCATATTTTAGAGTTTATCATTGTCATCACGTAGTACCTATGGCCTAGCATGTTGGGCAGTCCTCTGCTAAGAGCTATAAAACAGTTATTTTAAAAATATTCTTGGCTTCTTGTGGTTGATGTGAAAGTGGGTGTTTCTGGACAGAGCTCTAGTTACTCAGGATTCTGTCTCGTTTCTCTACAAACAAGTCAGTCCGTGTGAGTCTAACATAGTTTGCCTTTAGACTCATCTGAAATTTGAATCAACTCAAATATAGCCCATCTGTATTCAATATTCCTCTTCTATAACTTGATTTGTTGTATTTTATACACCCTAGGAATTAGCAACATAGCAAATGGCAGGAAATGGCCATTAATTATTTTGCTTAGAAGGATGGACAAATAAGTACTGAGAAGCTTACTGTCATTTCTTAGAGTGTTTAAATGTCAAGCATATTAAAATATAGCATTAATCTGTATACAATCTTCCCATAATTCTCTTTTTTTGGATTAATGAACCTATTATAAGCAAACAGACTAATGTTATGAGATATTGAAAACTCTACACTATTGGGGGAGGATTAACGTACACATAGTACTATATATAAAATAGATGAATAATAAGGACCTACTTACAGGACAGAGAAGATATATTCAAGATATTATTGACTATACTGCAAGATATATTCAATATCTTATTGTACTCTATAATGGGAAAGAATCGGAAAAGAAATATATATATACATATATATGTTTAACTAATCATTTTGCTGTACACCTGAAGCCAGCACAACATTGTACATTAAATGTATTTCAGCTTTTTAAATGATTAAATTTTTTTTTTTTAATTTTTGCAACAAAATTTTATTCAACAGCAAGGAGTAAAATAGAAACGCTTTATCTGTCTGCTGATCTACTTATAAGTGTGAATGCATCTTTAGAAACATAAACATGACTGAGCGACTGAACAGAATTGAACTGAATTTAAAAAACAAACTGTATTAGACAAGTACCATGTAGTACCATTTTGGAGAAGGCAATGGCACCCCACTCCAGTACTCTTGCCTGGAGAATCCCATGGATGGAGGAGCCTGGAAGGATGGAGGAGCCTGGAAGGCTGCAGTCAATGGGGTCGCTGAGTTGGTCACGACTGAGTGACTTCACTTTCACTTTTCACTTTTCATGCATTGGAGAAGGAAATGACAAGCCACTCCAGTGTTCTTGCCTTGAGAATCCCAGGGACGTGGGGAGCCTGGTGGGCTGCTGTCTATGGGGCCGCACAGAGTCGGACACGACTGAAGCGACTTAGCAGCATGCAGTACCATTTAAATGAAAGGGTTTCCTTGATAGCCTGATAGCTCAGTTGGTAAAGAATCTGCCTGCAATGCAGGAGACCCCAGTTCAATTCCTGGGTCAGAAGATCCCCTGGAGAAGGGATCGGCTACCCACTCCAGTGTTCTTGGGCTTCCTTTGTGATTCAGCTGGTAAAGAATCTGCCTGCAATGCTAAGTATTTAATAAATATCCAAACAATACTTTAAATATTGATTAAATATTTTAAATGAGAAACAAAAAATTGCAGTGTACCTAGTCAAAACCAAGGGATTTTTTTTTTACTCTTTGATTAAACAAATCTGTTTTGTTTCTCTCATAAAATATCCACTTTATCCCTTCTAAACATCACTGACTCGATGGACATGAGTTTGAGCAGGCTCCAGGAGTTGGTGATGGACAGGGAAGCCTGGCATGCTGCAGTCCATGGGGTCGCAAAGAGTCGGGTACAACTGAGCAACTGAACTGAGCTGAACTGAAATAGCACATTACTAGTTAAAAGCAAAAAGATAACATGCTATAAAGGAATATACAAGAAATTGTTACCTCAGAATGAACATAATGATTGTAAATCAGGATGTCCCCTCAGTACTGAATATCAAGATCACGAACATGATGAACAAGGCTTCTTCCTTAACAATTAGAAAAACCTCCCCAACCTCTCCTTTCTTGAAGACTTACTTTTAAAACTGAGGAATGCAATATCCAGAATGCCATCGTAAGCAAGAGTCTTAGGTTATCTCTCTGTTCTTATGTTTGTTTTGTCTTTGGCCTGCATTGATGAGAACTTATTTCCAAGTGAAATGCGTGAATCCAAACGAAACAAACCTAAGCAGGCTAGATTTTTTTAGTGCATGTTTTCCTTGCATTTTTCAAGTCACAGAAATAAGTATTTCATTCTGCAAGAGGGCTGTATTTCTTATAAGAATGATGTACGTAATGACTTGTAAGAACTTCCTGTCATTGAACTCGAGTTTACTTTTAAATGTCTTTTAATAATTCCTATCATGATTATCAATCATTTTTACTTTCAGGATTTAGTGTTCACTACACAAGTGTCTCTTGCTCTTCTCACTGAATGTGTGTATAAGCCAGCCAGACATTTTCTCCCCTGCAACTACTGTTCCTTTCTGCTAGTATTTTAATTATTTATAGCTGTCAGGCACTTATTTGTCTTTTAAAGGTCTTCCAATCCCAATCAGAATGAATAAACAATTAAAAGGAAGAAAGGTTTTGTAGATTTTCTTTTCCTTTTGATTGTGTGTGTTCTATATAACACTTAAATTATTCTTTATGAAATTAGTACATCCAGGAAACCAGAGATTTATGCCTTAGGCTGGGTGAATGGAAAATATGTCAGTGCTTCCTTTGTGAGGTTTCCAGGGTGCCACAGGAGATTTTTAAATGCGCTGCTTATTTGTGTTCTCCCCAGATCTTTTTCAGTTTATTGTAATGCTGGAGAAATAATTAAAATGTTGCCTAGCCTTTCCTATGCTCTACACCTCACTGAAAACATGTCGGCATAGTAAGCAAACGTTCGTCATGTCTCAATAAAAAACAGATCCTGCCAAGGATCATGCCAAAACCAACCAAGCGTGACAGTCAAATCAATGTATGTTTTGGTTACAATTTTTATTTTTGCCTTTGCTTTAGCAACTTGACTCTGGTATAGGTTGTTCCCTATGGCTTATCATTTTATGGCATGACAGTTCCTGAAATGGACAAGGCTTCCTGCTAACCTTTGCCATGTGTATATGTGTGACAACATAAACTATAAAAGAAAGTGACATTTGACTCAGTAAATATTTGTGTTACATCCCCTACATCTGTTTTACAGAACTTCCCTTATACCTCCATCTGTATTCACTGAACAATACTGGCTTCTACCTTTTGTCTGAATGTTACCAATTCTGGAATCAGTATCCCAATTTTCAAGTTAGACTTTATATTATTATTGACCCAAGAGAGTTAATTCTCTCATCAGTTTATATTCACATCATAAATTAATTTGGTTGTTTTTTTTATTTATTTACTCTTTTACTATTTGAGGGGCAGAGCATATGTATCATGCTGTGTGTTAGACCACACAGCCAGCTTATTGCTGCTGAGTCATATAAAAATTTCAAAAGGGATTATCTTTTTAATTTGATATTAAACTGGGCATAAAAATTAATGGGTCAAAACTACGGTCATTTAGAAGCTTGTTTTCTTGGATAAGATTATCCCTGATGCTGTTAAGTGCTTGGAGTCTAATACATTCTAATCGTGACTTCAAGTCTATATTTTTTAGTTATTGTCTGTGTGACTTTGGAGAAGTTACTCAGGCTCTCTTGGTTTTAAGTTTCTCGTTAATGGAATTTACCCTATAGGATGCATTATGTTTTCCTTACCCTTTTTCCCTGGTGGTTTTGTAAGGTGGCATCCTGTTTCATACTAGTGCTGATTGTTTTTTGAGTTTTATGTGCATATTTACTTTTGTCCTTTCCTGTCAACGTAAAATCAGTGATGATTTAATATATATTGGCTTGACTCTCTGTACAATGAGGAATTCAATATGACTTTCATCCCCCTTCACATTCCAGTGCTCTGTAATGTACTTTACATATTTTGGGGCTTCCCTGGTGGCTCAGATGGTAAAGCGTCTGCCTGCAGTGCGGGAGACTGGGGTTCGATCCCTGGGTCAGGAAGATCCGCTGGAGAAGGAAATGGCAACCCACTCCAGTACTCTTGCATGGAAAATCTCATGGACAGAGGAGCATGGTAGGATACAGTCCATGGGGTAGCAGAGAGTCAGACACAACTGAGCAACTTCACTCACTTTACATATTTTTGAAAAGAAAAGCCTTATCTTTGCAAAATAATTATTAAAAAGTATTGTTTTGCTTTCAGTTCAGTCACTCAGTCATGTCCGACTCTTTGCGACCCCATGAATCGCAGCACGCCAGGCCTCCCGGTCCATCACCAACTCCCGGAGTTCACTCAAACTCATGTCCATTGAGTCAGTGATGCCATCCAGCCATCTCATCCTCTGTCGTCCCCCTCTCCTCCTGCCCCCAATCCCTCCCAGCATCAGGGTCTTTTCCAATGAGTCAGCTGTTTGCATGATGTGGCCAAAGTATTGGAGTTTCACCTTTAGCATCAGTCCTTCCAATGAACACCTAGGACTAATCTCCTTTAAAATGGACTGGTTGGATCTCCTTGCAGTCCAAGGGACTCTCAAGAGTCTTCTCCAACACCACAGTTCAGAAGCATTAATTCTTCGGTGCTCAGCTATCTTCACAGTCCAACTCTCACATCCATACATGACCACTGGAAAAACCATAGCCTTGACCAGACGGTCCTTTGTTGGCAAAGTAATGTCACTGCTTTTGAATATGCTATCTAGGTTGCTCATAACTTTCCTTCCAAGGAGTAAGTGTCTTTTAATTTCACAGCTGCAGTCACCGTGATCTATTTAAAACAATGCTCTGTCCTCTGTTTAACTCAGTAATTTTCTCTGTAACAATCTGTAAACGTTGAGGAACAGCTAGGTTCCATTTTCTTGTTTATGAGTCTTTTATCTCAGGTTCCATGAATATCACACCCCTGATTTCTTCCTATAGAGTATGTCTGCTCCTTCTCAGACTCCTTGCCAGCTCCTTTACTTCTCATAGACCTCTAAATACCACACAGTCCTGTGTGATCCCTCCAAATTCTCACCCACCGGTGTGTTTTCACATACCATCCATTTGAAAACGACTTAATTTTTGTGTCCTACACTCTCAGCTTCCCTCGTAGCTCAGTTGGTAAAGAATCTGCCTGCAGTGCAGGAGATCTGGGTTTGATCCCTGGGTCAGGAAGATTCCCTGGAGAAGGAAATGGCAACCCACTTGAGTGTTCTTGCCTGGAGAATCCCATGGAGAGTCTGGCAGGCTACAGTCCATGTGGTCACAAGAATCGGACACGACTTAGCGACTAAACCAGTAAACCACCACCCATACACTCAACTGCCTCTTTGGTATTTTGCCTTGGATTTCTCCCTCAAATCTCAGATTTATCCAAAATGGAGTTTGTAATTTCCCCCAATACCCAAAACCTGCTTCTGGCGAAGGAAACTTTCTATAACTTTTGTAGTAACCCTCTGTCTGTAATATTGCTTTTTGTCTTAAAGTCTTTTTTTTTTTTTATAGTGCGTATACTGAATACAGTGAACCAAGCTTTTTTTTGGTTAGTGCCGCTCTCATTTATCTTTTTCAGTCACTTGACCCTCCATACGTTTTATATATGGCTGTTATAAACGGCATGTAGCTGTGTTTAGTTTTTCATCCAACGTGGCAATCTGTGTTTTTACCTATGGGCTTAGTCATTTATAATTATTCAAATTAGAAAACTATTTTGAGTGCTTACTCTTATTTTTTGCCCTCTGTCTAGTCTGCTTTTTTCATATTTTTCTTAACTGTTTAAGATTTTTGTCTTTCATTAGTTTTTTCCCTATCGTTAATAGTTTTTTATCTTGAAATTCTTGAAATAATTTCAGGCTTAGAAAAGGTTTCAAAAATAGTACAAAGAATTTCTGTATACCCTTGACCCAGAATATCTAATATAAATATCTCATGTCCCTGCAATGTCAAAATCAGAAAATTAATATTGATATGATACTATTCTTTAATCTATAAGTATTATTAAAATTTGTCCATTTTCCCTATTATTCTTCTTCTGGTTCATGTTTCAATCCTGGAACACATGTTGCATTTCATTGTCACTTCTTTATTCTCCTTTAATTTGGGACACATTGATTTTTGTCTTTCATGACCTTGCATTTTTGACAAACACTGGCCTATTATAGGGTTTAATGCCTGTCAATTTACGTTTGTATTATGTTTTCTCATGAATAAGTTCAAGCTATGCATTTTTGGCAAGAATAGGAGTAGAATTTATTCTTTTCAGTGCGTCATACCAGGGTCTAATAATACCTGTGTGTCTCACTACTGAGGATGATGGGCTTTCCCACGTGGCACTGGGAGTGGTGAAGAACCTACCCGCAGTGCAGAAGATATTGGGATGCAGGTTCAATCCCTGGGTTGGGAAGATCCCCTAGAGGGAGGGCATGGCAACCCACTCCAGTGTTCTTGCCTGGGGAATCCCACGGACAGTGGAACCTGGTGGGCTACAGTCCACAGGGTCACAAAGAGTTGGACACAACTGAAATGACATGACTGAAGTTGGGCACGACTTAGCATGCATGCACTGTGATGTTATTTGTGATCACATGGTTCAAATAGTAGTTCTCTTTCTGATTAATAAGTATGTTGTGGGGAGATACCATGAAACTATGTAAATATCCCAATTTTTATCATAGTTTTACGAGCTAATCATAGTATACATTAATGATTCTTGCTAGAAATAATTATATGGTGATGCTTGTCAAAATGTGGTTATTTTATTTCCATCATTCTTTCCAAGTTTAATAGTTAAAACTCTACAATAAGGAAGAGTTTCTATCTTCCTCTCTTCTTTCATCTCTCTCTCTCTCCCTGTCTGTCAGTTCATGAGCATTAGTTTTGTTTTACGAATTTTGCTGAATAACTTTATTATTTTGTTGCTTCATTTGTGCCAAATTTGGTCATAAGAGGACTTTCATGTTACTTACTGTCCTCATCAGATTTTGAGCATCCCTTACTCTTTAGCACCAAAAGATGTTTTAAGATTTTCTTGTTTCCTCTCTTAGCATTGGAATCAGCAATTTCTTAAATGCAAATTTCTTTTATTAGGTAATAGTATTTAGAAACCAAGATCTGGGCACGAAGGGTGCTCATTGCTCCTGGAGCGTCATTATTTGAGTAGGCATTGCTAGGAAGTGCATGTACTTTTATACACATTTCTATATTTATATACACACGTTTGTACGTAATGTATACTTTATCTACACTAAACCATGAGTTCACACTGACATCTGTTACTAGTCCAATAGCATGGGATCTTTCTAGCCTCTCCCTTTCTTTATATGTTACCCTTTTCTTCAAGGGTGAGGAATCTGGCTTTTATTATCAGTGGTATATTTACTACTTTGTTCATTCTTGGAATACACCTAAGTGTGATTTCAGAATTGCTAGCACGTATCTCTGGTAAAACAAATTTACTAATTAGAGTACAATAGCTGTATGTAGTTCTTTGTCTTAAAATGTGGAATGAAAATAGTATTCTTCAAAGATAATTAGGTTAGTTATTTTCATTCTCTTCAGTTGTATTATTTATTTATAAAATATTTTACTTCATTTGATGTTATTAATAATTCATTCTGAATTACCCCTACATTCATCCCGGTTGATACCAAGAAAAATTTCTATTCAGTTTGGAGTGTTACCTTACAATCTTTTGCCTTATTTCTTTTTCTGTTTTTTGGCATATAGGGTGGTTCATTAATTTAGGTGGCTGAATCTTAATTTCTTTCTTTCGTGTAATAACTCTGTGTAGAAGTATTAAGTTCACTCTTGTCCCTTTGTTGTGAATTTGGCTAGTGTGAAGATAATCTGACTCATTGCTGCCTTCCCTGTCAAGTAGCAAAATGCAGATTCTGTAGTTAATTTTTCTTATTTAATGGTGGGAGAATTGTCTGTTATTTAAGCATCCTAAATTTTCCCCTTTACCTCTCAACTACTTTATATTACTTCTCTTTTCCCTTTTGTATTTTCTTCTTCCAGGAGAGGACTGTCACTTCCATTCAAGCATAAAGTCATTTCTCATGATCATGCTGTTTTTATGCGTGCACTTTTTTCTATTTTTTACTTTTTTTTTTAACTATTTTTACATACTTTAAAAAAAATTGTTTTTACACTTAAGACAGGCTTATTCTCTCTGTTGATGGTTTTAGATGGTCATAGTAGCTTTCCACTTCCTTCAAGTTTTTGTCAGACTGCCTTTAACTGCCATGAAGGCTTGAGACAGGGCAGAGGCGCATGTGAAATTATTCACTGAAATTCGGTGGTTTTCTGTTTTTATCTTTTAACTTCCAGTTATTTTGAAGTTTAGAAATTCTTTCCCTTCAACACTGAAAGTGTTGTGTGTTTGTGTTTTAATCTTTTCATTGTTAAGTACTGTTCTTGGAGAAAATATTGAGAGAGTCACCATTGGCTTTAGATCCCTGAAAACCCCTAGAAGTCTTTTATCCCATATCCCCTCTACTAATTTAAGTTTCATGTTCTATTGTTCATGGACTATTTCATAGCTTTTTTGAAATTTTATTTTGCTTATTTATGTGAAAATCTTAATATTTTAATCTGCCAAAACTTTCATGGACCTTAGAACGTTTTGTTTAATCACTTGCTTTCCACCTTTTATGCTAGGGTTCTCTTTTAAAAAATTGATTTGGCGTCCCTGGGTCTTGGTTGTGGCATGTGGGATCTAGTTCCCTGATCAAGGTTCTGAACCCAGGCACCCTGCATGGAGAGCGTGGGGTCTTTAGCCTCTGGACTACCAGGGAAGTCCCTGTGCTAGTGTTTTTATTCAGCACTTTTATTTTGTTCTTTTAAATACTTTGCACATTTAAATGTCACATTTCTTTTTCCTGAGACGCTTCTTCTAGATTTTCGTACTTATTTTAGAACTACTTCTTTGTTTTCCATACCTTCTAACCTATTAGATTTTCTTTCAGAAATTATTTTTTTTCCTACTTGCGGTACAGCCTTTAGTGCCAGAGTATTTTTAGGAATAAAATTTTGTTTATCTGAGGGAGTCCATCTTCTGTTTTCATTTAATGAATACTGTTTGTGGGGTATTAAGTATAAGTATTCTAGGTTGATAGGTATTTTTGGAAGGAATTTGTGTTTTTTGGTGACTTTTTTTATTTTTAGCAGTTTGCAAATATGTCGTTGAATTTTTGCTACTTCTATTGCTGTGCGAAAAACTGTTGTCCATCTAACTGTTAGTCCTCTGTTGGTGGTTCTCTCTAGCTGCTTTAGGATCATGTCTTTATGTTTAGTGTTCCATGGTTTCCTTGAAATTTGTCTACTTGTTGAATTTCCTTTTTACCCACTTTGGAATCAATAGGTTTCCTTTATGAAGGAATTTCTATATTCTACAAATTCTGGACAATTTTTTAGCAATAACTTGTTTATTACTTATCCTCATTGTCTCGCTCCTCACTTTCTGATTAACTATATATTAAACATTGCTATCATATCTGCCAAATCTCTTAACTTCTCTTTATATGTTCTGATAGGGATTTTGATTAATTTCTTCAATGCTGTCTTCACTTTCAGTAATTCTCTTTTCAAGTGAGTCTAATATGTTTGATCCATCTTTTGAGCCATTTTGTTTAAATTGTAACATTTTTATTTGTAAATTTTCTTATTTTTCAAGCCTGCTCTTTCTTTTTTTTAATTTAAATTTATTTTAATTGGAGGCTAATTACTTTAGAATGTTGTGTTGGTTCTGCCACACATCAACATGAATCCACCACAGGCGTATATGTGTTCCCCATCCTGAAACCCCCTCTTACCTCCCTCTCCATAAGCCTGCTCTTCTTTGAGGGCCTTTGCTTACTTTTATGATTCCATACTTGTTTATTTGGGTTTTTTTTTACATAGTTTTAAAATATTTTGTGCTTGGAAATCCTAATGCTGGATTCATTTTGAAACTAAACTGGTCTGTTGTTTTCTTCATAGCTTACTATTTTGAGTGCATATATGTGTTTATGTGTTTGTCTAACTTACCCAACTACATATTCTGTTTAGTGAAAAAAAACTTCTATCCATTCATATCTTAATATATAACTTATAGCTTAATATCAAGGAACTTCTTGAAATATAGTCATTGAAAGGAATCTCATTCTTACGAAGAAATATAGTTTTTAATACAAAGGGAAATACTTTTCTGTGGAACTTTACAAGTAAAATTTTGGATACTAACTACTAACACATTAAACCAATATTGAAGTCTAATGGTCATGAACTAGACATGTTTTTCTATTTTAACTGCTCAGAACTATTTCAACAGTAATTCTCTCTGCCCACTTACATGTTCCTATCAAGAAGTTTTGTTTGAATTGGGCTATTTTAGTTATCTTTCCTTGATTTAAGTTTGTAATTCAAATTTTGAATCTAAAGTTTATGGAAAAATTTTACACAGGCTTTATGTTCTAAGAGAAATTATCAGCATATTTCTCTACTAACACCTGAGCCATCCATTCAGAAAGATAGCCTTCTGAATAATTTTTTTGTCCATCCTATCATTTCTCACCCATTGTCGAAATAGTACCCATTGCTTAGCAACACCTAGTATACAAAATTTTTGCTTATGTAACCACCTCAAGTAAGAGAATACCTACATCATTGTCTATTTTATCCTCCTGACTTGGGTATATTAGTGTAAATTTATTATTGTCCCTTACACTTATGTCTGAGACCAGGCTTTTTTTTTCTTTCTCCATAGGAGAGAAATCATGTAGCATAAATTTCTTGTTTTTGACATCTTTCCAGTTTTCAAGTGTAGATACAAGTTTTTTCTCTTATTTTTATTTTCAGGAGCTTATTTCTATAATGATGTATCTTTATCTAAAAATATTGATGCTTCAAATATATCTTAACAGTTTTATATAAACCCAGATCTTTATAGAATTAATTAGCAAATTCATCTAGTTCGTTTCCTGAGTACCTACTATAGGCATAGTACTTTGATTTTAAAATTTAATTTGGGAGAGTTGCCTTTTACTTTCTACAGTTTAGTTAAGAAAATGGGATCTATACATATGCAAACTTGACAAAATATTTGTAAGAGATTGTGAGGCGAACTGTGATCATGCAAATTACTGATGTGCAATAAAATAGATGATTTCATAAGAGGAAGTCATCACAGCCAGGTCTTAGAAGATTCATGTGAGTTAGAAAGACAATTATTGGGATACAATGTTGCTGGAGAAAACTGATTATATCAGTATGGCCACAGAAGCCAATTCTATATAGTAAAGGAGGGAAACTATGTTCAGGAGGATTGATTGGGAATCATCTTGAATTCTAAGGTGAATTTTGTGCTGAAAGTAATACCATGAAAATGATTGTTCTAGTAAGGTTAGTGCAGTAGCCAAGAGTGGAAAGAAGTAGCCAGCTAGGATACTCTAGCGGGATCTGGTTACAAAATGGTAAAGACTAGACTTAGAGTGGTTGGAGTACAGCTGGTGAGGGATGTCACAACACAAACAGCAGGACATGGTAACTGTTGGGTAAACATTTTTGCTAATTAAACGAGACATTGTGTATGAGACAGCTTTTTCAACTTTATTAGGTTGGGGAATTGATATTGTGAATGATGTTGTAACAAAGTACAGTATGACAGTATGACAAGTCCCAGATCTAGCAATAATTGACACAATAATGAACTGCTTGTTCCTCGAGCCAGACGTCTGGTGCTTTTGGCTGCCCGTGTTTTACCCCACTGTGTTCTGGCTCTGAGCTCTGCATACTTTGGGTCTGTATTAATCTTTATTCTCTGTTCTTATTCAGCAGAGTAACACTGCTGCCCCCATAGGATATTCTTAACCAGTTCTCTCTTGTTTCTTAATTATCCAATTTCACAAATACTTAATGAGCACCTTCACTATGAGCAAGACCTTGTGCCAGGCGTGAAGAATAAAGGAGATGAGAAGTGCTATGGAGCGACTGTGTTCATAAGTAAACTCAAGTACGTTTTCACTAGTATTTTTCAGGAGACATTTGTTTCACTCAGACGAGCAAGAGGCAAATACTTTTCATTTGGAGAGAACTGTTTTGTTTTTCTCAGTCTCTTAGTAAATGACTGCTATTTTTCCTGCAGTTTGGGAAATTTACAAACACCAGGCATTTATTTTCATTTCCACTAGGGGACAGTATGTTTCCATTAGATTTTTTTTCTTCCATATCAGCAAATTGTATGCAGAAAGGAAATTTAGCCTCTGATTATTTGGATATGATTTTAATTATCTTATACATGTGACACAACTTTAAATATTTCTAAAGTATACAGTTTTGATTTTTGTATATTTTATGTGGTATGGATGGATACATATGCAGACATATATACAGATTTTATTTGTTTAGAATGTTGAAATTTTGTAGCATTTAGATAATTTTTACATGAGTTCACCAAAACAGGGGTGGATGGCAGAAAGATATTAATATCAAAATATAAGCCACTTGATTCTCAGGGCAGTTTTGTAATTCATGGAAATTGAATTAAGTTTTTGGTATAAAATTTGCTGAGAAAATGTAATGTTTACCCTTCCTTAAGGATAATTTCTTGAGAAATTTAAAGCCTATATTTATATATATATTTTTTAAATTATAAATTTTCTTTTAACAAGGTACATTGTATTCTTTAGGAATGATATTCATGGAAGATGAAAATCTCTAAAAGATTTTCTTTTAAGTTGTCTATAAAGATTTGGAGAACAGTGATGTCATAGCTTTTCCTGCCATTCTTTGAGACACTATCCTACAAAAGTCACATAAATTTGATTCTAACAGCATACCATAAATTTGTTTATACTTCTTTATTCAAGGAGTGATTGTCTGTGTGATAGGGTAATAGGGTTTAATGTTTAGAAATATACCTTTAAAAAGTACTTTAAGTTTAGCCACACTGGGTATGGCTTCCCTATCGTCTCTAACAGTAAAGAATCTGCCTGCAATGCAGGAGACCTGGGTTCGATCTCTGGGTCCAGAAGGTCCTCTGGAGAAGAGAATGACTACCCACTCCAGTATTCTTGCCTGGAGAATTCCACGGACAGAGGACACTGGTAGGCTATAGTCCTGGGGTTGCAAAGAGTCAGATGTGACTGAGCCACTAACACTTTCACTTTGCACAGTGGGTATAGTTTTGCTGAAAGTTGTCCTTTGAGAAAACTGAAAGAGATAGTTGATCAGTAAGGAACTTTGAGGATATGGCATTTCAGAAAATCGACCACGTGTACACTTGCAGTGTGTTACTTCTCCATCACTTGCTTCTGGACTGGCAGACTTTGCCTGTCTAAATTGTGCAGTGGATGGTGATGCTGTGCTGTGCTTAGTCACTCGGTCATGTCTGACTCTTTGCGACCCCATGGACTGTAGCCCGCCAGGCTCCTCTCTCCATGAGATTCTCCAGGCAAGAATTCTGGAGTGGGTTGCCATGCCTTCCGCCAGGGGATCTTCCCAACCCAGGGATAGAACCCAGGTCTCAGAGCAGGGGAAAAGAAAACCTGCTGTGAATGATGAGGTACCCCCTTCATCCCCAGTCTTCTGTGACAACAAAGAAATCCTCTTTCCCTTGATTTTCAGAGACCTTGCCAAAGATTTCAAAGTCCCATGAGAGACACGTGTACCCCAGCGTTCATCGCAGCAGTGTTTACAATAACTAGCACATGGAATCAACCTAGATGTCCATTGGCAGATGGATGGATAAGAAAGCTGTGGTACATTTACACAGTGGAATATTACTCAGCTATTAAAAGGAATGCATTTGAGTCAGTTCTAATGAGGTGGATGAAACTGGGGCCTATTATACAGAGCGAAGTAAGTCAGAAAGAAAAACACCAATATAGTATATTAATGCATATATATGGAATTTAGAAAGATGGTAACGATGACCCTATATGTGAGACTGCAAAAGAGACACAGATATAAAGAACAGCCTTTTGGACTCTGTAGGAGAAGGCGAGGGTGGGATGATTGAGAGAATAGCATTGAAACATGTGTATTACCATATGTGAAATAGAGCGCCAGTCCAAGTTCAATGCATGAAATAGGGCACTCAGAGCCAGTATACTGGGACAACCCCGAGGGATGGGGTGGGGAGGGAGGTGGGGGGGGTTCAGGGTGGAGGACACATGGATACCCGTGGCCAATTCATGTCAACGTATGGCGTAACCACTACAATATTGTGAAGTAATTAACCTCCAATTAAATTAATTAATTAATTTTTAAAAAAACAAAGACAAATGGGGCCTAATTTAACTTAAAAGATTTTGCAGAATAAAGGAAACCTTTTGACAAAACAAAAAGACAGCCTACCGAATGGGAGAAAATATATGCAAATCGCATAATCAATAAGGGATTGATATCCAAAATATGTAAACAGTTCATTGAAGTCAATATAAAAAACAACATAATTTAAAAGTGGGCAGAAGACCTATATAGGCCTCTTCTTCAGGGTTGGCCCGCTCTTACACCTTGAGGGTGTACTATCCTTTGTTTACCAAATAAAACTCTTAAGTTGCAACCCCAAAAAAAGTCCCATGAGAATTTTTGCATTGAAAAAAATTTTACACTACTGAAAATAAAAGATATAATCATGGGAAGGAAACCTATCCATCAACCAAAAAATGAAAAAAAAGATACAGTACGTACAAAAAAACCCTCCAAGTACAGGGTTGTATTGATAAGACTTAATTACTCTAGAGTAAATTGAGAATTATATTTTTATTTTTATTTCTTTTTTTACATTATTTTTATGTTTTATTTTAAATATAGTTATTTTTGCTTACCGGATTTTTTTTTTAATTTTTAGTTTTACTTTATTTTGCTTTACAATACTGTATTGGTTTTGCCATCCGTTGACATGAATCAGCCACGGGTGTACATTAGTTCCCAATCCTAAACCCCCCCTCCCACCTCCCACCCCATATCATCTCTCTGGATCATCCCCATGCACCAGCCCCAAGCATCCTGTATCCCGTATAGAACATAGACTGGCGATTCATTTCTTACATGATAGTATACGTGTTTCAATGCCATTCTTCCAAATCATCCCACCCTCTCCCTCTCCCACAGAATCCAAAGAGAATTATATTTTTAAAAGATAAAAGTAATCAGAACTTTCATGAATCTTTCATCTAAACACAGTGTATAATAGCCAGGACATGGAAACAACCTAGATGTCCATCAGCAGATGAATGGATAAGAAAGCTGTGGTACATATACACAATGGACATTAAAAAGAATACATGTGAATCAGTTCTAATGAGGTGGATGAAACTGGAGCCGATTATACAGAGTGAAGTAAGCCAGAAAGAAAAACACCAATATAGTATACTAACACATATATATGGAACTTAGAAAGATGGTAATGAGTACCCTGTATGCAAGACAGCAAAAGAGACACAGATGTGTAAAGCGGACTTTTGGACTCTGTGGGAGAGGGTGGGATGATTTGGGAGAATGGCACTGAAACATGTATACTATCATGTAAGAAATGAATCGCCAGTCTATGTTCGATACAGGATACAGGATGCTTGGGGCTGGTGCATGGGGATGATCCAGAGAGATGATATGGGGTGGGAGGTGGGAGGGGGGGCTTCAGGATGGGGAACTCATGTACACCCGTGGCTGATTCATGTCAATGGATGACAAAACCAATACAGTATTGTAAAGCAAAATAAAGTAAAAATAAAAATTAAACTAAAAAAAAGAATAAACACAGTGTATTTCTTCAGAGAAATGTCTGTTCAGAGCCTGTATCCATTTTTTAACTGGGTTGTTTGTTTTGTTTTCTATTAAGTTGTATAAGGTCTTAAAAATATATATATTATGGATTATACATCAATTATACTTCACTATAAAATAAAAATGTTTTTAAAATAACATATTTTATCCTAATTCTGAAGGTACAAAGTGATAACGAAATAGTTAAATATGACAAGTTTCTAGTCACAACCCATGGTGAATTCTAATGCTAAATAATTCAGTTTGAGGATATAAAAAATTTCAAATAGCAATTTTATGTTGATATTTTATTTGGTATTTTTCCTGATATTTAAAAAAATCCAGCTGTAAGAAACTCTTTCAAGATGTCAGTGAGAAATTGCTAACCTGCTGAATAAAATTAAGTACATACATTTCGGTTGTTACTTTTAGCTTGACTTCCATTATATCTTTCTTAACCTCTAAATCAGCAGAAAGCTAAAACCTTGTGAATTGTTGCTATGATTCTTTTGGTGATCTTTTATTGAAAATTGCAATATTCAGACAAAAACATTTTCTTTGTACAGATTTTGAGTATTTTGGTGGGGGTAAAAATGTAGACAGTATTATGAATTGTCAGTTTTATATAGCAAATCAAATTTAGTTCCTTGAATTTAGATAGTCTTGAAAGTAAGTTTTACAAAGCTTACTTTTCTTACTAGAATAAAACGTGTTTATTCTGAAAATTTTGAAAATAAAGCAAAATATAAAGATGAAATAAAAATAGCCATAAATCTGTCATCCAAGAATAACTCTTGTTTACATTTTGATATCTTTCTGTCCAGTAATCAAAGAAACCTGGCTACTTTATGACCAGTTTCTAGTTTATAGTATAGCTTTAACCAAGAAAAAAAAGTGAATGTTGCATTTTCCAGCTAGAAGTTATATTACATTATTATTTTACGAGATGATAGTGTTTGCAATTATTATATTTTTTCTAAAATGTGACATTGTTGTTAAGTGAATAGTGTGATAAAGTAAAAGAAGTAATTCCTGTTATGACAATAATTTAGACTTAAGCAGAAATGTTGCAACGCTATAGACTATAGCCTGCCAGACTCCTCTGTCCATGGGATTCTCCAGGCAAGAACACTGCAGTGGGTGACCATTTCCTCCTCTAGAGGACCTTCCTGACCCAGGAATGGAGCCTGCATCTCTTACTCTCCTGCACTGGCAGGTGGATTCTTCACCTCTAGTGCTACTTGGAAAATACCATAGACTTTAACATATCTTTTTATATATCCTCCCATTTTTCGTTTAATTTTTAAAAATTAATGCTTTTGTTTTTTATGTGTTATATAAACATTGATGTGCGATGTTCACAGTTTATTCTCTCTGACTGCCGAGTATAAATCAAGGTAAACCTGAAGCCTAGAAATGAATGTTGCTAATGTTACACACAGAGGTCCCCTGATGAGTCGGTGGTAAAGAATCTGCATCTAATGCAGGAAATGTGAGTTCAGTCCCTGGTTCCAGAAGATCCATGCCCTGGGGAAGGAAATGGCAGCCTATTCTTGCCTGGGAAATCTCATGGACAGAAGAGCTTGGCAGGCTAAAAGTCCGTGGGGGTCACAAAAGCGTCAGATACAATTTAGCAACTGAACAACGAAAGTTATACATCGTAAATAAACTGCTGATTAATTTGGGTACTTTTTTCTTAATTTTTTGTTGGGTGCACACTTTTCTTACCATACCTACGTAAATTCTAGCTTATCACACTGATATGCCACTCTAAGAATCAGTCATTTCTTATCGCAAAATATTTCTTCTCCATCTTGGAACTCTACAACATTTTCCTCCTCTTTCTCTCATCATTTTATTCTGTCTCCTTGAGGAACCACTCCTGCCTTCTGTGATCCTACCACGCTCTGAATCCCCTCATTTCTCTTATGCCCAGCTATAGCCATGTTACCTACAGTCTAGTCTCTTGAGAGTCCCTTGGACAGCAAGGAGATCAAAGCAGTCAGTCCTAAAGGATATCAGCCCTGAATATTCATTGGAAGGACTGATGATGAAGCTGAAGCTCAAATACTTTGGCCACCTGATGTGAAGAGCTGACTCATTTGAAAAGACCCTGATGCTGAGAAAGATTGTGGGCAGGAGGAGAAGGGGACGACAGAGGATGAGATGGCTGGATGGCATCACCGACTCTATGGACGGGTTTGGGTAGACTCTAGGAGTTGGTGATGGACAGGGAGGCCTGGCATGCTGCAGTTCACGGGGTCTCAAAGAGGACTGAGCGACTGAACTTTTTTTTTTTTTTTTTTTTGCTGCTTTGTGTTCTACTTCTTTACTTGTCAAGTAATATTTTACTGCCTGTCATACATTAGTTATAATACATTATAAAAGTAGTTCTGGCTTATTTTAGCTTCTTGCAAAGAATAAAATTTGCTCTGGCGAGCAGTTGTGTTATTGGAAAATCAACTTGCTATTCTGGAGGTTGTTAAAGCTTTGTTCGGGCAGCTCTTGTTCAGTTTTGTCCTTATTCCTGGGCTGTAGGCATGGCCAGTCAGATATCTCGGCTGAAGGTCATGAATGTTCACCAAGGTCTCCATGTTCCAGCCTAAATCACATCTAATCTCCTAAGTACAGAGCAGCTTCTGAAATCTCTGCTCCTCCCTCCAGTTTGCCAGCAATTATTCTCTTTTAGTCCCCATGGAATCTCTTCCTATGCAAGCACCAAGTAGGAACTGGCCAAACAAGTGGAATTTTCAGCAGAATTTTAGGAATTCTTTGCAACTCTCCCCTTACCATGATATTTTTTGCCCAATAGGAGCCACTTGGGCAATTTTAAATTGTAACCTCTGTTTTTAACATCCAGAGAGACCGTCATTCTCTTGGGCTCTATTTCTCTTCTTCATAAGTTTTGAAAAATTCTCTTAACAAGACATCTGGGGTGAATGTTAGCCAATGGTCTCTGCTTTCAAGGATGGTGGACATATGTTGGTTACTGTCTTAGATCTGTAAACAACATTTTTACCTAGAGTTTTTCAGGTTTAATGGTTGTGTGTGGTGAATTAGTGAGTAGGTGATATCAACTACACTGTTGTGGCTTCATAAAAATATTTCTAGCAGCTGTTATAATAGAATATTTGTTAGATGTCGGTGATTTACATGTCTTACTTGGTTTAGTCCTTACCAAAAAGATTCTGTAAAGTGTATCAAGAGGGACTTTCCTGGCAGTCCAGTGGTTAAGACTTCACCTTCCAATGCAGAGAGTATGGGTTTGATCCCTGCTTGGGGAGCTAAGATCTCACATACCTAGTGGCCAGAAATCCAAAACATAAAACAGAAGGAATATTGTAACAGATTCAATAAAGACTTAAAAAAAATGGTCCACATCAAAAAAGTATTCAAAAAAAATCAGGAATACATATCATCAGCATGACTTTTCAGTGTTCATGTTGACCTTGCTCATGCAGTTTTAACATTACACATTTTATCCTGTAATATTTGGAACACAGGAATGAATGCCTATACCATATATGTAAATATGGATGAATGATAATAAAATGCCTACCTGTAATGCCCCTCACATCTTTTGTCTCCATCAAGAGTTAAAATACTGTTTTGCAAATCCATTTTCAGCAGAAAATGCATGTTAAAGATTTATTTGCATTTTTTTTACTTATGTTATCAGTACTTCTATAGAGAAATGGAGTTTTGAGATGAGTTTGAAATCCATAAATTATTTGTATATCTAATCTGTGTACCTACTAGAATTTTCTAAGTATGTGTCTGTCTCACCATCTTCTGTAAATTAGCTCTTAAAATTCCATGCTTTTCAAAGATGAAATGATTGAGCTCAGGCAGAGAGGAAAAACAAATATTTAGTGAACTACCATAGGTTATTTTCACTGAATTCTAATCTTTGCAATTGCAAATGATGCCTATAAACAATTGTGAATCTTTAAAAGAACATTCTTACTTAAATTCATTATTAGTTAGATATGTAAGTTATGCAGCAATCAAAATGAGCATGGAAGATTTATTCCAAGATAGAGAAATGTGATTTTCTAGCCCTAGAATCTTAAACTCCTTGGAAGAAAAGTTATAACCATCCTAGATAGCATATTCAAAAGCAGAGACATTACTTTGCCGACTAAAGTCTGTCTAGTCAAGGCTATGGTTTTTTCCTGTGGTCATGTATGGATGTGAGAGTTGGACTGTGAAGAAGGCTGAGCACTGAAGAATTGATGCTTTTGAACTGTGGTGTTGGAGAAGACTCTTGAGAGTCCCTTGGACTGCAAGGAGATCCAGCCAGTCCATTCTGAAGGAGATCAGCCCTGGGATTTCTGTGGAAGGAATGATGCTAAAGCTGAAGCTCCAGTACTTTGGCCACCTCATGTGAAGAGTTGACTCGTTGGAAAAGACTCTGATGCTGGGAGGGGTTTGGGGGCAGGAGGAGAAGGGGCCAACAGAGGATGAGATGGCTGGATGGCATCACTGACTCGATGGACGTGAGTCTGAGTGAACTCTGGGAGTTGGTGATGGACAGGGAGGCCTGGCGTGCTGCGATTTATGGGGTCGCAATGAGTCGGACACGACTGAGCAACTGAACTGAACTGAACAGAATCTTAAACAGACTTTTTTTCTGCCTTCATTTCTTTGTTACTATGCTGCTTTCATTATAAGTGTAAACTGGTTTCAAAGAGACTATGCAGATCACCTTTTCGTGTTTATTTTTGAATGGAAAATCTTAATTATCATCATCTGTTGTATATCTCAATTTAATGAGACTTAGAAATAGATGTGTATCATACCCTGCAACATTGTAATTAATTGATCATTAAGAGTGACAAATATGTGTCTATAGGTGTTTTCTAGTTTTTTCAGTTTTAGAATACTTATTTCTATATTTATGAATGGTGTGTCATGAATGATATCTACTCCTATCTGTGAATCACATTTTAAGCTCAAACATATCTGGCTTTTAAATGATTTGTTCGTGTGATTTCATATTCTTGAAACTGATACAGAATTTGAAATCCATTATTGAAATGTCATTAAAACTCAGTCACAAGAGGCAAAGTAGCCACTGTTCAGCCCCAGTTCACCTTCCCCATCTCTACCTCTTAGAACACAATCAGGGAAACTGATGAAAAGAGTAGCTGAAGCAGAGATAATCTCTTAACTATCATCATCAAAGATGAGAACCTAAGCCTGGGCTAGTGTAGGCATGGTGGTAGTGGGAAGGCTTCGATAAGATAGCATTCTTCCTTGCACAGTTGCCAGACTTCTGGGTAAATATGTAAATAGGAGTAAACAAAGTAATCAAATACTTGTCATTGTTAATAAATGAATCAAATAGAAAGGGTGAATATACGTCCATCAGAGTCAGAGCTCCCTTTGCTTTGAATTTGGTACAGTTTAAGGAGTGCTACAGTGTGTAAGGCATTGAACTAGAGTTTTCATCTTCAAAGATAAAATATTCTTTGTGTCAAGAAACAGCTCTTGTTATATGGCAGCCTGGAAGGGAGAGGAGTTTGGGGAGACTGGATTCATATATATGTATGGCTGAGTCCTTTTGCTGTTCACCTGAAACTATCACATTGTTAATTGGCTATACCCCAATACAAAGTAAAAGGTCTTTTAAAAATGTGAAAGAAACTGATCATCTGGTGGAATAGATGGTCAGCTAGAAAGACTATTAGAATTAAGTAAATATTCACCTCACTCAAATTGAATTGGAGAACAGCAGTCAAAGAGATTTTAAGAGTCACTGATGCCTGAGTTGAACCTCAGAGTTAGTTGGGTCAACTAGGCTAGGATGCAAGTGGGACAGCTTTTCTGACAAAGGGATTAGTTAGTGCAAAGGGATGAAAGCTTGGGAAATGGCTTGTATGGGCAATCTTAAACAGTTCTACATAGCTTGGAAAACTGAGTGATTTTAAGGGAATAGTAAGAAGAGGCTTGGAAGGATAAAAGACCTGCCAGTTCATAACTGATCCTGAAGTTTAAAGATAGCCTTCAAAGGATTTTAGGCAGAATTATGATGTGATCAGATTTTTATTATTTATAATCAGTGTTTTCATTGCTATGGAGGAAATAGGATAGAAGAGGACAGACTTTAGAGAGACTACAAGATTGTTTTAGTAATTTGGGGCCCAAGGTATTATGCTGAGAGTGGCAGTTTGAGTGGAATATATGGATAAAGAGGTAGAAGCAGGGGGTGCTAGCAATATATTGAATGTTGGGATAAGGCATTATGGAAATGCCAAAGTGTGGAAACTGGTCACTAGGTCGCTCCATTTGGATATAGCTCAACTCATCACCCTAGGACCTTAAGGTATTAACTCTGTTTCCACTTTCATTTTCCTTTCATATTATCATCCCTTCATACATTCAGGAAGCTTAAATAATTTTTTTAAAAAACCCAGAATTTCATAGAATATGAATTTCAAAGGAAGAATATGATTTCAAAGGCAAAAACCACATTTTAGCAACGTGTGAGGTAACTCATTTCACAAATCTGCCTGATAATTTACTTAAGAAACAAGATTTTTTCCCCCTCCACACCAGTTCTCACAGTTTATAACAGTTTGTTGTCGAAGAACACTAAGAAAAAGATGAAAAGAATTGCATCATCAGAGAAATGCTCACACTTCAGTGAAGAGCCAAAGTTGGTCAGATATTGGATTCAGGGAAAATAACCTTTTGTTTCACAGTATTAGCATTTGAAATTGTATCAGTGCTTTTCTTGGTACTTTCAGCAGGTATTTTTTCTATAACAAAAGTGCTTATAAAAGCATTTCTCCTTTATCTGGGGCACCAAGTCCCTGCCAGTGGCTGCAGTCTGATTTCTAGCAGTGCTGAGCCCTTAGAACAGCAAGCCAGTGCAGAGTGACTGCATAAACTCATGCTAGCAGAGCGTCTATGATTGGAGGTTGCCAGCGACTGAGTTCTGGTCTGTTTTCTGGTAGGGCTGAGTTCCAGTCCTCCCTTCTCTGGAGGCCCAGGGTGAAGTCCCATAATGCCTGGGTATCTGCAGGTGCCAGGAGATATCTGTAAGGCCACCCCTTTTGTCCCCCTCTCGCCCCTCCTCCTCCTCCTCCTTTCAGGCTGGCTTCCTTTCCTCCCTTTGAAATGTTTGAAGACCTGAGATATTTTCATTTACTCTGTTAGTACTTGGATCTGAAGTTCTGTCTCTATGGGCGATTTTCTGAGAGACTGTATTCCTGTATTTAAGGGAGTGTCTGATGAAGACTACCAAGTATATATGTGTGTTTCAACTCTGTGTTCTGTGTTGTGATTTTTGATGGCCACTTTGCTTTGTCTGGCCACCATTTGGTTTAAACCTGCTGCCATTTTGTTAGAACTTGATTTTCTTTCCCTGTGCCTTGAGACCAGGACTCTTAGGAACACTTACCTAGACCATCTCTAACTCCTGAGACTGAGGGAAAAAATGGGAAAAAAACCTTAAAAATTTTTATTTATTCCAACTGTTTTTTATAAACTAGTAAATACCTGATATTAATGTTTATTTGTTGACCTAATATAGACATGTCTTAGAGTAATTGACTTCCCTGGTGGCTCAGACGATAAAGCGTCTGCCTACAATGTGGGAGACCTGGGTTCAATCCCTGCATTGGGAAGATCTCCTGGAGAAGGCATTGGCACCCCACTCCAGTATTCTTGCCTGGAAAATCCCATGGATGGAGGAGCCTGGGAGTCTACAGTCCATGGGATGGTAAAGAGTCAGACATGACTGAGCGACTTCACTCAGAGGCTGAGTTTGTGGTTGCCAGGGGCTAAATCTGTGATTGGTGGTTGCCAGGGGCTGAGTCCATGATTGGTGGTTGTCAGGGGCTGAGTCTATGATTGGTGGCTGCTAGGGGCTGAGAAGTGGAGGAAATGGGGGAGAAGTTGGTCAGAGGATAGGAACTTCCAGTTAGGAGATGAGTAAGTTCAGAGAATTTAATGGACAGCCTCGTGGCTGAATAGTTAACAGTACTGTATTGTATACTTCAAGATTGCTGAGAGAGTAGATCTGAAATGTTTATGTGTGCATGCTCAGTCCCTCAGTTGTGTCCAACATTCTGTTATCCCATGGACTGTAGCCCACCAGGCTCCTCTGTCCATAAGGTTTTCCAGACAAGAATACTGGAGTGGGTTGCCATTCCCTACTCCAGGGGATCTTCCTGACCTACAGATGGAACCCCTGTCCCCTGTACTAGCAGATGAATTTTTTTTACCACTGAGCCACCTGGAAAGCCCATAAATGTTATTACCCACCTTCAAGTGATAGATGTGATGACAAGCCTTACTTGAGTAATAATTTTGCTATATATATATATATATATATACACACATATGTATATGTAGATCACATCCTCACATTATATAGCTTAAATTTATACAGTGTTATACTTACATTTATATCTCTATAAAGTTGGGGGGAAGTTTCCTTAAAAATATCCTTTTAAAAAGAAAAGTAGCTCCTTGTTAAATGTAATGTGTTGATATCCTTTATTTCTAGAACAAATATTGTTTTATTTTCTTTCAGGAGGAACAGAAGCTACGAGAAAGTTTAAGGCAAGGCGCCACCATTATTGCTGCCTTAATCAAAGAAAGAAATTCTGGACTCATTGGTCAACTACTGGTAGCATAAAGAACATGGAGGAAATTACCTGCTGTGTTCTTAGAAACATTCCCCTAAGTATTTCTTTTGTGCTTTCCTCCGAATTGTATATGGTAGAATGTTGAAGTTGTCTTTTATAATTTGTAGGATGTGATGCTTAGGTGAACTTAAAAACACTTTTATGCGTGCCAAATATAAATTCCCTAAATTGGAAAAGAACAAACAAGTGGAAAATAATGGCCTTCACATGAAGAATCTTCTCACAAAGGCATGAAAGGGTAAAATGGAAATAATGAGTAGTCAGCTAATTCTCCAAGGAATGAAAGTTTAGAAAATGTCAACTATTATCTCTATGTTAATTAGTGAATCACTGTATAATGAGACTAATAATTAAGATTAATGATTATTTTTAATTCTAACAGTATCCTTTCTCTGTGGGTTATTTGAATTGCATTCTGATTTTTCATAACTTGACAAAAAAGAGATAGCAGTGAACTATGATCTGAGTATCTTCACGAATAGCCTCACATTACCTTAGATTCCTAAAGGAGATAGACTCACCTTCTGCTTTTCTAATGTTTTAAAATTGTATGTTTTCCTTGGTTTATGAAATATAGTTTTGACTTACATTAATTTAAAAGGCTTCTGATTTTTCTGAATAACTTTAAAAGAAGATTGGAAAGTGTCATGAAATTAATACTGGTCCATCTCAAGTTAGTCTTCTGAAAGGTGTACCAACTACTGGTAGTTGTTCAGTTTGGTTCAGTTCAGTCACTCAGTCATGTCCGACTCTTTGCAACCCCATGAACCGCAGCATGCCAGCCCTGCCTGTCCATCACCAATTCCCGGAGTCCACCCAAACCCATGTCCATTGTGTCGGTGATGCCATCCAACCATCTCATCATCTGTCGTCCCCTTCTCCTCCTGTCCTCAATCTTTCCCAGCATCAGGGTCTTTTCAAATGAGTCAGCTCTCTGCATCAGGTGGCCCAAAGAATTGGAGTTTCAGCTTCAACATCAGGCCCTCCAATGAACACTCAGGACTGATCTCCTTTAGGATGGACTGGTTGGATATCCTTGCAGTCCAAGGGACTCTCAAGAGACTTCTCCAGCACCACAGTTCAAAAGCATCAATTCTTCAGTGCTAAGCCTTCTTTATAGTCCAACTCTCACATCCATACATGACTACTGGAAAGACCATAGACTTGACTAGATGGACCTTTGTTGGCAAAGTGATATCTCTGCTTTTTAATATGCTGTCTAGGTTGGTCATAACTTTTCTTCCAAGGAGTAAATGTCTTTTAATTTCACGGCTGCAATCACCATCTGCAGTGATTTTGGAGCCCCCAAAAATAAAGTCTTGACACTGTTTCCCCATCTATTTGCCATGAAGTGATGGGACCAGAGGCCATGATCTTAGTTTTCTGAATGTTGAGCTTTAAGCCAATTTTTTCAATCTCCACTTTCACTTTCATCAAGAGGCTCTTTAGTTCTTCTTCACTTTCTGCAATAAGGGTGGTGTCATCTGCATATCTGAGGTTATTGATATTTCTCCTGGCAATCTTGATTCCAGCTTGTGCTTCTTCCAGCCCAGCATTTCTCATGATGTACTCTGCATAGAAGTTAATTAAGCAGGGTGACACTATACAGCCTTGACGTACTCCTTTTCCTATTTGGAACCAGTCTGTTGTTCCATGTCCAGTTCTAACTGTTGCTTCCTGACCTGTATACAGGTTTCTCAAGAGGCAGATAAGGTGGTCTGGTATTCCCATCTCTCTCAGAATTTTCCACAGTTTATTGTGATCCACACAGTCAAAGGCTTGTTGATTGTACATCAAATAATTTTAATAACTGCTGCCTTTTAAAGTTCTTATTCTTTCAGATTTCCACTGGTATATACATCTTAGATACTGATGATTTTCCCTTTACCTTATATTTTATAATTCTGTGAATTCAATCACTAGAGATGCTTTTTGTTCTATATATATATATACTTTATAAAAACACATTAGATAGGGTTATGCCAGAGCTTAACCTGCCACATGGGAACTATGAAAGTTGCATAAAATGTTTTCAGTTACAGATAGTCTGTGAATTATCTGCCTTGTCCAATCTCTTCTTAACATGTTCGGTAATTTTCCCTTCATTCCCCAAGTATCTATAGTAATTGGAGAGTTTATATTTTATATTTAAATAATAGTAGAGTATAAAGGACATGAAATAATTGTTGCAGTGTATTCTCCTAGGTGAAGTGTGTTGGTTTGAATGAATGTAGACTTGAATCTAAATTCCTGGGCTCACCATTTTCTCTCCCTCTCTGTCTCTTGGGATGTTAAGAAATATAAATAAATCATTTAATTTAAAATCTCGAGGATGAAAATATATGGGCATTGTGTGGATATTGGTTAGAACTCTCTTTGTTAAGGTGGGTTGGCTGCATTGTAAAAGGTCATAGGTGTTCCTGTTGATGTCTTCAGGTGAGTGTTTTAAGAATTTGAAAGTGCTCATAAAGGCAAAAGGGGGAAAATTATCAAGATTTTAAAGAAAAGATTCATGTCTTTAGGTGCATGGTGGGAAACTGGGCATTTCTCTAGCACAAACAATATCAGTGTATCTATTGAGTGCTGGCTGCGTCACCTTAGATTTCAGTGGAATAATGGACTGTTCAGTTGAAAGGCATACTGTTTGTTCCAAGGTGAATTCTTCTCTGGTATAACGTTATACCAGATGACCACTTACCTGGGAACAGTTAGTATGCCTTTACCCTAGGCAGTTATAAACATTTAGTGTTGTGAGTTTTAGATAAAATATTAAGTTGGGTCTGAAATCCCCATCATCATTATGGCATTTAATTTTTTTCTTTATAATTTGCAAACTGATTCACAGCATTGGAAATAATTTAAAGAAATCTCCTCACATCCTTTACTGAAAACTGAGGCTCAGAGATCTTCACTGACTTCTCCAAAAACACGTGTCTGCTTAGTAGCAAAAAACAGGGCTTAAACTTGGGTACTAAGAATGAATTTTAAGCTCATTTCCTATATACCAATGATTGCGGGCAAGGGACATCCAGCAGCAAGGCTGTGGGAAATGAACCAGAGGCTCTGGGTGAGTATTGGAGGAATGGATGCAAAGGGACATGTCAATCCAGTGGCCGCAGAAAGTCCTGAGGCTTTTGGCTTTCCAACATACAGAAATCATAGCTAAGGATAAAGGGAACAAGAGGAATATTCCCCAAGAGAGAAAGGTAAATCAGCTGTGTTAAGAGATCCAGAGGCAACTTTACAGGTATGTTTTCATCTTCATTTCTGGAAACATACATTCACGAAAACTGTCCATTTCGCATTATTTTCCAAAGTTCCTTTAAAAACAATGGTAAAGTATGCCTGAGGATTGCTGAAATTGCTTTCTACTTGGAAAAATTCGTGGAAAGACAGTTTTCTTTTTAAATGTATGCCACTTAATTACATGCCTTTTAAAGTTAGCCTTTTTAGGAAGTTAACACAGTGTGATCAGTTTGTTTGTTTGTTTGTTTGTTTTCAAGAAAGTGCTCAGCCTGAGAGACGACTTGTTGTAAATACTTATCTGCAGATAAAAGTCAGATCCCTGTTCTACCCAAAGCCATTCTTACTGTGGCCACTTTAAGCATTTTGCATTGGTTTGCCATGAAAAGGCTCTATATTAAACAGTTGACCCTTGCACAGTACAAGTTTGAATTGCATTGGACCACTTATATGTGAGTTTTTTCAGTAGTACCTGCTACAGTACTACACAATGGTTGAATGTTCAGATTGGAAGGAACCATGGATACAAAGGGCCAACTATAAATTATACACAGATTTTCAACTACTGGGGAGGTCAGTGCCCCTAACCCCTGCATCTTCAAGGGTCATCTGTAATTATAACTATCAAATTTTACTTTATATATGTGCATGCAGTATTTATTTTATAAAAATAAATTTGCAATATTACATTTCTTAAGTAGGTAAATTTTACTTCCTTTTAATGTTGAAACTAATTATATCAAAGAAACATAAACTATAATATTTTAACAAAATGTTAAAGCCATTTAATATAAAGATTTGAAATTATTTTAAAAGTTTAATCAAAAATAAACAGAATAACTGATAAATACATATTGTTTTAGTATTTATTAATATAGTTTCAAATAAGTGGGCTAGAAGTGGCTGTACAGGTGGTGTTTGGCACTGTAACATTTATATATGTTCTCATGTATTTTTAGTTTCACAATTATGAAAGTGTATATATCTTTTAAAGTGAAAAGTAGGAAACTACTATTAAATATTTTAAATGTTCTCTTTATAAAACAAAATAGAGGTAATTGATAACTAAATTATTGATATGTTTAAATCTAATGACAGTTTTCATTGATATTTAGCATATATGTATTTATTTTTCAAACTGACTCAGCCTCAACTGAATAACTAAATACAGTATTCTCAAACTGTAACAGTATGATGTTTTACATTGCATACAAGTAGAATTGGAGATTCATCTATATTCTGTAAAATATATTAAAAATTTACAAAACCAGAAGTCATAATTAGCTTTTTTCTTCTGTCCCTTCTATTTAGCAGGTTTCCCAGCAGTTCCTTTGGCAGCTAAGGATATAAAAGCTGTATTTAGGCACAGTGGAAAAATATTGTGTCCTCTTGATGTCTGCATGGGTGTGGTGGGTTGAATTGCTGTTTAGAAATACTCCTTCCTTCCACTTAGCTTCCACAGGAGGAATTTATGTCCACTTCTTGACTTTGGGATTCATCACAAAACCTCCTTTGGCCAACAGAGCAACTCAGAAGTGGCAGGGCACTGCTGAGATAAGACCTTAGAGACCTTTCATGTTGCTGCTTGCTTTTTCCCACTTCTGACACCACCGTGAGATGCACATCCTCAGCCTGGCCTGCTGCCTCCAAAAGAAAACAAGAGCCTGGATCACCTGACTTCCAGCTAGGCATCAGATGGATGAAAAAGCCCGCCTGAGACTGGCAGGGCCTCCAGCAGACAGGTGAACTCAAAAAACATCTATGGGCTTTTTTCTTTTTGTTTTGCTATTACTGAGTTTTGAATCTTTTTATTGAGCACCCACCGTAAGCAAGGAAAGGGAATCTGTGGTAGTGTGTGGTACATTTAATCTCAAACGCCTAGAATCTATCTGGAGACACACATTTTGCTAAAGGAGATAGTTTATAAGGAGACCTGTTGGTTAGGGCAATGATCCCAAAGTCTTAGAAGGTTCTCTGGATGCCTCCTTCCCTGTTAGTTGTTACTAAAGGAGAAAATCAGACCTGAATATTATAGAAAAGTTTTCAGAAGAAGTTAAACTTTCTTGAGTCTAAAATGATATTGATTATAGAAATAGCTAACATTTGTTGAATGAATTACTGTGTTCCAGAAACTGTTCTTAGTGCTTTTTCATATGCATAACTTTTTCTTTATAATAACTTCATGTCCTCAGTAGCATACCAGTCTCCATTTAAAAGACGAAGAAACCAAGGTATGTACGTTTTTAATAACTGTAAGTAACAGAGTCACTCAAGCACCAGGTGCAAGGATTGAGATTCAGATTTGATTATCTAACTTTGGAGTTTTTATTCCTAAGCATGATTCTATATAGTATAATAAAACATACTATTTTTCCCATGGAAAGGCATATTTTAAAAAAAATTTTATTGTAGTATAGTTGATTTACAGTGTTGTGTTAGTTTCTACTGTTTGGCAAAGCGAATCAGTTTCACATATACAAATATCCACTCTTTTAATTTTTTTATTCTTTTCTCATATAGTTTATTACAGCATACTGAGTAGAGTTCCCTGTGCTCCATAGCAGGTTCTTATTAAGGAAGTTAGTGTTAGTCGCTCAGTCACTCATAAAAAGAACAAAATAACGTCCACAACTCTGTGTGTGTGTGTGTGTGTGTGTGTGTGTATATGTATGTGTGTCTGTGTGTGTGAAGGAAAATGGCAACCCACTCCAGTATCCTTGCCTGGAAAATCCCATGGATAGAGGAGCCTGGTGGGCTACAGTCCATGAGGTCGCAAAGAGTTGGGCACGACTGAGCGGCTAACACACATACATACACACACCACATCATTTCCATTCCTCTTTTGTTGAACATTTAGGTTGATTCCATGTCCTAGCTATTGTAAATAATGCTGCAGTCAATATTGGGGTGCGTCCATCTTTTCCAGTTATGATTTTCTTCAGGTACATGTCCAGGTGTCAGAGGACGTTTAAGGAATCCAGTATGTTGCACTTTTCTTCCTTTGTGTGCCATTTCTCAAGGATTCTCTGTTCCTTATCAGTTCCTATTCCAGGAATGAGTAGAGCTGCACGCAGCTCTCAGGAGTGAGATCATGAGAAACAGTATCTGCTTGGATTCCTTTCTGTAACTCCCTTCAGTGACTCTTTTCAGTGTCAGTGACCTTGTATGTACTAGACTATCCATATTGTGGCTATTGATAAAATTTCATCCTGTGTAATAGCTGAGTAATCATCTTACTAAAGATACATAAGCCTGCATTTCTGCTAATAAAGCACCCTTGCTCCATCAGAGTTTGGGTCCCCATGTCTGTCTGTCTTTCTTTCTTTCTCTCTCACTCTCTTTCACTTTCTTATCATTGACTCGATTGGCAGGTTCTGGTCCATTAAAGGACCCCAACACCCAGGAGTGGGGTTGCTAGGTCATATGGTATTTCTATTTTTAGTATTTAAAAGAACCTCCATACCATTCTCCATTGCAGCTATACTAATTTACATTCCCACCAACAGTACAGGAGGGTTCCCTTTTCTCCACATCCTCTCTAGCATTTATTGTTCATAGGTATTTTGATGATGGACATTCTGACCAGTGTGAGGTGATCCCTCATTGTGGTTTTGACTGCACTTCTCTAATAATTAGTGATGTTGCGTGTCTTTTTATGTGCTTTTTGGCCATCTGTATGTCTTCTTTGGAGAAATGTCTGTTTAGGTCTTCTGCCCATTTTTCGATTGGGTTGGTTGTTTTTGATGTTAAGCTTCATGAACTGTTTGTATATTTTGGAGGTTAATCCCTTGTTGGTCATATAATTTGCAAATATTTTCTCCCAATCTGAGGGTTGTCTTTGTCTTTTTGTTTATGGTTTCCTTTGTTGTGCAAAAGCTTTTAAGTTTAATTGGATTCCATATGCTTATTTTCTTTTTATTTTCAGTACTCTAGGAGGTAGATCAAAAAAGACCTTACAGTGATTTATGTCAAAATACAGCTCTGTGTACCTGTCCATCCCAAACTCCTAATCGATCCCTCTCCCCCATCTTTAGCCTTGGTAACCTTGAGTTTGTTCTCTTAAATCTGTGAGTCTGTAAAACATACTATTTTAAGATCCCTTAAAGACTGACTCTCAGAAATGGGAATCTTGATTTTTTTTTTACTAGCAAGAGGAAGAAAATGGGTAAAGTCCATTACCTTTGAGTGTTGCTGTACTCTTCCTTCCCTTTGGCCATTGCCACTCCACACAGACAGTATTTTAGAACATCCTTGGGTTTGTATGTGCCAGTAAACCTACAAAGACTGATCCATTGTTGTTTTTCAGTCGCTCAGTTGTGTCTGGCTCTTTGCGACCCCATGAACTAAACTCCACTAAACTCCTCTGTCCATGGGATTTCACAGGCAAGAATATTGGAGTGGGTTGCCGTTTCCTTCTCCAGGAGATCTTGCTGACCTAGGGATCAAAACCACATCTCCTGCATTGGCAGGTGAATTCTTTACTGCTGAGCCACCAGGGAAGCCGAAGACTGATACACACATAAAAATTTTTTATCACTCACAGAGATGGCAGTCTTTGTGCTCTGAAGTTGTTGGGATTTCCTCAAGCATTGAATGATCAAACATACCTGGATAACAGAAGTGTAACATAGAAAAGAGGAAATATTGCCTTGATGAACTAGAGTTGCATTGCAGATATTTGTGCCTCAACAAGACCTAAAAAGAGAAGTTGAAATCCATTCATTATCTTTGCAAGAGAAAGGAAGGTCTAGAGGACATCTAGGCAGAAGAAAGCAGGAAGTCTTCTCTTGTTATGAGACTGTCCCGAGTGTTCTCAGTGTTTGCTTGATGGGGAAATTTGGGGATGAATGGTGTCAGCATGATGAGCTTGACCTACGCAGAGCCAAGTAACTTTTCTCTTCCAATCTGAAATATTAGAATCTTTGATTTCTAAAAAGATCCTCATTATTTGAAAGTTGCTAAGAGAGTAAATCTTGAAAGCAGTTACCCCAAGAAAAACAATTATAATTTTGTATGGTAACAGATGACCGCTAGACCTAGTGTGCCAATCATTTTGTACACCTTATACTAATATAATTTCACATGTCAATCATACTTCACTTTAAAAAATTAATAATGTTATTCAAAGAAGTCCCACTTTGATTCACCAGCAAAGAGTGGGCTGAACCCCATGTTTGAAATAGCCTTTATAAACGCTGTCCATATTTCTTAGCTGTGATTTGCTCTTTCCTGGTATTATTGTAAATTGAATAATTCATTACACAATTATGATTTTTCCTATTCTTCAATGGTATCCAAAAACAGATATAGTGTCTCCTCAGCCTGAAGTTCTGTTCTCTTAAACATTCAAATAACCAGCTTTTTCTTTTTTTTTTGCTCATCAATCTAATAATTATTTCCTTTAAAAGTAATTTCTTTTATCAATCACATTTCTGATTTTTGCCTCTTCATTAGAATTTAAGTTATATAAGAAAAGGAACTTTTCATCTTTGTATACCTTCTAGTGACTGTCTACAATGGTATTTGGCACAAAATATGTGTTTGACATTATTTGGTGAATGGATAAATATTCTGAGCTTCTTTTTTTTAGCATGTGGAGTTAAAATCTGAATTTTGCAGTTGATGAAATACATTAATCAGCTTATCTTGCTCAGTAAATACTGATTAGGTAAATGAAATGTTGTTGTTGAGTCGCTAAGTTATGTCTGACTCTTTGCAGCCCAAACCCGACTGCAGCACAGCAGGTTTCCCTGTCTTTCATATCTCCTGGAGCTTCCTCAAACTCATGTCCATTGAGTCGATGATGCCATTCAACTATCTCACCCTCTGTCATCTCCTTCTCCTCCTGCCATTAATCTTTCCTAGCATCAGGATCTTTTCCAATGAGTTGGCTCTTCACATCAGGTAGCCAAAGTATTAGAGCTTCAGCTTCAGCATCAGCCCTTCCAATGAATATTCAGGGTTGATTTTCTTTAGAATTGTCTGGTTTGATGTCTTTACTGCCCAAGGGACTCTCAAGAGTCCTCCAGCACTACAATTCGAAAGCATCAATTCTTTCACGCTCAGCTTTCTTTATGGTCCTGCTCTCCCGTCTGTACATGAAATACTACAAATGGTACTTACTTTGAAGCTTGAGAAAGGATTCTGACAACTACGTGTGATGATACTGGATTCCCAGGATTTAAAAAGTAAATAATATTGTGCAGGATTTTATCACGAATCCTTAAATAACTCTAAAGAGCTTATTTTCTTCACTCTTAAGCCTTTATTAAAACCTACATTATGTCCACCACATAAAAGATTCATATCTAAATTTGAACCGGACGAAACACAAGATCTGACTTTAACACATTAGTGTGTATGAAGAAAAAAAATAGGTTTTCTGTTGCTAATGAAAGTAATATAGAATTAAAATAAGTAGTTGGATTTTTTTTAAAAGTCTCTACAGCTGAAATACATTATGCAAGTTGTCTCTACTTAGCGAAGATGCTACCAAATAATCTCAATACTTGTTATTAGAAAAACATCTGGGTCTATTTAGCAGCATAGATGAAGGCTGGATTGTCTAATGCATTTTTTCTTTGTTTAACCTTGATTAATCCTTGTAGGGTCTCTGTAAGGTGGTTTGTATCAACCTTGTGGTATGACAATCCCAAAAGTATCAATACAGAGATTAAGGGCTCCTGATCACCCAGCACACTAGAAGCCAAACACAGTTTAAAAATTCAGAATTTCTAATTCTGTTTTGGACACTTTTTCAGGGAACTGGATCACAACTAGGAGGGATTGTTCCATACTTGAGGTTTTAAAAGAATCCGATGGAGATCTATGTCCAGAATTCTACCTGGATGCATTCCCTCATTTTCCATTTTGCACGATCGCAGTTAAGCCAGAGGCCAAAGCTGCCACAAGACAATCGTAGTGATCTTTTTGACCTGAGCGGAAACGTGATTTGAGATTCCGCACGGAGGCCAGTTTTGTAAGAATTTCCACCAGTCTTTGGACTGTAATAATTGGGTCATTTGGATAAGGTTTGGCAGGCGTGTGGTAGGTTAGCTGAGCGAGTTTTCTGGAGCTCAGCCGTTTGGCACCATCCATTTTGTTCTTTGTTCTGCCTCTTTCTAAAGCGGGCTACTGAAATTGGTTGGTTGGTTGCATGTCAGCTTTTTCTTTCCTTTTCTGTTTTTATTCCTTTTCTATCCTGTACATCTGAGCCCTTAATTTAACTGAAAGCAAGCTCTTCAGTCTAAGAGGATAACAAAACACCCCTTTGAGGAGGAGGAAATAGATGATAAAATCTGTGTGTTACTAATTTTTTTCTGTAGTTTGGAGGAATTCTTTTTCCGTCCTGTGTGTGTGTTTTTAAGACCCTGTTAAGTTCATAGTTCCTTTTGCTTTTCTTGTTTGAATAGAAAATCATTCTCTTTAATCCCACCTGAGTTTTAAAAAATGTATTATTGAACTGCCCAGTTCAGGAATTCAGTGGCCTGTTTTACTGAATGGAGGTATGTATGACCTGATAGTAAAAGAATGCTATTCAAAGACATTTCCTTTTCTTTGTTTCTTGGATCTGTTACTGTTCACATAGATCTGGAAAAATGCCAAAATATGTAAACAAATTAAGAGCTTTAGGATCCCAGTGGGAATATCCGTAAATTCTACCATAAATCAGGAATTTAAGATTAAGTGCACTATGCTATAATAAGATTGCAGAAAGAAGCAACTCAAGACCAGATATTCTTGGCTCTGGTTTAGGAATCTTAAAGGATATTAAAAGATTTGGATAAATTATGGCATTATGTATAGTATTACTTCTTCCCAAACCTATTTGTGTTGCCTCAATGGAACTTTATTTTTATTTTACTTTTAACTGTTGCTTAATATCAAACAAACCTTCAACTCTGAAGCCACTGTTTTTTTATACTTTTTTAGCATCCATAATATATGTAGCATTAATTATTTATCTTTATAATTAATACAGTTAATGACTCTCTTCACACATCCGTGAATAAAACAGAGTTAGATTGGGGATTTTCCCATTGGAGTGCTTTTGATACACACTCTTCTCCTCTTGCAATTCTTTATCTTAGTGTATGAATTGCAAATTGTGGTCTTTTCAATTTTTTTGACCCAGAGTGAAAACTTCAGCATAAACTTTTATCTTAATTCCACCATATGATAGCTTTATTAATATCTTCTTGTGTGCATGTATGTAGAGAAAGAATGAGAATGCAGTAAAAGAGAAGAGATATATATATATCCATATATATATATATATATATATAGAGAGAGAGAGAGAGAGAAAGAGATTCTTATGTCAATGCTTTCTTAAAACAGTTCTGAACAATTGCATTGTGAGCTTACTTTTTATATGCACATAAAAGGAGAACTTGTAGAGATTAGGTGTTACAGATTTAGCAAAGTTTATCTTAAACTGAGATAATAGAGAATATACATATTTGTACATAATAAAAAATATTTATTTGTAATTATACACAATTAACAATACTCCTTGGCAATGCAGATTCAACACAATCTTCAAGCGATTGCATAACTTTAATATGGGTGACTTAACTAGCCAGTGATGTGAAAATGATTTTACATGCTTGTTTTTCCCTAAACCTGGATTATTAATACATGAACCCGCATGGTTTCTGTAAGAAACTAACCTGACTCACAGTATCCTCCCCAGCAATTTTGTGCATGCTCTAGACTAAGTATCTTAGTTTCTTTTACCCTTTATTTTTCATCTTGTCACCATGCTATTATTACCTTCATGAGAAAACCACTCTCCTGGGCATAGCTGTTTGTAGTCTGAACAATCCCTGTGGAGGGACTGTCCTTGAGTACAGGATATCAGTCTTAAATGCTCATCCAGCTCACTCAGAGAGCCTGAGCCACTACTGGAATCAGTGAAGATTATTGGATGTTTCGGTCCAGTTACTCCTGGACGAGAGAGCAAGACGTGTCCACTGCATCCCCACCCAAAGGACTTGAACGTGAAAGTGTTAGTCACTCAGTTGTCTCCTGATCTTTGTGACCCCCTGGACTGTAGCCCGCAGGCTCCTCTGTCCATGGAGTTCTTCAGGCAAGAGTACTGGAGTTAATAGCCGTTCCCTTCTCCAGCAGATCTCCCTGACCCAGGGATCGAACCTAGGTCTCCTGCATTGCAGGCAGGTTCTTTACCATCTAAGTCTCCAGGGAAGCCCATCCAAAGGACCTAGCTTATTTCTTATTCTACAGTTAGGCACTCCCCAGAATGGGTGATAGTACCGTCATCCATTCTCTTCAAGAGAAATGCTCCGTGTCTAAGTTGCTGTTAAACACAAAACAGTGTGAGTACTGATAACATTTCCCAAGGTCTGGATTTTGCAGTCTTAGCCATGATCAACTTATAACACTCTAAAAAAGCTTCCCCCCCCCCCCAAATATCTCATATCTACCTGGGAGAAATATTTTGTGAGACTTGAATAAATTATGCAGTTTTCAGAAATAACGTAAGTATGGGCAAAGTATGTAAAGGAAAGACTGCCTCTTTTCCTTCTTTATTATCATAAAAGAGTATCTTGGAGACCAACTAGTTATCCCATAACAATTACCATTGAATGTGTTTACTCTTTGCCAGGTAAAATTTGCATATCTGATGTAAGTTTCTTGAGCTTTTCCCTTTTTCTCAGAAGAGCCTGAGGCCCCTAAGGTCACATAGCTCCTGAGTGGCCCAGGCAGTGCTGCAATCCTGTATCTGTTACTTCCCCACTACATAGCTGCTCATCAATAGGATCTAAACATTATCCTAAATAACCACAAAAAATGACTAGTAATAGACATGGTGATGAAAATATTTAGAATCTACTTATTCAATTGTATATTTTTGTTTTAATTCTCATTCTACTGTGGGCTTTCTGCCATCTGGCAGAGTTAGCCATTAGCAGCAGATGTGGGTCTCCTAGTATTAAGACGAGAACTTTAACACAGCAGACCACATCCTGCTCCCTGGTTATCGAGCATCTCTTACGCTCAGGGCCTCTAGGTCCTCTGGAAATTCTGCAAGGAGATAGGCAGGTTCTAGAAAGAGAAACCTGGAGAAGGAAATGGTAACCCACTCCAGTACACTTGCCTGGAAAATCCCATGGACATAGGAGCCTGGTAGGCTACAGTCCCTGGGGTCGCAAAGAGTTGAACACAATTGAGTGACTTCACTTTCACTTTCAGAAAGAGAAAAGGCAGGATAACTATTCTCTGTGGCACTTTTGCTGGAAAGATGAGAAACAGATGAAAATTGTGACAAAATGGAAAGTGGCATGATGAAAGTGAATTTAGTGGTGTCATTAGGTAACGATGGGGATTTAGAGGAGAGAACCTCTGGAAATTTGAGTCAGAGGATCCTCTGTCTCATTATGGCTTCAAGATTTCACTTCGGCCCCTAACAAATCATTTCCCTAAAGTTTCTTACAGAGCAGCAAAATCTGTTTGGATATCCACATGTCAAGTTCACTTACTAGTTACATTTTATATTGAAATATTTTCTTTATATACCTCTGTTCACTGTTAAGATGTAATCTCCTTGCCTATATTGTACAGACTCTAGATTCATCCACTTACAATGAATGACCCATTTTTCTTCCTTTTTATGGCCGAGTAATACTCCACTGTGTATATGTTCCACGTATTCTGTATCTATTCATCTTTTGATGAACATTTAGGTTGCTTCCATGTCCTGGCTGTTGTAAATAGTGTTGCAGTGAACGTTGGGGTGCATGTGTCTTTTGGAATTATGGTTTTGTCTCAGGTATTATGCCCAATAGTGGGATTGCTGGGTCATATGGTCATACAGAGTGAAATAAGTCAGAAAGAGAAAAAACAAATATCATATAATAACACATACATACGGAATCTATAAAACTGGTACTGGTCAATCTATTTGCAGGGCAGGAATAGTCTCAGACCTCAAAATGGACCTCAGCACAGTTACAGAGAGAGTAACATTGACATATTTACACACTACCATGTGTAAAAATTATAGCTAGTGAGAAGTTGCTGTATAGCACGGGGAGCTCAACTTGGTGCTCAGTGATGACCTAGAGCGTGAGATGGGAATCAGGGGGAATAGGGAGGCTCAAGCAGGAGGGGATGTGTGTATACATATAGCTGATGCATGCTGCTGTACGGTTGAAACTAACACAGCATTGTAAAGCAATTATATACCAATTAAACATTTTTTAAAAGATGTACTCTCCTTGGGGTTAAGCATTAAATTTTAGCTCTCTGATTAACTCTAACTTCTATTAAATGTGATGGTAATCTGCTAAGGCCCCTTTCAGGTACAGAAGTTAATTACTGTCTGGTAGCAGTAGCAACAATCCTTTAGTTGAACCTTTATTTGTTGGGATATAAATTGTTGAGAAATTTTCAGCCTGGTTTATCAAGAGAGAATATATAAATCAAAAATCCAAGAATCCATTGAACCATCTGTAATGTGATGGAATCTCAATTTATAAATACACATGTCCAGAAATATCTTTAAAAAAACTCACCCCTGATTTCAGTCCCCAATCCTGTGGGGCTAGAATAAAAGTCAATCTCTGGCATTGTTCAGGCTCCTTTTTCATCAGGGATGTACAAAGAACCTGGTGGGTCTCAAAAAGCATCAGAACTGCTCATGTAGTCCTCAGCCATCCATCCCCTCTGTCCGTCAGGGACCAACAATCAGGAATAGAAACAAGACCAGGACTCTGCACCTTTTATTTTAAATGTTGATTTGATTTGGGGATATAGTAGTCCATGGGCTTCCCCGGTGGCAGTCGGTAAAGAATCCACCTGCAATGCAAGAGACCTAGAGTTGATCCCTGGGTCAGGAAGATTTCCTGGAGGAGGGCATGGCAACCCACTCTAGTATTCTTGCCTGGAGAATCCCCATGGACAGAGGAGCCTGGTGGGCTACAGTCCATGAGGTCACAAAGAGTCAGACACCACTGAGAGAGCACACACAGTAGTCCATGCCTATTTCATTTATTTGTGTGTGTGTGTGTGTGTGTGTGTGTGTGTGTGTGGCTTCAGTATATAATGGTAGTGTATATATGTCACTGTTACTCTCCATATATATTATTGCTTTCCAGGTGGTGCTAGTGGTAAAGAACCTGCCTGACAATGCAGGAGACAGAAGAGATGTGGGTTTGATCCCTGGGTCGAGAAAATCCCCTGGAGAAGGAAATGGCAACCCACTCCAGAGCAGTCCCTTGGGTTGCAAAGAGTCAGACTTGACTGAAGTAACTTAGCGCAGTACAGTATACATACATACATACATACATACATTCATATATACATTCTTTTTAAAATACTGTTTTCCATCATGGTTTATCACAAGATATTGAATAGAGTTCCTTGTGCTATACAGTAGGACTTTGTTGTTTATCCACTCCACAGACACTCGTTTACATCTGCTAACCTCAGCCTCCCACACCGTCCCTCCACTAACCCCCAGTTCCTAGGAAATCACAGTTCTGCTCACTATGTCCCCAAGTCTGTTCTGTCTTGTACATTGGTGCATCTGTGTCCTATTTTAGATTCTACATAAAGTGACGTCATATGGTATTTGTCTTTTTCTTTCTGACTTAACTCACTTGATGTGATCATTTCTGGTCGCATTCACGTTGCTGCAAATGGTATCATTTCACTTCATTCTTTTCATGGCTGACTGGAGAAGGAAATGGCAGCCCACCCCAGTGTTCTTGCCTGGAGAATCCCAGGGACGGGGAAGCCTGGTGGGCTGCCGTCTATGGGGTCGCACAGAGTTGAACACGACTGATGCGACTTAGCAGCAGCAGCAGCTCCTGCATTGCATTGTATTGCAGGCAGATTCTTTACCACTGAGCCACCAGGGAACACTACTTTGAGGACACGAAGTGTAGATGACTGTTCAGTTCAGTTCAGGTCAGTCGCTCAATCATGTCTGACTGTTTGCGACCCCATGAATTGCAGCACGCCAGGCCTCCCTGTCCATCACCATTTCCTGGAGTTCCCTCAGACTCAGGTCTATCAAGTCGGTGATGCCATCCAGCCATCTCATCCTCTCTCGTCCCCTTTTCTTCCTGCCCCCAATCCCTCGCAGCATCAAAGTCTTTTCCAATGAGTCAACTCTTCGCATGAGGTGGCCAAAATACTGGAGTTTCAGCTTTAGCATCATTCCTTCCAAAGAACGACCAGGACTGATCTCCTTTAGGATGGACTGGTTGGATCTCCTTGCAGTCCAAGGGACTCTCAAGAGTCTTCTCCAACACCACAGATTGAAAAGCATCAATTCTTCGGCGCTCGGCTTTCTTTACAGTCCAACTCTCACGTCCATACATGACCACTGGAAAAAGCAGCCTTGACTAGATGGACCTTAGTCGGCAAAGTAATGTCTCTGCTTTTGAATATGCTATATAGATTGGTCATAACTTTTCTTCCAAGGAGTAAACGTCTTTTAATTTCATGGCTGCAATCACCATCTGCAGTGATTTTGGAGCCCAAAAAAATAAAGTCTGACACCGTTTCCACTGTTTCCCCATCTATTTCCCATGAAGTGATGGGACCAGATGCCATGATCTTTGTTTTCTTAATGTTCAGCTTTAAGCCAAGCTTTTCACTCTCCTCTTTCACTTTCATCAAGAGGCTTTTTAGTTCCTCTTCACTTTCTGCCTTAAGGGTGGTGTCATCTGCATATCTGAGGTTATTGACATGTCTGTTACTACTACTTAAAGGAGACTTCTCCCACACCCAGCTCGCTTGCTCCCCTGCCCCATCCTGACCCCAATCCAGGACAGACAGTTTTGCTGTATAGTCGGACGTGACTGACGCGACAGCAGCAGCAGTGATGCATTGTATATATATGCACCATGTCGTCTTTGTCCGTTCGTCTGTTGATAGACATTTAGTTGTCTCCATTCCTTGGCTAGTGTGAGTAGCGCTGTATGAACTTTGGGTGGGTGTATCTTTACGAATTCTTGTTTTGTCTGGGTATCTGCCCAGGAATGGAGGTGCTATATCCTATACAAATGCTGCTTTTAGTTTTCTGCAGCACCCCATACGGTCTTCCATAGTGGCTGCACCCAACTTATATTTCCAGCAACAGCATAGGAGGATTCTCTCGTCTCCGCACCCGCTCCAACATTTGTTATTTGTAGGTCTTTTAATGATAGCCGTTCTGACCAGTGTTAGGTGATACCACATTGTCATTTTGATTTTCATTTCTCCAATAATGATTGATGCTGAGAATCTTTTCATATGCCTATTGGCCATTTGTTTGTCTTTGGAGTAATGTCTGTTTAGATCTTCTGCCAATTTTTTGATAGGGTGGTGTTTTGTTTTGTTTTGTTTTTGTCATTGTTGAGTTGTATGAGCTGTTTGTATATTTTGGAAGTTAAGCCCTTGCCTGTCACTTCATTTGCAAATATTTTCTGCCATTCTATATGTTGTCTTTTCATTTTGTTTATGGTTTCCTTTGCTGTGCAATAGCTTGTAAGTATGATTAAGTCCCATTTGTTTCTTTATGTTTGTATTTCTGTTGCCTTGGGACTGTAGGTCCCTGGATTCTCGAGTCCCATCATCCTCTTTCTTGACCTTCAGGCCGCTCTCTTATTCTCTTTTTGCCTCAAAGGCCCTTCCTCTTTTCCCTTACCCAGGGATCATTAGTAAATCTAATGGAGTTTGGCTTTTACACCAGAACAAGCAGCACTTGTGATTTTAGGCTCTTCCCAATTTTCTCCCTTCTATAATCCCTGTGGCAACAAACTGTAGATCCGGCTACTGGCTCTGAATATAGGGGTGAGGAAAAAGCAGAAAGAGCAAAACAAAAATTAATTACACGAGTAATCCAAGCTTCCACACATTAAATATTAAATGAGGATGCTGGTGAATGCTATGCATTTCAGTGCAGTGTTCTGGTAATGTCCCAAACCCCTCCCCAACAACATCACATGGGCTTTGGTCATATCTTTAATTGCCTTCTGAGCAACATTTTTATATTTGGATATCTTACTATTTATATTTAGTTACATTAAACTTAATCAAAACCTGAGGTTATACTTTCTCCCCAAATTTGACTTGTTGCCCAAGTTCATATCTTGTCAGTGTTACCAGAACTTGCTGCTCTTTACCTTTTGAAGTTGTGCCCCCTTCTATTTAAACTTGTTCCCTGTGTCACTGCCTGTCTCGTAACTGTCCATCAAATTGAGCCTTTCTTCTTCATTTCTCCTGCCATCACTGTAGTTTATGCCCTCATCACCGTGAGGCACTCACCTTGTATGCCACCCATGCCAGCAAACCACTTACTGTTTCCTGATCACGCTCTGCTTTTTTGTCTTATGCTTTTGAACATGCTGTTGCTGCCTGATGGCCTCTATTGTTACATGTTTTACGTATGTTTATTTCTTCTCCATCTATGCTTCTGTCATATAAGCTATTATATATCTCCTATTATAGAACGTATAGTATCTTACCACCTTAAGAATAGAGAGTATCCTATACATATCTCTGTTTTCTTTGAATTTTGGCAATTAAATGTGGGTAACAAGTATAAAATAATTTTATTTTTTAAAAATGTCAGTTACTCAGTTTTGTCCAACTTTTTGCAACCCCATGTTCAGTAACCCACCAGGCACCTCTACCCATGGGATTCTCCAGGCAAGAGTACAAGAGTGGGTTGCCATGCCCTTCTCCATGGCATGGGATCTTCCTGGCTCAGGGATCGAACGCATGTGTCTTAATTCCCCTGCATTGGCAGGCAGGTTCTTTACTGCTAGTGCCACATAAAGAATTTAGGCAAGCTTAAACTGAATGGGCCTCCCAAATTTTCTTTCCTTTTGTCAGCCATAAATATAAGGCCTTCTCATCTGCTTTCCTGACCCACACTCTATAGTAGCTCTCTCCCTGCTTCTCCGGCAAGTATATCCACCATTTGTCTGCTCTGGCCTGGCATCTTAGTGCACCTTACTATTGCAGTCAGGATCTACTCTAGTTTACCTTTTACTTCAGTCTTTTCCTCAGGGTTATGAAGAATTCAAATAAGCGCTTGCGATCTTTTTTACTCATCTGCTGCTTTAATGGAAGCTAAGCTCCACCTGGTGGTAGAATTTGATTCCTTGTTTGGACTGCGGTGCATGCAATGAGATCAGTTCAGTGGGGGAATAATTTGTACACATTTTTATGAATGCAAATATACATTATTACATATGTATGTGAGTGTCTGTTTTGCAGGGTTTCCTCTGTCACAGAAGTTGTGAAATATGCTTGTTCTTTATTTTACTGACATTGACAGTTTGAACATGGCATTCAGGATTTGGGAGCATCCCAGGTGGCTCAGTAATAAAGAATCTGTCTGCTAACACAAGAGTTGAAAGATGCGGGTACAGTCCCTGAGTTGGGACGGTCCCCTGGTTGAGGAAATGGCAAACCACTCCAGAATTCTTGCTTGGGTAATACTGTGAACAGAGGAGTCCGGCAGGCTATAGTCCATCTGACTGTAAAGAGTCGGACATGCCTGAGCCACTGAGCACACATTCAGCATTTGATTATTATAAATATTTCGTGATATTCAGACTCTTAGCAATGACCAGAATGATCTTGTTGTGCTCATCACAAACCAAATATTTTCCCCCACCGCTGTCTGATACCAAAATTGTTTCTTGAAAGGACTTGCTTTATATTTTAGTAGTAAAGAAAGTATATTTAAAGGCCTTTATGATTCGTAGAAAATTATAAAAATAAAATGGAGAGGTGTTTGAAAGTATGAACTCAAGTGATATTTTAAAGCAGGATAGTCTAGCCCTCTACTCCATACACAAGTATGTTCCCGTCTCTCACAAGCAGGAGCAGTGTCAAGTTTACCCTTTATGTTGAGTGGTGTTTTGTAGCATTTAACTTTAGAAAGACCAGAAAATGAGCCAGAATTTACACATTGGAAGCTCTGTAGCTGCATTAAACACACAGATGTGTTTTTTCATGCTTCTCCTAAAATATGAAATAGTCGCCTCTATTTGAAAATTGGAAAATTTTATTATAAAAACGCAGCTGTCTAGAGATGAGGGATCTTTTATCACAAATCTAGTGATCTCAGTCCAAGCAGTAAACACCCTTTTTAGATGGAGTGCACACACTAATTTTCCATAAGCTTCAGTTCAGTTTAGTCACTCAGTCGTGTCTGACTCTGCGAATCCATGAATTGCAGCCTGCCAGGCCTCCCTGTCCATCACCAACTCCCGGAGTTTACTCAGACTCACGTTCATTGAGTCAGTGATGCCATCCAGCCATCTTATCCTCGGTCGGCCCCTTCTCCTCCTGCCCCCAATCCCTCCCAGCATCAGAGTCTTTTCCAGTGAGTCAACTCTTCCCATGAGGTGGCCAAAGTACTGGAGTTTCAGCTTTAGCATCATTCCTTCCAAAGAAATCCCAGGGCTGATCTCTTTCAGAATGGACTAGTTGGATCTCCTTGCAGTCCAAGGGACTCTCAAGAGTCTTCTCCAATACCACAATTCAAAAGCATCAATTCTTCGGCACTCAGCTTTCTTTACAGTCCAACTCTCACATCCATACATGACTACTGGAAAAACCATAGCCTCGACTAGATGGACCTTTGTTGGCAAAGTAATGTCTCTGCTTTTGAATATGCTATCTAGGTTGGTCCTAACTTTCCTTCCAAGGAGTAAGCGTCTTTTCATTTCATGGCTGCAGTCACCATCTGCAGTGATTTGGGAGCCCCCAAAAATAAAGTCTGACACTGTTTCCACTGTTTCCCCATCTATTTCCAATGAAGTGATGGGACCAGATGCCATGATCTTCACTTTCTGAATGTTGAGCTTTAAGCCAACTTTTTCACTCTCCTCTTTCACTTTCATCAAGAGGCTTTTTAGTTCCTCTTCACTTTCTGCCTTAAGGGTGGTGTCATCTGCACATCTGAGGTTATTGATATTTTTCCTGGCAATCTTGATTTCAGCTGTGCTTCTTCCAGCCCAGCTGGAATGTTGTACTCATGATGTACTCTGCATATAAGTTAAATAAGCAGGGTGACAATATAAAGCCTTGACATACTCCTTTTCCTATTTGGAACCAGTCTGTTGTTCCATGTCCAGTTCTAACTGTTGCTTCCTGACCTGCATACAGGTTTCTCAAGAGGCAGGTCAGGTGCTTCACTACTCCTTAATGTATCACATTCTGCCTCTTTTTTTTTTGTTTTTTAATTGTCTGGCTTCGTAGGCATGGGTATTTATGACTACTGGCATTCCTTCATCTTTGATGCCTATCTCAGAAATTCATATTCTAGGTGAATTCACCTTCATTTTTGAAGGTGAAAATGAAGAAAGATCAATAACCATCAAAAAAGTGAAAGAAACAACCCAAACAAACGATGTAAAATTGCTTTCTCTGGAATTTTGCAGAGTACCCCACTGGTGACATCAGTGTACTCCCAACAGTATCATATTTAAGGAAAAGGTCCCTGGTGGCTCGATGGTAAAGAACCCAGCTGGCAGTGCAGGAGACTTGGGTTGGATCCCTGGATTGGGAAGATCCCCTGGAGAAGAAAATGGCAACCCACACCCGTATTCTTGCCTGGGAAATCCCATGGACAGAGAAGCCTGGAAGGCTACAGTCCATGCGGTCGCAAAGAGTTGGACACTACTTAAACAGCAACAGCACTTTTCCTAACTACAGGCTGAGAAACTTCAAAGGTTTCATTTTCCTTCAACTATAAACCCCGGGATTGAAAAATATCTGAAGTTATACCTATTTAATTTTTGCTTTGAGAATATTTTAGTTGTTAGGCTAAAATCTAGGCACCTACATAAATATATTTGCTTTCTCCACCCAATCAACCACTTCCCGAACAGTGAATATTATGCTAAGCTGGTATTGCCCAGCCTTCCTAAGTGGTCCCTGTCTAATGAACCACTTTCATCCTCCTACACTTTTGCGATTTGCATTTTGCATCTCCCTTTAAAAGGATGCCTCTTCTTATGGTTAGTAGTGACCATGTTTTGACTTTCCTCACCAGTTGTGGTGGATTGGCAGAATATCAGCCCTCTGCTAAGATATCTCTATCCTAACCCCATAACCTATAAACACATTATATTACATGGTAGAGGACAATTAGGATTGAAGATGAAATTAAGACTGCTTGTCAGCTGACCTTAAATAGATCACCCTGGGTGAATTTGGTCAGCTCTTATATTTTATCATGATGGTAGTTTTTACAAGTGGAAATAGCCGCCAGGAGGAGCGTCATAGATGTGTGACTACAAAAGAATGATCAGGATGACGCAACACTGCTGGCTTTGAAAAGAAGGGGCCACAGATCGAGGCATGCTGATGTCCTTTAGAAGCTAAAAGGTAACGAAACAGATTTGCCTCTAGAAACGCAGCCTGGCTACACTGTAACTGTAGACCCTTATGTCTATCCTATAAAATTGTTAAGATGATATGTTTGGGCTGCTTTTAGCCACCCCGTTTAGGGTAATTTCTTATAACAAGAATGAAAAACTAGCAAGTCAGCAAAGATGATTTATTTGAAGTTTGCTCTCTGAAGCTTTTGTTATTTAAAAAAATTTTTTTGAGAGAAATTATACCAAAGCATAACTTTTGGATCAATGCACAATTCTTCCTGGTTTCTTCTTCTCCCTTGTCTTGAGAATCACTGTTTTAACCCCTTCCTTCCCCCATAGCAGAGAGAGAGGTCATGGGGTCATTGGTAAAGAACTGTGCTTCTACAGTGTGTCAGGGAGGCAGGGGGTGGCGGATAGGAGACCCCTGGCTGAAGAGCTAACACAAAGTAGAAGGCAGCAAAAAAACAAACAAAAAAGCTCAGCCTTCATTTTTTCCCCAAGATTTCCTTAGTCTCTGCACCATAGAATATATAGTTTCTAAAATGACACTTGGACAAATTCTTAATAAAAGTGATTTTGCCATAGTTTGTCTAAGATGCAGGAAGGCTACACTGTAGAGGAGTCTTGGATTATGATCAATTTGGCCACACTCTTGGCTATTTCTTCTGAGATGCGTGATGTTTGTTAGGAAGATTTTTTTTCTCTTGTTTTTGAATCAGAAAACCGCTGAACCATTTCACAGTCCACAAAGACTGATGCTGCATAAATTTTTCCATGAAATGACAGCACAATAAGAACCTGTCTTGGCCTATATATTGTTATTGACAGGCACTTACACGTACACGTAACTAGAATTCATTGTCACGTATCAACCTGAAAACAAAACTTTCTCACATAAGCTTATACATTTTCATGATGCTGCTTTCCAGAAATTTTAACAAACTCAAATTAGTAAGGACCAGACTAATTTCACTTATTGTCTTGGTATTCGTGCCATTGAACCTAATACATTATATATAGTAGCTGCTCAATATACAGATGGTTGGATACATCCATCTTTGCAATATATTGGCACCTTCTCTAATTTAGCCACAAGAAAGATACCAAACCGTTGATTTGTTGTCTCAGTTTTACTCTGGGCTTCTCAGAGTGTAATTTCTCCAAGCTCAAGGTGATCCTAGAATATAAAGATAAGTATTTTTCAATATGGCCTCTAAATGTTAGGCAGCATTATTCAAAGAAACCAAATATCTTTCACACACAGAAGGGAAATTGAATCACGAGATGGCATGACAACCTTCAAAAGGCAATATATAAGAAACTTGTAAAGGGTTGTGCATGATTGCCCCCAAAGTTGTTGATATCTTAGCGCCTACCTCCCCCATCCCCACTCCTTTATAAGGGTGTGTGAAGAAGTGTCTTTAGTCCCTCATGTTAAGATTCTTATACTTCTACGTCTGTACAGAAAATCATCTGGGGATCTTGTTAAATACCAGCATGTTGCTTATCATCGACTCAATGGGCATGAGTTTGAGTAAGCTCCGGGATTTGGTGATGGACAGGGAAGCCTGGCGTGCTGCAGTCCACGGGGTCGGAAAGAGTCGGACACGACTGAGCGACTGAACTGAACTGTTGTTTATCATACAGCATCCCTGAAAGTGAAAGTGAAGTCGCTCAGTCGTGTCTGACTCTGTGACCCCATGGACTGTAGCCTATCAGGCTCCTCTGTCCATGGGATTTTCCAGGCAAGAGTGCTGGAGTGGATTGCCATTTCCTTCTCCAGGGGATCTTCCCAACCCAGGAATCGAACCCGGGTCTCCCGCATTGCAGGCAGACGCTTTACCGTCTGAGCCACCAGGGAAGCCCTAGAAATTCAAATTGGATAGGCCTTGGGTTGCACCATAGAAATTGTTTTGTAAAAACTGTATACATGCATTGGTGACATCACAGGCCAGGCTGAGAAATGTTGCTTAGCTTGTTTGATGTGTTTATATTGTTGTTCACTTGTACAAACACCATTGTGTGTTCAAGCATTTCAACCTACAAAGAAAACCACTGCTCTCCAGTTGTCCATATCGCCACATCTGTCTGCCTCACACCTGCCCCCTCCCCAGTTGTGTGATGATTTTACAGTCACACTTCCCCCTGCCCCAAACCTAGGGTAGATACAATTACAAGTGTTATGGCAGACAAAGTCCTGTAATTCTCTTCTAGGGTAGGTGGCACCATGCTTCTGAAGAGGGCTGAGCTTCCTTTTCTGTGGCTTCGTGGATCTGGGCTAGATAAGTATGTGTCTTCCGTATTCCCGTCTCTTTAAATGTGTCTCTTCCCTCCATCCACAGTGCCCTGTCTCCAAGGTTTTCCTCACCATGACACAGCTTAAGGGCTGTCCTAAACCTCCCGTCTCTCCACACCTTTCCTCTGACCACAAGAACACTTCTCTCAGCAGCAGATAATCTGAAAGGCAAGTAAATCTGTCAGTTGGTACACATGGGAATTAGTAAGTATCGGCGCACGCCAGCGTTAAACCCAGGACATCTCAGGGCTAGTGAGCGTGGCCGCAGCGTCTCCTCAGCCGTAGGATTCGTGCTAGCGCAAGGGGGCAAAAGGCGGAGGGATTTTCTGTTCAAAGGGCATTAACACAATGGTGTGACTTTCAGTGTGAAGCCTTCTAAACCAGGAGAATGGAGGGTGCACGGTAGGTACACCTGGTCCCTGTACTGAGGCTAAGTTCTGCTGCTTTGTTCAGATGTTTTTGCTTCACCGTTTGGACAGTTAAGAGCCTTGAGATCTTCTGGCTTCACACAGGGTTCCTCTGCTACTGTAGACTGGTGAAAAATAATCAGTTGCACTAGTTCTTCCACACCATAGAAATTAATAATGTAGTTTCAACATTTTAAAATTCAAATTAACAAATATTTATTGGGCGTCTTTGTCTCCATAAACTCTTTGCTATTTGGTACAACACTCAGTTATGGATATGATGGGCAATGGCATTATATGATGGCAAATAAAGCAATGATTTCATGTTTGTAATTTTATGGATGGTTAATAGTGCATTCTTAATTTGTTAACCCTGCCTAGGACAATATATGTGTCAAATAGCTTTTTAATGCTATTATGTTACCCTTGTTCAGTGGCAACTCCTAGGGTGAGATATTTTATGAATTTATGATGGGAAAATTGGAAAAGGGAGTAACTCTTACAGTTTCTTCAAGATGTCTCAAAGTGCATGATGCAAAGATTGGAATCTGCTCTGATACAAAGGTAACTTGCTAGCAATAGTTATCCCAAGATAGAAACAGTAGCTTTCTTGAGGGAATGAAACAGGTCAGACATGATCTGGGTGCCTCTGAGGTTCCTGTATCACAGGCATGGTTGACAATAATGTGCAAAGACCCTTTCCGCTGAGGAGCAGGCAAACCCTGAAGCTCACAGTGCACTGGAGTGTGTAAGGAGATAGCTGAATTTTCCCTTTAAAAAAATGCCCACCACACCAGGCTCCTCTGTCCATGGGATTTCCCAGGCGAGGAGTCGGTTGCCATTTTCTTCTCCAACACTAGAGGGAGTATAAGATCATAAATATTTCAGTTGTTGCCTTCTGGTAAACTATCAGCAAAGCAAGATTCAAGTGCAAATATCTAGAATCTGTTTAATACTTTAAAAAATGTTTTTCTAACTAAAATATTATACAACATTTTGATAAGCAAGGAAAATTTTCTTCATAAATAATTAGTGCAGTATATAGTATCTAACAGTAATATTTTTGTTTGCGTAGGAAAAGAATTCACAATTTTAAATGACTGGTGAAAATAGAATCCAGATCACTTCTTTGTGGTTATCAGTGTAAAACATCTTGGTTCTACCTGGAGTAGAACATTCTGTTAGGCCTGTTATTGTTGTTTTATTTGCCATGGATATAATTCCATATTTTTCTTGTAGTCTATTACTTTGTGTTATAGCTTTCCCAGACATTTAAGGTAAAATGTTTTGCTGGACAGTTGACATGATTACACAGTATCAGAATCAAATGTTTCATTCTTAAAGAATGAAGAAACCTGCCTGTCTTAGAAAAATTAGAAATGTCTGTTTTGCAGTGATAACAGCATGTTCATTCTCATTCTAGTATAGACGGCTTTGCATTTAGCTCTTTTTTTCATATTTCTGTTTAAATTTTTTCAAATTTCTGTAAATAACTTAAAATATTAAATTTTTGCATTAGCCTCCAAGTTCTGTTTTAGATTGGACTTTACATGTTTGAATATTTGAAGATAAAAAGTTTAAAAATATTTACTTTGAAACACTAACCATTAAAATATCAAAAGTTCCAAAGTAAAATATGTATGAAAAATTGAGATATTAGCCTTTTATTGGTAAAATATATTCTAAACTAGAATTTACATAATCTTCTTCAAGAAGAAAGATGCACACGTATATTTCAAATATATTTTAGTTTCTTAGCGTCTTGAAATGCATTTTTAACAGATTTTTTAAAAAAATCATCTTACTGTCGGCATCACTGGTCACAAAAATTTAGTTTTCCTAACTTCTCTAGTTCATTGAAAAATGTTACTTCTGTTTAAAATGAGAGTCTTCTTTTTCTTTTCCATTGCAATTAAAAAACAAACAAATGCTGGCAAGTGATATGTCAGTGTGGAAACAGTCACTTTGACTCTGCGTGGCCTTCTAATAAGTGACTTGGGGTAGGGGTGACTTCTTGATATGCTGTTTTGCTTCTTTCTTCCGTCTACTTCTGCTTGCCTGGATGATGCTGTGCTCGGTCAGCTCCTCTATCACTCTATATGTGGATAAAACCAATATCCAACCTTCCTCAAAAGCCAGCCTTATTTGTTAAACTTTTGTTTTATTTACACTTAGAAAAATTTAGTAAGACATTAGTACGTACTTGTAAACAACCAAAAGTGTAATATGTAAATAACTGATACTGAAGGACACATATTAAAAGGCAATTTTTTTCCTTCTCAGGTTTTGTTATCCCTCTGGTGCAATTTAAATCTTATTTTCCAGCACATGCAAACCAGTATGTGTATATGTGTGTGTGTGCTTATGTATTTTTATACACGTGTATTTCTATTGCCTTTTTTTAAACAAAACAGAATCATATGAAAAATATTCTTCTGTGACCACCTTTTTATTCTTTTTTACTAACAATGTATTTTTAAGATATTCCTGTGTCAGTACTTATGGAATTACTTTTTTATAATAGCATAAAAACCTGTATTTTATTTAGACTCTAGTTTCCCATTGACATTTAAATTGTCTCCAGTATCGTGTTATATCAAATAGTGCTGCAATGCAGGAATTTGAATATTGTCTTTAGAATCGTGGCATTTTCTACGTTTTTGTAGTTAAAACGCTATAGATACTGAAAACATGGCTAGCTAATTATTTACATTTTATTCGTGGCTTAGTTTCACAAGGCTTTTGAGACGTCTTTTACATTGCTCTGTGTCTCTATAGGATGTTTACTTTTATCAACAAAACACGTTGATTGCCAACAATCAGATTTCAGAACAAAAAATGCTAATTTATCTGAGTATTTCTTCACTAGAAAGTGAAAGAACATTTATTTTGATAATTCAGGTGGAAAGCTTAAGATTGGAGTTAAAAAAAAAAATCCTGTCAGGGGATTAGTAAAATTTGTGTGACTTTAGATCAGGTTGATCATATATGAGATAAACTACTGGATGTTAATAATGTTGTTGTTAATAGCAGGAATTGAGTTGTGAGGTAAAAATGACTTCAGCACCCACTTTAGAGTACTCTGTAGTAATTAAAAGCAACAAACTAGATGTACAGGAAATAACATGAATATATTGTGAGAACACTGGGTGGAATGAAGACAATAATTTTAAAAATGAACCAAATTTTTTATAAATCAATAACCTTGATAGATTATTAGGTTATAAATCAATGCACTTCATATTAAAATATACACAAAACATTATTATACAAGAATTCCTAGGAGTTCAAGGTATCAAATATGTTAACCTGGTTCTAAAAGGAAAAGTGAAATGGGGTTGGGGAATAGACATAAAGCACAATCATCTAAAACTCAAAGAATAAGTAATGAGATTGTGCTTTCATGATTTTTTGGTTACCGAAGTCCCTTTTTGTTGAAATGAGTGGTTTATTTCCCATGAACATTTCCTAAATTGACTTGTTCTTCGAATGTTGTTTTCCTTTGAACTTGCCAGTTCCTAGAATGGGCAGAAAAGACTCAATACTAATATTCCTCAAATTCAGTGATGGAAATTAGTGTCTAGCTACCCCTCTGTGGCTGGATATGATGGTGTATTTCAGAAATAACTATAATTAGGGGTCACTGTTCAAGGTGGTTAAATTGCTTGAAAAATGAGAGCTACATGACTGTATAGAAGCTTTCTTATAAGGTGACCCCAAAGTAGGGGCACCAAATCAGCCCAGGTACCTAGCTGTTTGAACCCTCCATCCAGACTATCTGAGATGTTCCAGGAGCTGAGAGTGGGTAGAATTGCCCAAGAGGCCAGGTCCAATCTTGAGAGAATTATAAAAACAAAAGGCTAAAGCTTACAAGGCACTTCCCTATGTGCCAGGCCAGCTCTCAGCACCTTAGGTATGGTAACCACCCAGTCTTCACAACAAAGCTGCTGGGGAAGGTGAAACGGTCAGCACCACCTGTCTAGTGCAGTGGGTTCCAGCGGGCTTGCAGAAGCAGTGAGGAAATAAATCCGAAGGTCGGGGAGGAAGGCCTGGAGAGGTGAGGATAGACGGCTACGTCTGGAAGAAGGGGCTGGGAGAAGTCCCCAGGAGTGGAGGCCGGGAGGGTTATGTGTATTCCGTGCTTGGGCTCTGGCCTCACTGGGTGGAGGCAGGGGATGGGGGCTTCCCAGGCCACGTGTGTAACAGGCAGAGTTTAGTCGTCTTCATCCCTGGAGCCTCCGAGCGGAGTTCAGAAAAATAAGGTCGGCGGCCTTGAGGAGGCAGCCAAACCAGGATGCTCGCAACGTGATCTTCTTAGTTTTCCTGAGGTTGGCGGCCCTCTCTCTGTGTCTCCTTTCTGGATAATGAAAAACCCCAAACATCAAGAGCCGGATGTTTGAATGTTTTTAAACCTTGTAATTTTGTAAATGGTCTGTTCCTGGTCCCCTTCCCCCTCCTCTCGCCCCAGCTGACGGCAGGGTGCTTTCGCCTTCATAGCCTCGGATGAAGAAAGTATGACTTGCATTTGTTTTCTCAGCAAGGTGATGGCAAAAGTATATTTATAGCGTGGAGGAATTTTTATTTTCACTCAGACATCTAGGATGAGTAGTATATTTCAGACCCCGGAGCTCCAGGGTATCTCTCTTCTGCTGAGATAATAAAATTGATCAGATGTTTTGAGGTTAAATAAACTGTTGTAATAATCTGGCAGCTGCCTGCTGGTTGTGGTTTTCAAAAGCAATTACTCACTCTGGAGTCAACTTTGAACTCCCCATTTTAATTGAAAAGGCTAATTGTAGGCTATTGCTCCTGATTTAGCATTTGATTTGGCAGATTAGGAAGTAAAAGGACTTTGAGAAGGGAGGGGAGAGGAAGAGAAAGTAAGCAGGAGTGTTGCCGAGCTCAAATTCCTGTTTATACACGAGTGTTTTCACACGAGGCACTTTGTATGCTAACTGGAGAAAGAGCAGTTGGCCTAGAAAGGCTCTGCGACAGCTGTCTGAGCCTAGTCTTCACAGTCCTTATTTTGGGCTTGTTTGCTTTTCTCTCTCCCTCTGCCTTCGTCTATGCTTCCTCCCTCCTCCCTCCCTCTGGTTAATTTCTTAATTTTAATTCAGATGTGAAACTGCAGAAATAATTTTAGAGAATATGATCAGACCATGATTCTGGGTCTGAATAGGAACTTATTTCTCAAATTCTTGGAGATGCTAATAGGTCAACAAAGCCAACAATTTAAAATCAGAAAGAGAGCGAGAGTATTGATCTGAGTGCCCACAAGAACAAGTGCCCACTTTCCTGTGGGGATCGTGAAGAATCAGATTACAAGAAAGATACCAAACATCCAAAAAGAAATATAGCTACACCCAAATTTACATCCTGGACAATTTGCAGCATTATTAACATGGCCAGAGCATTGCTTCTAGAACTGAGCTGAGAAGTGCGAGAATTTGTGTTTCTGCAGTCTTGTCCCCAACTAAAAGCAAATATAGCACTTTTATATTTACTGGGCACAGGTGATACTATGCATTTTAGAGAAATACATCCTCTAAATTAAAATATATATATATTTTTATATATGCACATATATGACTCCTTTGGACTTCATGTGTTTAGATCAGTTGGCAAACTGTGCTGGGAATTTCCGGTGAGTCTGATTAAATATCAGTGGCATCGATGGCCTAGACTGAGGCTGAAATGAAAGGTATGAATATATTAATTCTTTAATTTTACATTATGTTTCAAAATTCTGGTTACTTATGACTTGAAAATCCACTTTATTTTTAGACTTCTGTGGAATGCAGACTTGGCTCATCACAGTTCTGTTGATATTTTCATTGACTTCATAAATAGAATTTAATCTCTGTGCATCAGCTTTCTGATCTGTAAAAATAAGATAAATATTCTTCCCACACACTTTGCGCTCAGAACTCCTCTGCTGAAACAATAAACAGGGTTGTAATATATGAATGGAGTATTGCTTCAGAGTTTGATGTCTTTATCAACAACAAAGAAGAACTGACATTTATTTGGTGTTTCGGTATCAAATTTGAAGATCCTAGAGTTAATGAAAAAAAGAAACATCTGTGTTAATATTATGGGGATTATTCTGAAATATGGGTATCAGTGGAAATGTCAGCTGCCTGCCGCATGATTTCCAAGAGCCATTTTTTGTGATTGCAGTGTTCATAGAGATCCTCAAGCAAAAATGGTTCAGAGAGGAAAAGGCCTCACTGATGGGAAAACTTCAATTAAACACACTTAGTTCTTTCAAAATATTTTAAAATCAAATCTATTTGTGTATTTTTACTCTCTCCTTTTGGCAAAGTACCTTCCTTTAGAAAGTAAGGAAAAAAGATGACTTTTGTGGTAAGATTAATGAAACTTTGTTTTTTGTTTTTTTTTTCTACGAAAGAAAAGATTGGGGGGGAAAAGTTAAGCTTTTTAGATATTATTAGAGGCAAAATTTAAACACAGTGGATTTATACTTTAGTCATGGAAAAAATTCAGATTTGAAGAAGGAAAAAATTTAGTTACATGATGGTTTCTAAAAATACTGTGAGATTGTGAAGGTAAGTCAGAATTTCCCATTTCATGACCTTAGAATCTGGAGAATACATGTCTGAAATGACAGTTCTAGAGTCTGAATCTCAACAGCAAAACGAAACCAAAAGCCCTTCTACCATGATGGTGTAATAGTCATTTCAGAACACTGCTCTGTAAACACAAGATGGGGTTTATACCTCAGTTAAATTGCCTGCTCCTGACCTTAGCCCTGTGACAAAATCCTGATAAACCTCAATTTCCTCATCTGTAAAATACAGGGAGAATAGTAATACTTATCTTGTTGGATTCTGGTTAAGATTAAATGAGTGACTAGTAACTAATTTCCTATTGACTTATTTAAGATAAAACTGCCCTATTATGTCCTAAGTACTATTCATTACTCAAAAGCTATATTTTATAATTCATCATAACTGAACTTCCTCAAAATTAATCACAAGGGCATTGTAAAAATCAAAACACAAAGTCACATTTGACGTGAAAAGTAAACCTTAAATTTTCAGGAAAATTAAGAACAGGTATATAAATCCATTATTTAAATTTGGATATATGGATAGACTTTTACTGTTAAAGCTCCGAGAGAAATAAAAATGAGGGATGAGAAGAAACTAGGGTTTTAGAAATTCTTTCATGCCATTAGCAGAGATATATCATTATCATCAAATTGTTAGGATAGAAAAAAATTTCAGGCAGGAGTAACTTCGTGTCTTGAGGTAATTTCTTATTTCTAGAAACATATTTTATTAGGGACTGTTGGAAAATGTGTCTGTTTTCAAGACAAATGAAAACTGGAATTGAACCGATGATATAGGTGAGAATATTACAACTACCAATGGCTACGGGGGTTTTATTGTGGTTAAACCCCATACTTGAATTTCTATACCATAGAAATTATTTAATCTGACTGCTGTGGAGGATAAGATACAGTATTCTCTTCTATTGTTTGGCATATAGACATATCAGTACCTCACTGTCAAAGTTACCTTCACTTTCACTCTCCGCTAAAAAGGAATGGCGTTTGTATGTGGGGTGGGTGGCTGGGGGGTGTTGCCCTTTGAGAGGATTCACAGACTAGCATGCAGGTCGCCAGCTAGCTACTACCTGCGGTAGGGTCAGGTTCACCGAGAGCATCACCCAGAGCAGAGCCACGACTCCCAGCATCCCCAGTTACTTGGTCCCTCTGCTCTTGGCTCTGGTAGAGGTTTGGTTATGAAGACGGCCTTTTGCTTTGCAGATGTACACTTGAGGCTTATTGGGATAATTTGCTGCAAAGAAACTCTGGCTACTGCTCAGGTGAAAGAGTTTTCTTTCCATACGGTTTCACTTTTCTTGGAGGTGAGATCCAAGAACGGCTATTTAATGGGAGAAGGAGGATTTCTCCACGACAACTTGCTAGAATTTCTTTGTTCAGTTTCCTTTCTTTCATTTCGAGTTGATTGAGGAACATCAGATAGGATTCTGGTTTCACCCGGCATGCTTCTTGTCAACTCTCTTGCCTTTCACAGGCTGACTACGCAGGGACGTTTACAGCCCTCCCCTGGAGTCTGCCAGACCTAGGTGTTATGTGCCGTACCTCCAGGGATCATGACCATATGGTATTTTAGGGGAGGACACAGTTCATTTCAATGCAATTCCAATGAGCAGATTTCTTCGCTTTATTACACCATTGCATTTGGAGGCAATCCACCAGAGGCAGAATCTAACTCTCAAAGGAATGCTCTGCCCACTCTGTCCATTTAACAGGACATTTGGCTCAAGAATCGAGTCGGTTGATCACACATGTGCAACAGATGTGTGAGCATGCGTAGCAAAAATAAAAAATCAAAACTCCTAGCAGTGTACTATGGGGAATGCAGCAGAACTACTGGAAAACAGGACACAGAGAAGTCTGGTAGGAAAACTTTGATTCTTGTTGTCAGAGGCAGTGTTTCTTATTAATCTTTGCCTCCTTTTGGAGCAGGGGAAGGTGTAGGTTTCCACTATTATTTTGCAGTGATTATTCATATAATGCTGGTGAGGAAACTTGGTTCATTTTCACAGACCTCCTCTTAGGAAGATATAATTCTAAATATTTTGACCAGGCTGTTTTCAGGGTGTGGGGTGGGCAGGGGGTGCTGATTCTCAGGAATTCAATGTTGGCATACTTCCACTGAAAAAAACCACCCATTTACAAGAGAGGATATCAGACATATACAGCCTTTCATCCATGCCCCACAGGCTCATATGGAAAGACAGAGCACCAGCTGTTTTTCTCATGGTGAATAAGGGTTACTTGGGGAAATCTCTCTTCCTGTTTTTATATGGACAACTAAATTGTTGCATAGCCAGTTAATTTTGGTTAGGTCAACAGCACAAGGTTAATTATTGGAACCTTCCTCTTTTGCCTGTGTAAGGGTAAAAGATTAATAGGAACCCAAAGAAGAAAATGAAATACAGTGACTTATTCTAGAAGTGCTGTTTATTTGGGAAATATAAATTTGGCTTTTATTATATCTGAAGGGATTGATACACACTCATCTTGGTCTTCTGGGAAATAGTAGAAGTTTGAAAAACTGTGATGTGAATTAATTTGAAAACCTGAGTGATACGGAATTAATCAGATTCAGAAGGATTTCCTGTTCAAATATTGAGGAAAAATAGCACTTTTTTGCAATAGGAACATTTTTTAAAAACTAGAACAACTGGTATACCTGTGAGATAACTTTGAAGTTCTTCCTGTTCTCTGTTATACCTCAGTTTGTCTTGCATAGTTTATTACCCCTTCACCCCTTTTTTAAAAACTAGGTCATGATGCAACATTCTCTTTCTAACCTTGGGTTCCATGAACACATCAAAGGACACATGCACTGGGTCCCTGCAATATACTATAATGTGTTTTTATCCAGCTGCATATTATTATATAACCTCAGGATAAAGCAACTGTACCGCTGTTGATATATTCAACTTCTGTCCTTTGGATTTGGTCAGCACTGCATGTGGAAGCAGAAACCCACCCTGTATTGTTATAACGATGGTTTTTCATTCATGTCCTTGTTACTCTTAATAAATGTCTCAAAGAAAAATACTCTGCAACCGCCACTCATAAAGAAGCAGAAAATGGCAAAACCACAGCATAGAAGGAAACCTATATGAAAACACTGGTTGTGTCTTCCTGGATACAGAAAACAAATAGAGCTTTTGAAAGAGTTTGCCAATATGTGCCTGCCAAATAAAATATTGTTTTATGAAGTCAGGAAAAAACTAATTTTAAAGGTTATTGTAGGTTATTTGTGGTCACTTCTGGTGTGCACACACCATGATGTCATCCTGAACTCTTCTCTATTTATATTTCAGTCTTGGAAGTCTTTTGTCTAAGACTTGATCTCAGCTACTAGAGACATCTAAAATACTCTTATTATTCAATACTCATAAAAATCTAGACCAAAAAAAGTTAGAATAGATGGAAAAAAGTCCCAGCCAAGTCCAGGCAAGAAATCATTCAGGCAGATCCGTCTTCTGAAATCATACCTACGCCATAGACATCTCAGGACACGGTTGCTGGAGAACTTCTCAAGTGACTGGAAAGTAGCCACATGTCCAAATGGCTCTCCTGGAAAATGATTGCCTGTTGAGTGGGGGTAGATGGACCCCTGCCAGAGACATATCTTCTGAGGAAGGGGAGCAGGGGCTTCCTTGGGCAGTCCAGTTTCTCTCTCCTCCTGGGTGGACCACTCGCCTGTAATTCCCAGATATGTTTCACTTTGTTTACATGACCTCCTGTGGCAATTTCGCTTCTTCACTGTAGCAGAGCTGATTTTTTTTGGTGGGAATTTTTTTGCTTGGAAAACCCCTTTTGTTGAGGTAGTCCTCAGTAAACTAGGAAATGTCAAATAAACACTGGATGAAGACAGACTAGAAGGCCAGTGAGAACAGTTGAAAATGAGGGAAGCTAATAAATCTCTTAAGAAAAAAAAATTTGGCAATTGGAAAGAACATATAGTTCCACTGATATGGTGGAAAACTAACACTTTCAAGTTTATTAGGATACCAAGCTGACAACCTTTGCATCGTCTTCAAATTCATTCAAGTATTAAAAAAAAAAAAAGGCCTTTGAACATCTTGATGTGTCTGGCACATTAATGTTAGAAAACAAAGGAAATAAGTACATTACAGATATTCAATACAGTGTGTGTGTGTTAGCTGCTTCAGTGTCTGACTCTTTGCAACCCTATGGACTGTAGTCCACCAGGCTCCTCTATCCATGGAATTCTCCTGGCAAGGAAACTGGAGTGGGCTGCCATTCCCTTCTTCAGGGGATCTTCCTGACCCAGGGATCTGACCTGTCTCTTACACCTCCAGCGTTAGCAGGTAGTTTCTTTACCACTAGTGACACCTGGAAAGCCCATTCAATACAGTGCAACAGGGAAGAAGCTTGTGGAGTTGCTGGGATGAAGGAACTGTAATTTTAAATTCAGTGATCTGGGAACACCTCACTAGGAAAGTGAAATTTGAGCAAAGCATGTTGCTAACTGCAGAAGAGAGTGACGGGCAGAGGAACAGGAAATGATGAGCCCAAGCTGGCGGAACACATGGTGTGCTGGCATAATAGCACAAAGACCAGTGTCCATGCCATGCACGTTTGTGAGTATGTTAACTTCATCTCTACATGTGTGCAAGGGCACACCTGTCCTCCATACATAAACACACTTTAAAATGCATGAGAGAAAATACCATATTTTGCCAACATAATTTTGTCACTAAATGCGAGGGTGTACTATTTACGATTCAGGTTTAGACGAACTGTTCTTTGAAAGTCTGCTCTTTGTGTGAGAATGGAAAGCATACGCAGGTCCAGTGAAGTGAAACATGAATTCTGATGTATTTGTGGTTATCATTGTGGTGACTATATTGTGCTAATGTATATTTAATACTCCAAACCTATAAATATATTTCATCATGAGGTTGGCAATGATTTCTTACTGATCTGTGCTTTTGGGGAAACCTCATCTGTGAAATTCTTCTTTCTTCTCTCTTTGCATACCTTTGAAGATGATATGAAATGTAAGATTCATTCAGTTCTGATAAAGCTTTAGAAAATATATAGTAAAGACAAGACATGGGAAAATGTGAATAGGTAGTTACATGACATAGTAAAATCAAACCTGGGATATCATTCATCCCTTGAGTGAAGTTCCCTACTGCACTGTTTGCCAAAGTGGGATAGTTTTAGAAAGGTATGGTTTGGGGTTTCCATGTTACTGGGTTGCTATGTATTGGGAGGAGTCTGTTGGAAAGAAAATTGGAGAGGAGACTGAATTACAGCTAGCAATAGGAAGACAAGATTGGAACTTTCCTTTTTCCTTCTTTTAATTGTAGGAGGAAGAGAATGCATTTGGCCCCTCGATGAGTTTATGCTCTTTGAGAAAGTATGCTGCTGTTTAGTTGATAAGTTGTGTCCAACTCTTTTGTGACATCATGGACTGTAGGCCCACCAGGCTTCTCTGTCCATGGGATTTTTCAGGCAGGTGTATTGGAGTGGGCTGCCCTTTCCTCCTCCAGGGGATCTTCCCAGTTCAGGGAGTCAAACCTGTGTGTCTTGCATCTCCTGCATTGGCAGGCAGATTCTTTACCACTGAATCATCAGGGAAGCCCCAACAAAGTCTGGGGAACTGTGCCCTTTTGATAGCGTAGGTGGCAAAGCACCCAGTGAGGCATATGCTCCCTCACTAGCGGACAAGTTTAATAGCTTGCCATTCCTGATCTGACATGAAGGGGGGTGGATTTTATCCTCCAAAATTTTCTTCAGTTGTATAGCTTCTTTAAAAAACAATAATGATAAGGGAACTTGATACAAGGTTAACTAGGGACAGAAGGGGACTGGCTTAGAGATGAGGTGGGCTCGGTGGTCCTGGGTCTCTGCCAGGTTCACTGAATGAACCCCAAACCTGGAACAGGTTTGTCTGTCTGTGGGTGTGTTCCAGTTAGGAGGGTGTACTGCTGAGCCTGAGTTGGCATCTCTGAAGCCCTGGAGGGATCTCTAAATCCCAGTTGTGCTCTGGCTGTAAATTAGCTCGAATGATCCCAGAGACTTTGAGTTGCCTCTTTCTGGTCCTCCCCATGATTGACATGCAGCTCAGCTACCATGTAGTGATGATTATAAAATATTTTACAAGCTGTAGAAGAAACTTCCTGCAGTTCAGCTCTCGTGTTTAGTTAGATTCTCTTCCTGCGAAGGAGAAGAGAGAGCATTATACCTCATGATATGGGATAGCATCTATTGATGAAGAATAAAAGCAATGTAGAGTGGAGGATGTCAGATAAGGCTGGGCAGCCACTAGTTAATTAATTACATGAACGATAAAAGTTCTGCACAGGAGTCATTTTATATCAGTTTTGTGATTTATTTACCCATCCATCAGTTCAGATGAAAGTGGTTCATTTTAATATGAAAAAGATCACCTAGTACAGGAGGGTTTATAATGAAAAACAGTGGTTCTCTAATCCATGTCTTTTTCTACCAACAGTCCTGCTCCCAAAGAGGCAGCTACTTGGAGGTTCTAATTCTGTGTTCTGCTACTTGTTCTTATTTTTAATTTAAAACATTTATTTCCCTAAGCCTACTCTTAAAAAAAAATTATTTTTTCAAGAACAGTTTAGGTTCACAGCAAAATTGAGGGGAAGTTGTAGAGATTTCTCATAGACCCCGACCTCACATACTCATAATGTCCCCCATTAACGAACATTATCCCCACCAGACTAGAACAGTTGTCACAATTGATAAATCTATATTAACATATAATAATGACCCAAAGTCTGTGGTTCCCTCTTGGTACATTCTATGGGTTTCGACAAGTGTTTAATGACATGCATCACTATGTTATCATACAGAGGATTTTCAGTACCCTAAAAATCCTTTTGGAGAAGGCATTGGCACCCCACTCCAGTACTCTTGCCTGGAAAATCCCATGGACGGAGGAGCCTGGTAGGCTGCAGTCCATGGGGTCTTGAAGAGTCGGACAGGACTGAGCGACTTCACTTTCACTTTTCACTTTCATGCATTGGAGAAGGACATGGCAACCCACTCCAGTGTTCTTGCCTGGAGAATCCCAGGGACGGGGGAGCCTGGTGGGCTGCCGTCTCTGGGGTGGCACAGAGTCAGACACGACTGAAGCGGCTTAGCAGCAGCAGCAGCAAAAATCCTTTGTGCTTTGTTTATTCATCCGTTCTCCCTCAACTCATAGCAACCACTGATCTTCTTGTATCTCCGTAATTTTGCCTTTTCCAGAATGCGATATAATTGAAATTATATAGTATGTAGGCTTTTCAGATGGGCTTCTGTGAGTTAGTAATACACATTTAAGTCTTTTCATGGCCCGAGAAGTCATTTCTGTTTAGTAATGAATAATAATCTATTACCTGAATGTACTGTAGTTTATATAGCCATCTACCTACTGAAGGACATCATGGTGGTTTCCGTGTTTTGGAAATTATGAATAAATTTCTATGCACATATGTGTCAGGTATTTGTTTGGATATGTTTTCAACTTTTAGGAGTAAATAACCACCATTAAGTGTGAAACTAGCTGTGGGCTTTTTTGTGGATTATTTATTAAGTTAAGGATGTTCACCCCCTCACTCATTGACAGTTTTATCATAAATGGGTGTTATTTTGTGAAATGCGTTTTTATGTATCTATTGATAAAGTCATGTAATTTTTCTTTTTCAATCTGTTGATGTGATAGATTATATTGATTTTCAAGACCGGAATTGGCCTTGCATATCTGGGATAAATCCCAATTGGTTGTGGTGTATAATTCTTTTAATACATTGTTGAATTCAAATTGCTAATATTTTCTTGAGGATTTTTGCATTTATGTTCATGAAAAATATTGATCGTTAGTTTTCTTAAGGTGTCTTTGTCTTGTTTCAAAATTATGGTAATAGTAGCTTCAAAAGTGAGTTAGGAAGTACTTTCTTTGCTTCTATCATTTGAAAGAGATAATAGAAAATCGGTATAGTTTCTTCTTTAACTCTTTGGACATATTTACCAGTGAACCCATCTGAGCCAGGTGCTTTCTGCTTTTGAAAGCTGTTAATGATTGACTCGATTTCTTTAAAATAGGTATAAATCTACTCAGATTATCCAGGTCTCTCTGTGTGAATTCTGGCAAACTGTGTGTTTCACGGAATTGGTCCATTTCATCTAGGTTTTCAAACTGTTGGGAGTCGTGTTGTCCATAGTATTCCTTTATTACCCTTTTAATGTACACGGAATCTGTACTGATGCTTCCTCTTTCATTTCTGATAATAGTAATATATATCTGTCTTACTCTTAGTCTGGATAGAAGCCTATCAATTTTATTAATCACTTAACAGAACATTTTAAAGTAACTATTGTTGTTTAGCTCTAAGTCATGTCCAACTCTTTTGTGACCCCATGGACTGTACCCTACCAGGCTTTAATACAGGAGTGGGTTGCCATTTCCTTCTCCAGGGGATCTTCCTGACTGAGGAATCAAACCCACATCTCCTGTGTTTGTAGGTGGGTTCTTTACCACTGAGCCCCCAGGGAAGCTCCAAAATTAACTACACTCCAATACAATTTGTTTTAATATTCTCCACTGATTCCTTATTCCATGCACTCCAATACAATTTGTTTTAATATTCTCCATTGATTCCTTATTCCATGAATCAGTTTTATTGATTTTGCTCTTTGTTGTTGTTCAGTTGCTCAGTCATGTTTGACTCTGCGACTCCACGACTGTAGCACGCCAGGTTTCCCTGTGCTTCACCATCTTCTGGAGTTTGCTCAAACTCATGTCCATTGTCAGTAATGCCATCCGATTATCTTATCCTCTGTCGTACCCTTCTCCTCCTAAAACCTTTTTTTTTTTTTTCTGCCTATGTTGGTTTTAATTTTCTCTTTTTTCCTAGTCTGCTGAGTTGGAAATTTAGATGGTTGATTTTTAAATCTTTCTTCTTTCTAATATATTCATTTGATACTATAAATTTTCCTCCAAGAACTACCTTTTCTGCATCCCCACACATTTTGATAAGCTGGATTTTCATTTTCATTTTGTTTGGAATATTTTAAAATTTCTTTTGAGATTTCTTCTTTGACCCATATATTATTTAGAAATATATTGTGTAATCTCCATATATTTGGGGCTTTCCTCAAGTACAGTTATCTTTCCCAAATGTCTTTGTGTTATTGATTTCTACTTTAATCCCATTGTGTCTAAGAGCAGGCATTTAATGATTTCTGTCCTTTTAAATATGTTTTCAAGGTGTGTTTTATGGCCCAGAATATCATCTATCTTGGTGAAGTTTCCATGTGAATTTGAGAAGGATGAGTATTTTTTTGTTGGATGAAGTAACATATACATGCTAATTATAATCCATTGATTGATGGTATTGCTGAGTTCTGCTCTGTCTGAAATTAATATAGCTACTTTTGCTTTCTCTGATTAGTGTTTTTATGGTATACTTTTCTCCATCTATTTACTATTAATTTATATTTGTCTTTATATTAAACGTGGCTTTCTTGTAGACAGCATATACAGGATCTGTGTATAGATCCACTCTGACAGTCTCTATCTTTTGACTGGTGCATTTAGACAGTCATAGTGACTATTGATAGAGTTGGATTAATATCTACTATGTCCATCATCATTTTCTAACAGTTGTCCTTCCTGTTTTTGTCTGATATGTGTTGATTCTTCTGGTTTTCCTTCCTACGTGCTTGGTGATTTTGAGTATGAGTTCAAATTTTTTGGAAGTTTATCTGGGAGTTATTTATTTATTTATTTTTTAAATTTTTATTTTTACTTTATTTTACTTTACAATTCTGTATTGGTTTTGCCATACATTGACATGGGATGTTGTGGGGAGGGAGGTGGGAGGGGGGTTCATGTTTGGGATCGCATGTACACCCGTGATGGATTCATTGACATGTATGGGAATTTTTTTAAGCCTTGGTAAGATAGATACCCCTCAGAAAAGATATGAAGTTTCTGACTGCCTATACTTACTACTAATGTTGGACCACTTGAAAATGAATTCATGACTTAAAATTCTTTATGCTTTTTAGGTGATATATCATTGGTTTGTAAAATTCATTGAGAAACTATTTGTACTTATGAATTCTTAAGAAAGGTAATTTTTTAAAGTTAGAGGATAATTGCTTTACAATGTGGTATTGGTTTCTGCCATAAAACAACATGAATCAGCCGTAGGTTTACATATGCCCCCTCTGTCTTGAACCTCGCTCACCCGCTACCCTCTCCCACCCCCTCGGTTGTCACAGAGCACTGGGTTGACCTCTCTGTGTTATACAGCAGCTCCCCACTAGCTGTCTGTTTCGCATATGGTAATGTATATGTTTCAGTGCTGAAAAGAGAGTTGTCGTTTCCCTCTGCCAGCACCAAGTGTCAATTCAGGCAGTTTTTATTTTTATCATTAGCAGAAAAGGTGTAGGTGGTGGTATTAGAAGTTGGAGGGGTGGGGTGAGGGTGGGGAGGTACGAGATTGTAGAAGACAGCGTTCACCTATATATTAATCAAGAATATGGCACCATGTCTCTCCAGTTTAGGCAGGAAAATCATCTGTAAGAGTTCCATATTGGCTTGGCTCTGGGGTTTACGTTTCTCATGACGTGAAATCTTGAAAACTATAGTTCAAGATTACCTGGGTTTAACAAATATCTTCAAGGTAAAGCCAAATTTTTGCTTCACATAATCCTTATCTCTTTATAGCATACTCACAAATTCAACTGATGTTGTGTACACTGTATCCAGCATTTTTAGTTATTTTCAGGGCAAGTTATGTTACGGTATCTAGGCTGCCCAACTGCCACAAAATTAATTCTCTGCATCCACTTTTTGTTGTTCTTTTAAAATTCTCCTTTAATTTCTTTCACTGTTACGAGTGTATTCTTTATTGTTGTTTTTGTGGTTATTGTTTTACTGTGATTTTAAGCGGGGTCCTACAAGAAAGGAAAGCAAATACATGTGCTCAAACTCCTTAAGCTACAAATTATTAAAAGTCAAGCTTTAGTTAGAAACTGTTTTTTTTAAAGATAAGACAGTAACTATTAAAAATGAATATTTTTCATTATTTTAAAAGTGTGGTTTTAAGTAGATTAGTGATAAAGGTTTCTATATTGGACTGGGTATATGAATGTTTAGAATATAATAGTTAACATTATGCTAATGTGATTAAATATATGTATACAAGTATATACATAATTTGTTTTTTCAACAAATTAAAAAATCTTTTTAAAGCATGTATTATATACCATATACCAAATGAAGATATTCATAGAAAGTATATTACAAGAATTAGAATATTTTCATTTGAAATATATTTAAAGAATTGGATGAAGCGCAAGCTGGAGAAAAGATTGCTGGGAGAAATATCAATAACCTCAGATATGCAGATGACTCCACCCTAATGGCAGAAAGTGAAGAAGAACCAAAGAGCCTCTTGATGAAAGTGAAAGAGGAGAGTGAAAAGGTTGGCTTAAAGCTCAACATTCAGAAAACTAACATCATGGAATCCGGTCCCATCACTTCATGGCAAACAGATGGGGAAACAGTGGCTGACTTTATTTTTTGGGGCTCCAAAATCACTGCAGATGGTGACTGCAGCCATGAAATTAAAAGACGCTTACTCTTTGGAAGGAAAGTTATGACCAACCTAGATAGCATATTCAAAAGCAGAGACATTACTTTGCCAACAAAGGTCCATCTAGTCAAGGCTACGGTTTTTCCAGTAGTCATGTATGAATATGAGAGTTGGACTGTAAAGAAATCTGAGTGCTGAAGAATTGATGCTTTTGAACTATGGTGTTGGAGAAGACTCTTGAGAGTCCCTTGGAAAGCAAGGAGATCCAACCAGTCCATCCTAAAGGAGATCAGTCCTGAGTGTTCATTGGAAGGACTGATGCTAAAACTGAAACTCCAATACTTTGGCCACCTGACGTGAAGAGCTGATTCATTTGAAAAGACCCTGATGCTGGGAAAGATTGAGGGCAGGAGGAGAAGGGGACAACAGAGGATGAGATGGTTGGATGGCATCACAGAGTCGATGGAAATGAATTTGGATAAACTCTGGGAGTTGGTGATGGATAGGGAGGCCTGGCGTGCTGCAGTCCATGGGGTCTTAAAGAGTCAGACATGACTGAGTGACTGAACTGAACTGATGGATACTTTTCTATTTTTGAATATTGTGCATAATTATTATTCAAAGCTAGTTATATAAATGCAGATTTTAAAAATGTATTAAGTCAAAATATCTGGAAATAATATGAAATTTTGTTATTCTTTTATGAGCACTGGTATGACAGATTTCCAGCTTCAGATTAGAACACATACATTAACATTTCATGAAGAAAGGGAAACTGGATTATATTTATGATATAACAAATAGTAAAATAAATACATACTAGATAAGACTAGTTCTCTGTGGGTTTGGCCCACATAGACACATTCCCTGGACAGTTGACAACTACTCTTTTGGGAACTGTGAATATTTTTTAAAAATTATATGTGTGTGGTAGTTTTTTTGTTTTGTTTTCTTAGTTTTTTTCTTTTTTTTTTCTGTATTCTTTTTTATTGCTACTGTCAGCTCTAAAATAGGATTGGCTATAGCTATAGCACCATCAGAATTGGTAGCTTTTTAGGAGACATTTACTAGATGGAGAAATTAGAAGGTGGTTTTTTTTTTATTTTTTATTTTTGGTCACACCGTATAGCACACGGGATCTTAGATCTACAATCAGGGATCAAACTCATCCCTCCTGCAAGGGAAGCACAGAGTCTTAAGCACTGGATTACCAGAGAAGTCCTGTAGAAAGTATTTATTTATTATTTTTAGAAGGCATTTTAACTCAGAAATGAGATTTTTGCAATGGAAGTTTAGGGGTTCTACCAACAGCAAGTTCTTTCCTTGGAATGACATTATAAAACATTATAGAATCTTGCCAAGGCTTCTTTGTTATTTCTCGTTGAAACACTATGTAAATTTGGTGAATTGTGAAAGTAATCTGTAATGTGCTCCAGTTCATTATTTTTTTTTTCTTATAAAATGGAAAACTTTAATTGTTTAAAGCAAAGGCACAAGTAAACATTTCAGGTTATCACACAATGTTACAATAAGAAATTCCAAAGGTAAAATGAAATACATTATAATTTTGCATCTCTATGGATCAATGGATGTAATGTAAAAACTTTTTTGATTATTAAAATTAGCATCAAGCTATCATGCATACCTCCTTAGCTGTGAATTTAAGTGAATAAATTGAAAATGTGATATATTTGCATGATCACACTAAAGCACTATCTTATAGAATATAATTTCTTTATTAAAAGTAATAAATAATAATAAGTTAAATCTACTTATTGAAAGTATAGATGAACATTTGCTGTAGCTACCTATTTCCTACCATGGTTTTTGGTGGTTTTTTTCCTCAGGGAATAACACCCAAAAGTGCACACAATTTAAGACACAAAGAAGGTGGAAGCCCTACTGTTAAAAAAAAAAATTATTAGCATAAAACAGCATGTCTTTTCATTTTACTTTAATGTTCAAAATAATTTCTTCATATTTAGAAAGATGACATCACATAGCACTATAGGACACTACGTTCAGTTAATAAAAATTTATTAGTAGATTCAAGTTTAAGAATGATCTACATTTTTCTCTGTGGTATAGCAAGCACAAGGTTATCCTTATCAAAATATCACCCTTATTTGTATTTCTATGTAATTTCTTATGAGTAGGAGAAAGTTTGAATTGAGTTAAACCAGATATAGAGTGGAATGCATTCAATCTCAAATATACCCGTGGGAATGCTTTGTTCTAAGTTTTCTCATAGAATTTTATATTGTCACTGTTGTATACTTACTATTTTTTGTTTTTCATTTTTGTACATTTCCATTGGACTATAAGCTTCATGAAGGCAAGACCGAACTTGTCTGGTTCATGTTATAGCTCCAGCACTTATCACAGAATTACTGTCTCTCAAAACAAGCTCTCAATTAGTAGTTACTGAATAGATACTTGACTTAGCGAATTACTTTTTACTATAAGAGAAGTTTTTACATTTTTTTTCTGTAGTGAATAAACTCAGAATTTCTGTTCCACACAGATGGCTAACGAAAACAGAAACACAATCAGGAGAAAATGCAGGTATACATGGTTTTCTAAGCTTCCAGGTACTTATACCCTCACCTACAAAGTTTGGTTTCATTGATTTAGGCTCTGGGTGTGCTCACTTGACCTTGTTTTTACAGTTGTGCTCGGCTGAGTCTCATGGCTACAGATGGAGCAAAGGAGCTAAAATGAAGTAGGAATTGGAAGAACAGAGGAGAAAAACTGGATTTTTGCCACCAATATTCATCCTTCACTTACCCTGAAGACCATTTTCTAAGACGGAGGCATGGTAGGTCTCCTTAGAAATAACTGACGAGATTCCGGAACGAAGAATACAAGCCAAATGTCCTGTAAATCGAGGTGCAAGGCTGTCTGATCCAAGCAGACACTGTTATGACATCCTGTACCTGGATTCATAAAATTCCCTGCGGGAACCACGTAATTCAGGCCAAGGATACCTCTGGAAACATTTGTCATTTGTTCAGCTTTCGAGAATGGCTTTGTGTTAGATTTGCAGTGAGTGGCATTGAATATTATAGTTTTGGTAAATGACCTAATTGTCGAGAGTATCATAATGTAAATTGCTCATTTCAAAATGACATTTTTTGGTGCCTTAGTAGCTTGTTAAACTTTCACCAATGTTAATAATTCAATTTGGAGACATGTCTGACTGGGAGAGAATTCTCTCTCCCATGAGTCACTTCAATCACCTTCCTAGTTGATGGAGCAAAAGTACCCATTTCAAAAGTGAGCGTGGAAGTGCAGCAGAGTGCATGGAAGGGCTGGAGGAGGAAGCTGAACTGGATGCTAGTCTTCGCGCTGTCGCTTAGCATATACGTGATACTGAGTTATAAACAGCTCTTCTGCTCCTCAGTGTCAGACTCTGTATTTATGATCCTTCCTGCCTCACCTACTCCCTCAGAAATAAGATCATGAACATGACATCTCATTATACTCCAAGATGCAACGCACGTTTGAGATGTTACCCTTCAGTATCAAGGTTAAGTGTCAAAGAACTCAATAACGATGTCATTCAGAAACAGGATTTGGAAGGTTAATGGTTATGAAATAAGAAGGTGAGAGAATGATGGTTCAAAGGGAAGCAGCAGCACCTATAACAGTGTAAGAATCAGAAGTCCTAAACTGAAAATCTGCAACTAGGAGGAAACAAAGATGAGAGGGCTGGATCCATGTGTGATTTTTGTTCCTCTGGCTAAGAACTACAGTATTATTTCTTAAGTGAACCCTGTTGTTGCTTAAGATTGTCAATGAGTGACTTACAAGCCCGGGAAGACTTATCCTAAAAGTCTTTATTGGTTGACTTTTCTGTAATGGTTCATTTCAGTCGCTCAGTCGTGTCCGACTCTTTGCGACCCCATGAATCACAGCACGCCAGGCCTTCCTGTCCATCACCAACTCCCAGAGTCTACCCAAACCCATGTCCATCGAGTCGGTGATGCCATCCAGCCATCTCATCCTCTGTCGTCCCCTTCTCCTCCTGCCCCCAAATGGTAATCAATTAAAAATATTTTTACTTGGGCCTTTAACTAAGATAGTCTTGTGGAACCTAGATGCTGTAGCCAAGAAAAAAAAAAAAATCCATCCAAAGCCTCTCAGGTACTTGGTCATTATGGACTTGTTTCTTCACATGGAAGATGAGACCCTCAAAGCAACAAAGCCAAGTAATGGAATAGAGCTAAGACTTCTTAATTGATGGCAACTAGGCATAAGCTTTTAATAACCATTTTAACTAGGAAAGCATGGGGAAATCTCTTAAAACTTTATTTTCTTTCCTTTTTTTTTAAGCATTTGATCAAATACTTTTAACTTTGACTTTGAAGATTACATAAGCTTAATTGTAGGCAATGCTGTAGCTTTAGTTTATAAGGAATTCAGGTGATAGTCTGTTTCTCTTTTTTCTTTATTTTTTTTCTTTGAAGAAAGGAAAGAAGGATCATTTAAAGCAAAAAATGGCTTCCATTTATCTCTTACATGACATGAATAAAACAGATGTTCCAGGTAGGTCCTCAGGTAAGTGGTTCTGTGGTATATTTTTTAAGTATTTTCCATATCATACCTACCAGTATTCCTCTTAGAATTATGCTTTAGACATTACTTGGGTTGCAAAAAACCCTAATATACTTTTAAGAATCCCTCAAGTTCTTCCTTTCTTGATTTCCACTTTTCCCACTCCTCTACTATTAAAGCTATTTGAAGAGGTCTCAGTGAATAACCATTACCATCTTCATATATTTTTGGCAGCCCACAAAATTTAAAACTCTCTTAAGCTCACACATTGCAAGCGTCTGCCTGCAATGCAGGAGACCTGGGTTCTATCCCTGGGTCGGGAAGATCCCCTGGAGAAGGAAATGACAACCCACTCCAGTATTCTTGCCTGGAGAATCCCATGGACTGAGGAGCCTAGTGGGCTACAGTCCACAGAGTCGCAAAGAGTCGGACATGACTGAGCGACTTCACTTTCACTTTCACTTTCAAGCTCACACCAAAAAGTTAGGTCTTACTCATTTCGCAGCACTGAAAAATGATTACTAACATGATAAATAATTTTAAAAAAGTAACTTAAAGGGCTTTTGAGGGGGAATTTTCTTTATCTCTGAAGTTGTTTCCTGATAAAATAAGAATAATCCTCAAAAGAAAAAATATTGTGGTTTCATTAGAATTATATTCCTTGAAATGTGCAATAATATTCTCATGGTCAAATGTTTATTTCATGACAAAAATGAGGAATGTTGGTGTATTACTCTGCATTGTAAAGTGTGACAAGTTCAGAGTAAGCTAACTGGAAGCTTGGAAACCAAGGATGGATAGATCCTCGGATAGATTTTTAAATCAGTAAAGAATTGCATTTGGCTTCCAGTGACAGACTTGTGTGATTTAAATATATATGGTTGTACACTTGTCAATCAAAGTATAGAGCTAGGCAGTCACTGAGTTCAGTAGCTCATGAATGTCAGGGATGCTGGGATACATTTCTTAGCCTTCTACTCAGTCCCCAAATGGCTGCTAGACCTCAGGACTGTGCAAGCAGTTTTTGAGAAAGAAGCAAAGAAGGGTTTTTTTGTCAGCTTCATAAACTTTTCCAGAGGTCTCATCCAACTGTTTATTACATCTTCCTTATGAGATATGCTTACCTCTTACTGTATTCCCTAAGGGCAGTCGAGACTGAGAGACAATCTCTTCCACATCTCTCTCCTACATTCTGGTGGATTTCTAGCTGTTTTGATTTTCTTTCTTTATAGATGCCTCACCCTGGTCTCAGCCTTCATCTGGACGTGGTGTTCTGCTTTTATCTTCACATAGTGTCTGACTCCATGCAAATTTCTCATTTTATGAGAACACCATTCATATTGGATTAGGGCGCTAATGACTTCATCTTAACTTAATTACATCTCCAAAGACCCTTCCCAAATGAGACCATACTGGGAGTTAGAACCTCAACATATACTTTTGAAGGAACATAATTCAATATGTAACAGTTGGTGTGCAAATTACTTAGTCAGAAAAATGAAACCGCAACCTCCACATTGCAACAACCTTTTTTTTTACCCCTCCATTTTATAAAGAAATGATATACTGTAGAGATATTTAAGCAATTTAAGTGCCAACTAAGTAGCGTACATTGGAAATACTGCTTTTGGTACATTATTATGAATATATATGGTAAGTCTAGAGTACAGGTGGGTTGCTCCTGACTCTGAAGATACAGATTTACTTCACATTATAACTGTACAATTAACCAGCGTTCAGCACAACAGCTCACTTTTCTCAAAATAACACTTTTTTGAAATATTTTTCATTCCCAAATATACTGAAAACTATATACTAAATCAATAGTACATTTCCAGAAAAAGACAGAATTGCCACTTAGTTAACACAATCATTTCTAATATCTTTTGCAACAAATTCAAATTAAGCATCATGTTTGGCTGAAACAAAACGTTGTTGTTCTGTGTTAGTATGCCAGGTGGGAAGATGTAGCATCTTTTGAATCTTTATTCTCTTCTGTGCATGTTTCCATGTGTCTCCACATGTTCCACTGTTTGTAGGTTTAGCCTTTATTTTTGTCACAGTCTTAAGAAAAACGAATTCTTTTCCAGGATTTAATTGTGCCGCCAAAAAGACAAGGTCAGGGTTTGAACTCTGGTACCTGTGAATAGGAGCTTATTTGAAGTAGGGTCTTTGTAGATGTAATCAACTTATGATAAAATCATAAGGGAGGATGGATGCTCATCAAATGATTGATGGCTTCCTAAGAAGAGGGGAATTTGGACACAGAAGGAGAAGACCATGGGAAGACAGAGACAGGGAATAAAATGATATATCTACAAGGCACGGAATGCCAAGGATTACAGGGAGTCTCCAGAAGCTAAGAGAGAGGCCTGGGACAGACTCTCCCCCGGAGACTCCAGAAAGCGTGCCAAGACTTTCGGACTTGATTTCAGACCTTTGGCTTACAGAACTATGAGAGAACTAATGTCTGTTGTTTCAAACCACCCAGCTTGTGCTATTTCTTATGGCAGCCCTAGGAAATGAATGTGTCCAGTACATCCAATTGTGATGTCAAATTCCTGTCTGAAGATAAGCACCAACTGCCATCCTTGAAGCTCTGCCTGCCTTAGTGAGTAAAGTAAACTTCATTACAATTTGTGTTCAAACTTTGTTTTACTTTCACACTGCTGTTTGTGTTTATTCACACTGTTTATATAAACTTGTTTTCATTGTTCACTTGAGATATATATATATATATATATATAGATATATATATATATACTCCAGTCTATAAAAATATTTTTGACTATTTTGGATTAGAATGATATACCTTGCAATTTCTTTAAAATTAAGGAACTTTGCTTTCAATTTATGACTTTTCACTTTTAGGACAAGGTTTCAGGAACGAAGTTAAAATCATTAAGTGAGCCATAGAGTTTACTATTAATATATGATTCTGATGATCACAGCCTGAATAAAGAAAAAAGATATTTCTAGCAAGAATAAGGTAAATGGTCATGTTGGTTTCCCGGGAAAATAATAATGTATTCTTGGAAGCACCACTAATTATTCATAAATTTAAAAAAATACCTGTATAAAGAGAGAGGAAGCACATGAATTTGTCAGGGAAGGAAAAGAGCAAAGCAGGAAATGAGGAAGACGTGACTTATGGAAAAGCAGCAATAAGAGGAGGCATGAAAATGAAGTGAAAGTCGCTCAGTCATGTCTGACTGTTTGCAACCCTATGGACTGTACAGTCCAGTGAACTCTCCAGGCCAGAATACAGGAGTGGGTAGCCTTTCTCTTCTCCAGGGGATCTTCCCAACCCAGGGATAGAACCCAGGTCTCCCACATTGCAGGCAGATTCTTTACCAGCTGAGCCACAAGAGAAGAAGAGGCAGAGTGAGAAGTAACTGAGGAAAGTGTATCTTTACCATCATTCTTGCTCTCTGACAACTTTAGTTTTCAGCTGTGTTTATCAGATTGTTGTATAATTAATCAAATTTATTTTTTAGGATTTCTTATTTTTTTATTATTTTTTTTTTACTTTACAATACGGTATTGGTTTTGCCAGACATCAACATGAATCCGCCACGGGTGTACATGTGTTCCCAATCCTGAATCCCCCTCCTACCTCCCTCACCATACCATCTCTCTGGGTCATCCCAGTGCACCAGCCCCAAGTATCCTGTATCCTGCATCAAACCTAGACTGGCAATTCATTTCCTGTATGATATTATACATGTTTCAATGCCATTCTCCCAAATCATCCCACCCTCTTCCTCTCCCACAGAGTCCAAAAGACTGTTCTATACATCTGTGTCTCTTTTGCTGTCTCGCATACAGGATTATCATTACCATCTTTCTAAATTCCATATATATGCATTGCTGCTGCTGCTAAGTCGCTTCAGTCATGTCCGACTCTGTGCGACCCCATAGACGGCAGCCCACCAGGCTGCCCCATCCCTAGTATACTGTATTGGTGTTTTTCTTTCTGGCTTACTTCACTCTGTATAATAGGCTCCAGTTTCATCCACCTCATTCAAATGTATTCTTTTTCATGGCTGAGTAATACTCCATTGTGTATATGTACCACTGCTTTCTTATCCATTCATCTGCTGATGGACATCTAGGTTGTTTCCATGTCCTGGCTATTATAAACAGTGCTGCAATGAACATTGGGGTACACGTCTCTCAATTCTGGTTTCCTCGGTGTGTATGCCCAGCAGTGGGATTGCTGGGTCATAAGGCAGTTCTATTTCCAGTTTTTTAAGGATTCTCCACACTGCTCTCCATAGTGGCTGTACTAGTTTGCATTCCCACCAACAGTGTAAGAGGGTTCCCTTTTCTCTACACCCTCTCCAGCATTCATTGCGTGTAGACTTTTGGATTGCAGCCATTCTGACTGGCGTGAAATGGTACCTCACTGTGGTCTTGATTTGCATTTCTCTGATAATGAGTCCCCTCACGTCTTTCAGTTGTTGGTTCAGATATCACCTTGTCAGGTAGTCCACTGACTGCTCACATTCTGTGACCTGACACCCCTCCCCAATCCCTGTACTTCAGAGCTCTCTTGTCCTGTTCCACCTATTTGTCTTATCGTCATGCTTATCGCCTTCTAGGAAGATTTGTAGTTTACTTACTTATTGTTTTTATTTCAGTCTGCCTTCACCTCCTTCTCCCAAAACAGAAGTTCCTTGAATTCACGTATCTTAGTCACTGATGAATCCCAAAAACCTAAGGCTGTCTGGTGTATAACAGATGCCCAATGGTTACTCCATTTTTAAAAATGAGTAAGTATATTTCCTTTAAAATTGATAACCTAAACCTGTTGTGGCACTTACAAGACTATGTTTACTTGGTATATATGTGTGTGTGTATTTGTGTGTATGTGTATGTGAGTAATGAGTAAAACACACACACACACACACACACACACACACACACATATATATATATGAAAGGAGTAAAAAAGTGAAAGTGTTAGTCACTCAGTTGTGTCCAACTCTGCGACCCCATGGACTATACCACCTGACCTACCTGTCCGTGGGATTCTCCAGGCAAGAATACTGGAGTGGGTTGCCATTCCCTTTTCCAGGGGATCTTCCTAACCCAGGGATAGAGCCCAGATCTGCTTCATTGCAGGCAGATTCTGCAACTATATATATATATTTGCGTATTGGACTGGGAGTTTGGTGGCATGTGTATTCTCATTTTATCAGTTGACATGGACTTATATGTGCTTACAGAGGAGTTGTTGCTTGAGCTGATGCTTGCCTCCTGAAATGCCTCTATAACACAGTTTAGTAAGATGTTAACAAATCCCAATGAAACACATCTGCTCTACTGTTGTCTCCAACTCCTGGTCTCTTCAAACTTTTAAAACTGTCATAGACTACTGGAAACACGACTGCCTTTGAAATTACTTCAATAAAACAGTAGTTGCAGATGCATCATTAAGGGTTTAAAACCAAATTTTCAGCCAAAGGGAATGGCTTGTAAATGTTTGGCCATTACTCCAGTGGTGTAGAAGGAAGTTTTCTGGCAATGAGGGAATTGGGGCTCCCTGCTCGCTGACACATAAATGACTAAATTCAAGTTTTCTTCATGTGTCTGCTCACCAATGGCGGGGATGTGTAACTGGATGCTAGTATTGCAGTGCACTTGTAGGTTAAAATCCAGGAGGTGATGAAAGACACTCTACGGTAATAGAATTGGAGGAACTCAGGGGATTGGATCAACCAGGTACAGTCTTATTGCTCCCTCTTTTTCACTTTATAGAAGCATTTTTTTCCTACAATCTAGAAAGTACAGTGTAGTGCTTTCCAGTGTAATTGATGGCCCCGTCTGGCATAAGTGATTCCACATGGTGGCTGACGAGCGACTCTTGAGTTAGCCCCTCCTCTTGTTCAAGAAATAGACAAATTAGCAGACTTTTCTCTCTTCTCCATAGAACTATCATTTGCACATCAATTTATCTATCTTACATGAAATTTAAAATATTTTATAAACTGGTGAAACCTCTTGTTCTTGGTTTTGGGGGAAAGTGGAGTCTCATAAATAGAAATGTCTTACCTTCTCAGTCATGGGGTTGATGGATGGTTGGAGGGAAAGCAGCATCCCGGGTTTTTCAGAGGCATGTCTCTGCTTAGACCAGATTATATGGTGACTTGCAGTGTAACTATACTAGTATCTCTTTACACAAGAAAAATTTCTTTTAAATAACAGTATCAATTTGGGGTTGCTCAAGGGAGTTAGTAGAAAGGCTTAGAGCATGGCAGTAGTAATATATACTCACAAGGTCAAAAATTCTCAGCTTGAGAATGGTTCAGTGTGCTCATTCATCACTTTCCACTTTTGCTCATGTAAAAGAAAGACACCCAACTAGGTGTAAATTAAAACTACTGTACTAGCATGATTAGCCTTTAAAAAAAGTATCAAATCCCAATTTACTGCTGTCAACTCACATAAAGATGTAATCTTTATGTTGTAGGTATTTCTGATTGTGTTGTTCCCCAAACTCAAGGACAGAAACAAACTGAATGATAAGCAGTGTCAATCTTGCATGTATATAACAAATATCACCTAAAAATTATAATGCACTATATATAATTACCTAGTTAATTATATATATAAACACTGACTAAAATAATCTCAATTTACCAAGAATCCGACAAAGACAACTGAGAGGAAACAAAGTTAAAGGTTTCTTTAATCTACTGGGTAGGCGAGATTGGAGAGATGGCTTTTACAACATTCTTAGGAAAATTCACAGTTGAGGATTCATAGCTGTGATGCTCAGATGAGGACAGCTGATACTCACGCATGTTACTGAAGCCAAGTGGTGGGAGGATGCACCGCATCCAAGCCGTTTCCATGAGTGCACAGGCTCTGGCTTGTTTTCTCAAGACTGGAGAAGACATCACACATTCTTTGGAAGTTGAGTCCAAACCAAAACTCCACTAGATCTCCTGTCCTGCCTCTGTGTGGTCTGGGTGACCCACTTTCGCTTGACAGAGCTCTGGGAAACTTGATATGTCTACATCCAGTTTAAGGGTTACTCCTGGGTGGTCCTTAGCAGTTAATAGAATTTGATTCTGGGGCCATCATGTGAGATTCAGAGAAGTCCAAGAATCTGGACCTGGACAAGATCCAGTCTGTTAAGAATGGTGATTACTCCTGAGCATTTCAATGTATAAATTGGCAGAACTAGAGCTGTTCTGGGAGAATGTACAGATAACACCAGACACACCTCACCAGCTGTCTGCAGCCATCTTGCTTAGCATCTTCCAAGGCAGAACTCAAGGCACCATGTTTTCAGATTGAGCAATAACTAGGCATTAAGGCAGCTGTTCAGAACTTTCCAGGAATGGCCTTATGACTAGAAAGACATTTGCTTTAATCTACTTAGATTCAATGACTTCTCTAAATAATATAAATTTTTTATTAAGAGTAATTGCTTTACAATGTTATGTTTCTGCTGTACAGTGAAGCAAATCAGTTATATGTATACCTAGACGCCCTCCTTCTTGAGCCTGCCTCCCACCCCAACCTCCATCCCACCTTACCCCCATCCCTTCCCTCTAGGTCATCCCAGAGCACCAAGCTGAGCTCCCTGTGCACACAAGCGGCTTCCCATGAGCTATCTGTTTTACACATGGTAGTGTATATATGCCAATTCTTCATTATATGTACATTAACTAAAGAATGGAGATGTGGCAAGTCTAGAAATCATTTATATTTTACTATTAAAAAATAATGGGTTGTGGAAAGAGCATGTGCTTTGGAGACACCCAGGCCTGAATTTGAATACTCACTCCCCATTTACTGGCTGAGACACTTGGGGCATTATCCCAAGAGCAGAAAATATCAAAGATTATTCAGAAAGTGTCGGGTATATTTGCATGTGTCAGTCTTTTAAGAAAACCAACAATGTTCCAATCGTATTGCAGGCTGCCTCTGGTATCTGTCTGCATGGCGATCATCAGCATGTAACATAAATGTATATTTTACATCTTTACCTTGCTTGCTCCCTGTCTCCCCTTCCACTTTATCCCTAAAAGTGAAATTTCATTATTTCAGGAATTTATTGTCTGATTTTGTTTACCACTGTATCCTCAGGAACTGCAGTAGAAACTGGTGCATAGCGTCAGCGGAAGTATTCTGATGGCAGCAGAAGTGGCCGAGGCCTGACGGTCCTTTCCGCAGTGGTGCTCTGGGAGTCAGTGCTTCAGGCCCACTTAGAGCTCTCCTGCCCTGCAAAATTTGGTAAATACCAATTAATCTTTTGCTGTTTAAAATTGCTTAAGTTAGGTTGATTTTTCTGAGATTGGACCATGGTTATAATTTAGTAAAGTGATTATTTAGAAATAGCAGTTCTGTGAAATTCTGAGTATGAGGCAGAAGGGTGGGGATTACTTTGTTCTTCATTTCAGATCTAAAGAGAACATTGAAAATCTAATGTAACTCTGAGGCAGATTGGGGAAGACACGAGAGCCTCGGGTCTGACTTCAGTTTGTTAAACATAAAGTAATGAGTTACTCACAAATGAGTAACTAGCTGGCAGCTGACAGACAAGCCAAGGAGAAGGGTTGTTGTTTAGTTGCTAAGTCGTGTATGACTCTTTGTGACCCCATGGACTGTAGCCCGCCAGGCTCTTTTCTCCATGGGATTCTCCAGACATGAATTCTGGAATGGGTTGCTATTTCCTTCTCCAGGGGCTTTTCCCCACCCAGGGATCAAACCTGCGTCTTCTGCACTGGAAGGTGGTTCTTTACCACCGAGCCACTAGGGAAACCTAAGGAGAGGGGAGGCAGGGATTCTTGTGCTTAGAAGTTCTCAGAGTAAAGACCCCTGAGTGATTCAAGCCATACCATATATGGGCCATGCATGAGAAAAGATCATCTGTAGGTTCAGGGCTCTCTGAAGGGGAAATGTGATCTCAAGGGAGATTTACTGAAGAGGCCCAGACCCTGAAGCATTCTCAGTGACTAGAGAAGGAGTATTAACCAGCCAAATTGGTAATCAATCCACGTCTTCCATAGAGATGGAGATTTCTGAAGGACCTAAGAAGTAGTCTGAGAGTTAGCTCTGTGTCTGCAGCACACAGGGGTCACCATACCAGCTCCTAATCACACAAAAGTTGTCTTGTTCTCTTTGTTCCCTTCCTCTTCTGATGGCTGCCAACAAGTAGCTGCCTCACCCATTTACTAAATACAGTTTGTGCCTCATCTCTTCCACATAATAGGCCCCCCGCATAACAGGGGGACTCAGCTTTTATGGAGCTATATGTGAAGACTCAAGGTAACAAGAGAATTTATTATTCATAGTGACAAATGCTTTGTAATAGCATACCATGATAACTATTTGGAGTTAAGAGATCCCTTTTCTACAATTACTGAACTATACTGAAAATCAAGTGAGATTTGAGAAGCAAGAAAAAGAAGCCTGATTAAGGGAATAGAAAGGAGCAAAATATGCAAGAATGGGAGTGACATATGAGACGTAATTAGAGATGTGATTGAAATAGTCATAAAACAATTTTAAAAAGTATGTGTGAAGACAGTCCTTTGCAACAGATCTGAAAACCTTAGACACAGGTGACATAGATGCTTTTCTAAAAATTTAAATTTCTAAAATCATCGTAAAAATTTTTTGAAAATAATCAAAAAGTTATTGAGAAGGTTAAAAATCTGCCATTAATAAAAACCACTAAGACCACAGATTTTCACAGCTGGATTACATCAAATCTTCATAAAAAACAGATAATTCCTATGTTATTTAAGTTACTACAATCCACTGGAAAAAATTCTTAATATGAAACCTTATGAAGTTAGCATATAAAAACAAAAATGTAGCCCAAACTCCTGTATAAATACAGATATAGAGATCTTTGTAAAATAAGAGATAGTTGTAATATCCCAAAGTTCATCAGTATAATGACTTACATCAATCTATTTAAAAAGTCATATGGTAATACCAGTACATTATGAAAGAATTATATGAATTAATAGGAACAAAGTATGACAAAATAATAAACCTAAAATTAATTATCAAGTTAGAAAATTCTCATTGCAGTTAATATGAAAAATTAGATGTAAATTTCTACTGCTGCTATTGCTTTGGAATGGTAAGTAAAAAAAATATTAGTATAAACATTAGAAAATAGACTTTTTTCTAATGACAATATTAAACTAGAAATTCAGATTCTAGTTAAAATCAGAACCAATGAAAAATAATGGATAAGAGAATTTAAGATAAAAACAAAATAAATACGTTAAGACCAAAAGCTTTTGCTTATATTATCTGTAAGCAATGGCAGTGAAAATGGAAAGATACTCATTTATAATAAAGAGTATAATATTTTCACAGATAACTTTAAAAAAAGAAAACAAAGGACATATATTTTAAAAATCTATGAATCTTATTCATAGACTACTGAAAGACATAAAAAAGTATTTATGGAAAACTATACTGTGATTTTGGATGGGAAGTATATGGTAAAAATGCCAATTATTCAAAATTATTCAATAAATTTGAGGCACTAATAAATAGAACTTCATCAAGGTTGATTTTAGAACTGGATACAATGATATAAAACTTCACTTGGAAGAATATAGGTCTGAAACAGCCAAGAAAAGTTAGATATAGGAGAGTCAGAAGCTGTGAAATATGCTTTACACATCAGACTATAAAGTCGCTATAATAACATCAATGTGGTATTAGCCATATGGATCCATAAAAAATAGAGAATCTAGAAAATAAATGTGTGTATATGAAACTTTCATATATGGTAACATTAGCTACTCTTTGGGAAAAGAAAGACTTATTTATTAAATAGAGATGACAATTAGCTGTTTAACCAGAGGAAACCAAGTTGGGTCCACTCATATGTGGAAGAATTAATAGGGACCATTGGCATTTTCACTATTTTATGTGCTGTTCAATACTGTAGCCACCAGGCACAGATGTTATTTACATTTAAATGGAAATTAATCTAAATTAAAAATTATGTTTCCCAGCAGCTTCAGTCATATTTTTTAAAGTGGGGCTAGTGTTTATTGAGTAGTGTAGATTACAGAAGATTTCCATCTTTGTAAAATATTTTGTGGATAGCAGAGATTTCTCTCTTTTTCCATATAATACTTCAGTTCAGTTGCTCAGTCGTTTCCGACTCTTTGTGATCCCATGGATTGCAGTACATCAGGCCTCCCTGTCCATCACCAACTCTGGGAGTTTACTAAGACTCCTGTCCATTGAGTCGGTGATGCCATCCAACCATCTCATCCTCTGTCGTCCCCTTCTCCTCCCACCTTCAATCTTTCCCAGCATCAAGGTCTTTTCAAGTGAGTCAGCTCTTCACATCAAGTGGCCAGGGTATTGGAGTTTGATGGACTGGACTCCTTGCAGTCCAAGGGACTCTCAAGAGTCTTCTCCAACACCACAGTTCAAAATGGCAAAACTAATACAGTATTGTAAAGTAAAATAAAGTAAAAATAAAAATTAAAAAAAATAATAATAATTAAGAAAAAAAAGCATCAATGCTTCAGCTCAGCTTTCTTTATAATCTGTCACATCCATACATGACTACTGGAAAAACCATAGCTTTGACTAGATGGACCTTTGTTGGCAAAATAATGTCTCTGCTTTTTAATATTCTGTCTAGGTTGGTCAGTGTTCTTGCCTGGAGAAACGCAGGGACAGGGGAGCCTGGTGGGCTGCCGTCTATGGGGTAGCACAGAGTTGGACACGACTGAAGCGACTTAGCAGCAGCAGGTTGGTTATAACGTTTCTTCCAAGGAGCAAGGGTCTTTTAATTTCATGGCTGCAGTCACCATCTACAGTGATTTTGGAGCCTCCCAAAAATAGTCTCTCACTGTTTACCCATCTATTTGCCATGAAGTGATGGGACCAGATGCCATGATCTTTGTTTTCGGAATGTTGAGTTTTAAGCCAACTTTTTCACTCTCTTCTTTCACTTTCATCAAGAGACTCTTTAGTTCCTCTTCACTTTCTGCCATAAGGATGTTGTCATCTGCATATCTGACGTTATTGATATTTCTCCCAGCAATCTTGATTCCAACTTGTGCTTCACACAGTCCAGTGTACTCTGCATATAAGTTAAATAAGCAGGGTGACAATATACAGACTTGATGTACTCCTTTTCCTATTTGGAACCAGTCTGTTGCTCCATGTCCAGTTCTAACTGTTGCTTCCTGACCTGCATATAGACCTTTCACAAGAGGCAGGTCAGGTGGCCTGTATTCCCATCTCTTTAAGAATTTTCCACAGTTTGTTGTCATCCACACAGTATATTATTTATAAACTAGGCTTCCCTGGTAACTCAGCAGGAGACATGGGTTCAATCTCTGGGTGGGGAAGATCCTCTGGAGAAGGAAATGGCAACCCACTCCAGTATTCCTACCTGGAGAATTCCATGGACAGCGAAGCCTGGTAGGGTCACAAAGAGTCGAACACAACTTAGCCACTAAAACAACAACAATTTTTTATAAATATTCACAAACACAAACAAAAATATGAATATAAATATATGTGTACATGTACATTTAGTAGTTCCCTATTGATTTAAAGTTTAAAAAAATAGAAGAAAATCATCAAGGCTACATATATAATATAGGGATTAAGGGGAAATTTTATAACACAGAAGCTGAGAAAAAATAAGATACATTTGACATTAAAATTATAATTTTTGTATATGCACTGATATCAGTATCAGTTAGGGTTCTTGGTTGGAAACAACATGTTCAGAAAATTAATTCGGTAGGAAAAATGCCCAAACTCTACTGAGGAACTACTTTTGAAAAGATAGTAGGACTGTCTTTTCTCTGCTGCCTCTGTAGGACGTTGAAGCCATGGTTCACTGTCTTGCTTTCATCATTTCCACCTTAGAGTTATGTGCAGGTGAATTTGATAGGGGCATGTTCTTATACCCTAGCTGCAAGGGAACCTGTGAAAGTGAGTTTCTGCTTTCTAGTTTAGGAGACAGAACTCATGAGTAGAAAATATCCACATACGGAAAGAGTGTTCAGTAGATCTTAGAACAGCCACAGACATGACATTCACTACACTAACAAAGTCAGCAGAGAGATAAAAAGGTTGCAACACAATGATGATGAGTGTTTAATGTGTATAATATAGGAAGAATCCTTACAAATTGTAAAGAAAAGACAAGCTACTCAATAGAAAATTACATCAAGGCTATGAATAGGGAATCACAGATGAGTAAACTCAAAATTTCCTGTACTTAAAATAACAATGTAATATTCATCACTTTACCATCACCAACTGACAGAATTTTTAAATTTCAGTAAACCTATTGCTGGTCAGTATAAAGGACTTGATACATTCTTTGCTACTGCAATGATAAATTATCCCCATCTTCTTGGAGAACAATTTAAGAATGCCTTTAAAAATATAAATAACCACAGCCTAGAATCAACCACATTCTTCAGAAGTAAAAACAACACGGTATAAAAATATACATATGAGAATGTTCACTTTTTTTTTTTAGAGACAAAAATCTGAAAGTATGAATAGCCTTCAACTGAAAAAAATTATGATACAGGCACACTATGGGCTATTGAGAAGCAATTAGAAACCATGAGTAAGACCTATGCCATTTGTCTTGGAGTAATTATGACAACAAGTTATTGAGTGAGAAAAGCAAGATGCAGAGAAGTGACCAGAACAACACACAACATACACTATAAAAAATGGCAGGCACTGAACTTTTAAAAAGAATCCTCATGGGGGAGGGTGAATTGATGAAGGTCAAGAAAGGGAACAGAGAGGCAGCGAAGCAAACAAACAGAAACAAACCTTGCAAATTAAAAACATAACCAAAAATCTCATTTACTTTACCTACCTGAGTTATGTATATACTTGCTTAACTGTTTCTTAAAACAGTTAAGTGTTGGTCTCTAGACTTTAGAAATGTCTAAAATATATTCTTAGGTGAAAAATTATTCCACAGAGTAATATGTAGAGAATGAGTCCATTAAAAAAATAAGGTGTGTGTGTTTTTATGTGTTTTTACCGAAAAGATTATGCATACCAGCTTATTAATTCCGGTTTCATCAGAAAGGGTAGATTTGCAAAGCAAAGGATGATTACTTATTATACTAATCCAGTTAATTTGAAAATTTACAATGCATTAAAAAAAAAGATTTAAGAATATGTTAACATTCTAGAATATACTATAAAGGGAGTAAGCTGTATTATGATTCAGGGAATAATTGGAGACCACTGATTGAGAGGGGGCCTTTGGGAGAGCCTCTCTGAGGACAGTGCCTGAGCTGAGACCTGAAGGATAACAATAAGCTTTATTGTGGAGAACTGGACAAAGAATTTTCTGAGTCCATAGGCCAGGTAGTTCATCTGAAGAGCAGAAAGGAAGCCAGCCGCCTGCTGTGTCGGGGACAAGTGGATGGGTTTGTGTGGATTAAGGTCAGAGAGACAGGGACTTGTAGACTGCCACTAGTAATAGTCTGGGTTAAACCACTTCTGGTAGCAAATAGGCTAACCTCTTACAATTTAAAACCTTTATAACAGCTTCAAATTGCAGAGAATCCAGCCCTTGATCACTAGACTCAACTCAGTTCAGGTGAGTGTGAACTTGGATGGTGCATCTCACATTGTAGATTGCTTCCAGCCATAGGCAGTAGGACCTTGTCTCAGTCCACACTGAAATAGAATAGAAACAAAAGCATAAACTAAAACAAACTCTCCTCCCCGTAGATTGATAGAGAAGCACTGTTATAAGCCCTGGAAGATGTTTGGTTGCTATTCTCAAAGAAATAGGAAACAAGTTAAACATTTTAAAAAGAAATGAGTCTTTGTATATATTTTACAGAAGAATTCTCTAGTTTAAAACTAGAATTATCCCAGCTTTCATGGTTGGTAACGGACTGGAAATGATTAATTAAGAGTTGCACAGGAAGTTAGGAGACCACTGTGATGTTGCGGGAAGGAGATGGTGGTGGCTGGGACCACGTGGTGGCGGCTGGACTGGAGGACAGGAAAGGAGGAGTCTGGAGGAACCAGCAGTGATTCCCAGTTTCCTTCCCTTTCCTTCCTTTTTTTTCTTTCTTTTTGACATAAGAACTGGTACGTTATGATCACATCTATAGAGATGGGGATAATGGGAGAAGAAAAAAGTCGAAGGCAAAAATCAAGATTTCTGTCTTAGACAAATTTAAGTTTGAAATGTGTATTACAAAACAAAATGGAAATGAAGTTCATGAGAGAGGTGTGGACTAGAGGCATAATTTGGGGAGTTATTGGCACACAGATAAAGTGTGAACAATCATCCTGCTTTTGCCCAGGACTCTCCTTGTTGTAATGCTAAAAGTTCTAAGATTTGGGGATCTTCTTACTCCTTGGAAGACTGCGGTAGCTGCTCCCCTTATGTAGATGGTATTTACCCCTTGAAATTGGGAGAGCTACCAAGGAAATCAAACACAAGGATTGCATCAGGCAAGTATTAAGAGGAAAGAGAATCTTAGGAGAGCTAAGCAATAGGGTAGGTAAGGGCAAGACAGAGAAGCCTCAAATATCAGGAAACCAAAGGAAGAGAGAATGTTAGCCTTAGAACGCTAGTGAATGTCAAGAGGATGGAATAGCAGATTTGGCAAGATGATGGTCATAAGTGACTCTAACAAGAACAGATTCTTGGGAGTGATGGGAAAAAACTTTACAGTGTCATTAAGTTGAAGAGTGAATGACAAGATGTGGATCGATAAGTACTAAGAAAGTCATCCTGAGTAGTCATCTGGGGAGCAGAGAAATGGGCAGTAATTAGAAAAGTCTGGAAAGGGTATTTTATTTGAGGAAGTAAAACTCCTATGTGAGTGCAGTCGGATTGCCAGGCAATTCTGCATGAAAGTTTTAAATATCTGTATGAAATTTTAAATATCTGTATGTTTTTGTTGTTGTTCAGTCACCAAGTCCTGTCTAACTCTCTGTGACCCCATGGGCTGCGGCACACCAGACCTCCCTGTCAATATCTGTATAAAAATTTTAGCACAAATGTGAAGTGGTTTTATTCCTCCTAGTTGTTAATCTACAATTACATTCAGCTTCTCAGATGCTAGCATGAAAAAAAATTTTTTAACGCTTTCAGCCAGTGTTTATGGTTTTCAAGGGGAAGGTGCTAGAGGAAAAAAAGGAGGCAAAGAAGGTAAAATACTTAAAAGGGAATTATTTCAACTAGGAAACATGGGTTAAAATCCTGGTTAAAGGGGGGAAAGGAAACATATGTAGGTTGGAAGAGTGAAAAGTAAGGTCAGCGGTTTGATGTTTCATTGAAGAAGAAGAATTCTTGCACAATGAGTACCTGAGACGGAAAACTGAATGAACGCAGGTGGCAGCCGGAGAAGGGAGTGACTGATTTTAAGATTTCAGGTATGGCGAGTCACTGCTGATACAACCAGCATCACTGGCTGGGAGGGGGCGGAGGAACAGGTGACTGAAGGTAAGGGAGGGATCTGACAGGGAGAGGAAATAGTTCATACATATGCCTCCTACAGTTACCAAAAATGATGGCATGAACCAAGATGGAGAAGAAGAGAATGAGTTAAGAGTAAATTTAAGGGAGTAACAGGGACAAAATATGAGACTAAGAAGGAGATGTAGTGGGTGGTTTAGTCCGGTGGTGCAAGCTGCAAAATGGGAGGGGAGTGATACACAACCAATGCCTTACCTTCTTCCGGTTCATGCTACATGGGGTATAATAGAAAAAAAAAACACCATCTGTGTCAGACAAGGAAAACGGTATCATCAGGACCTAAGATAAGAAGTTAAAGATGATGTTCAGAGAAGAGTTTGAATTGATATGGGACCCTCAGGATAACATATTCTTAGGATTGGCTACCTAATTTTTCAGTGCCCAAGGCAAAATGGAAATGCAGGACATCATATTCAAGAGTCACACACATACACACTCTTATGAATCCTATTCAGCCATGAGAAAAAAGGAGATCATGATGGTGTGACAATATAGACCTTTAGGTTTTATGCTAAGTGAAAGAGCCAAGCAGACACAAATACTGCTCTGTATGGTATCATATATATGTGGAATTAAAAAACAAAACAGTAAAACTCATTCAAATAGAGAATTGAAAAGGAGTAGCCAAAGGCTGGAGGCTGGGGAAAATGGGAAGAGCTTGGTAAAAGGGTATAAACTTTCAGCTGTTAGGTGAATAAAGTCTGAAGATCTGAAGTAAAGCAGGATAACTGTAGTTAACACTGTAAGGTATAGTTTTGAATACTTACATTCTCAGTCATCTTTCATGTTGCTACTTTCTAAAGAGGAAACAAGACACTTCATTCTTTAGGAAGTTTCTAGACATGGATTTTTGCCATGTTGATGTTTGTACTGGATGAATGAAGTAGAAGCCTCAGGGCATGAGATGACTTCTATTTCATATAGTCAATCCTCAAAACCCGCATTTCAAACAAGTGTATAGTCAGAAATCATTTGAGTAAATTATCTGATAAAAGTTAATATAAAAGAAATATAAAAGTTAATATAAAAGAAATATAATTGGGTAAATGAATTATTATGATAGTGTTTTCACAAAAGAAAAAAGTCCTCATATATGGATGAGTTTTTACACATTGAAAAACTATGCCCCTTGGAAAATTTTGTGATCGAATTTCTTAGTACTACATTTTGCTGTGGCTCTATACCTAAGGACTCAATGATCTCACCATGGATTACTTGGCGTGTAAGCCAAATTGGTTATCTTATTTATGACAGAATCTCAGCTTATTCTTTGTCTCCAGATACTTTCACACTGTTGTGTGTGTGAGGGATTGGGGGAAGGAAAAAATGCAATTAATTTCAGTCAAACTGATTATTTACAAATCCTTTTTAAAAAAGACACAGCTGGTTGAGTGATTTATTGGCTGACGTAATTTTTGTGCTTATGGAAATATGAATTGATTAATGCTCTCTGTCTAAACTTTGCTTTTGTTTTAATGGACTAGTAATAAATAGGAATTTTGGTCAGTTTGATGTAATCCAAAGTAGAAAACAAAGGACAACTAATGAGTAGGCCTCCTATTTTTTTTTTAAGGCACTCCCTGGAGTAGAGGATTTCCTTTCCAGCTATGCATTCTAGATGACTGTATCTATTAGGGCAGTTGTATATGTGACACCTTGTAATGGCACAGCTAGATTAAAAGTAGAGAAAATACATTCAGACTCTTTCTAGTTTTAGCATTACTGAAAAAGGGAATTTTTCATTAATTATATTTCTTAGTTAACAGAATTATTTTGTACACAACACATTTCAAAGAATTAGAATACACTAAAATATACAGTAGTGCTACTGTATAAATTGTATCTTTCTATTATTATCTTCATATCCACCTTCTGGAATTTAAGTTGAATTTTATTTTAACTGATAGAGTATATTTTAGCTGGCATTATGGTCTGAACTATACTCCTTTCAAAATTCATATGTTGGAGCCCTAAGCTCCAATATAACCAAATTTGGAGATGGGCCTTTAAAGCAGTCATTTGGAATTCCATGGACAGAGGAGCCTGACAGGCTACAGTCCACGGGGTTGCAGAGAGTCGGACATAACTGAGCGACTAACAGTTTCACTTTACTTTTTCAAGGTTAAATGAGGTCATCTTGGATCAATAGGACTAGTGTCTTTATGAGAAAAGGAAGAGATTACAGGAATGCACGTGAGCAGAGGAAAGGCCATGTGAGAACATACCAAGAAGGCAGCCATCTGCAAGCCCAGGAGCGAGGCCTCAGAAGACGTGAACCCTGCCAGCACCTGGATCTTGCACTTCCAGCCTGCAGAACAGTGAGAAGAAAGTTATGCTATTTAAGATACCTGTGTGAGGTATTAATATTTTGTTATGGCAGCCCTAGCAAAGTAATATAGTTGGAAACTGCTCTGTGTTTTTTAATTTAGTCCTGAAAATAACTCACATCTATCCATTTTAGAACTACTAGCATACATGATAACAAATGTGTCAATTAGAGGCTTTTGAAAAAAATTCAATTTGGATGAAATTAGACAGTTTCACTTCTCTGAGTTTAACATGTAATTTAGAGCAGTAGAGACTTCCACCTTTACAAATCACTGTTTAATCTTATCACCAATGTTTGTTGTAAAATATTTAGAAAACATAGGACAAAAGAAAATCACAAGTGGCTCAGAGGTTAAAGCATCTGCCTGCAATATGGGAGACCTGGGTTCGATCCCTGGATCGGGAAGATCCCCCAGAGAAGGAAATGGCAACCCATTCCAGTATTCCTGCCTGGAGAATCCCATGGACGGAGGAGCCTGGTGGGCTACAGTCCATGGGGTCACAAAGAGTCGGGCACAACTGAGCAACTTCACTCACTCACTCACTGAAATAGTTTAATATCTCAACATAGCCAGTAATAAAAAATCGAGAGATTAACTACAGAAACTAATTTAAACCAGTGATTTTAAATTTAATATATGATTATCATTGTCATTAAATATACTTCATATGTACCTATATACACACAACAATTTGAAAGCTATGTCATCAAATTCTGTTTAATGAATTTAGCATAATTAATGTAACCAATCAACTGTTGTTGGATAATTAGAATGTCAAATATCTTCAGTAATAAACAGGACAAATATGATAAATTCTCTATGACAAATTTTCAAAAATTAATATATGCATATTTTCAGCTGTCCCTCTTCTAAAGTCTTCTCTTCTCCCTTCCAAAGAGGAAAGCTACTTTGTTTTGGCAATTTAAGGCTTGGGGTTTTGGCTGTGTTGATCCAGGAAATGGATGAATTTAGAGCACTGTTTAAGTCTAAGAGGCTGTATTAATTCACTTGAGGAAGACACATGCAAGACAAGAAAAAGTTGATCTGAAAAGATGGAGAAAAGAGGTACAGAGAAGAAATGACCAGTGCTTGCTTATATTAAAAGGTTTTGGAGAGTTTTAATAGAGAATCAGAGACAGTGGGAGCACCTACCCAACTGTAGTGAGGATTTTAGGGAAGATAAATGGAGGAAGAGGATTTTTAAAAGTTCTGTGGGGTATGACTAAAATACCCTTCATAAGTCCTTTTGAGAAATCTTACAATTTTCATTTTTAAAGTATTTTTGAATATCAGGTGTTTTCTTTAAAATACAAAAAACACTGATTAAAACCGCCACAAATGTTATGTATTCATTTGAATACATAACAGGGATCTATCTATCTACCTATGTGTGTGTGTGTGTGTATACATATATATATGTATACAGCTTAATTCTTGAATATACTCAATTTATAAATAACATGCCTCATAAAAAGGGTGTGCAAAATTTAAAGGTTTTAATCTATATTTTTAAACTGCTATATAAGAAATCTCTTTATATCCATTGACAGTATTTCAAAGTGCTTGTTTTCTTACATTTCTTCAACTTTGCCAACTGATAAATTATTTTAACTTTCATTTTTATTAAATGTGTGTAGATATTTTCTCATATTATTTCTCTGTCTCTCTTTCATATTATTACCATTTCATCTCTCCCTCTCATATAAATGGCAAGCCTATAAATTTTCTTTGTAATTAAAGGTTAGATAATAGCTCATGAAATGTATAATTTCCAATATTTATAAGATTTTTTGCATAGTATTTTCAATTTTAAGTGAAATAGAAAGCTTATATGTTACTTTAAAAAAATCTAATTTCAGGTAATGGTGCAGATGTAATGTTTTCTAAAACAACAAAATGCTGTAGTTAGAACTCTTAGAAAATACTTTTCTTAGTTATCATTCTTTCTTAGAATATGGATTATTTCTTCAGTTAAAAGTATTGATTTTCAGATTCAATTTAACTTTCTTTTAGATAGATGTTGTCCGACAGACTCCAAAACTCTCTTTAACTTGAGAAAAAATTGGTGAGTAGACAAACTCATTCATATTTTTACTTTTTATCGCCTCAGTAGTTTTAGATATGTTATTCCTTATTACCATTTAAGCCTTAAGCTTCCACCTGTGCTCTTGATCAGATTCCCTTTTCCATTTCTTATTTCAAGTAGTAAAATCTATCAACAAACTAATAAGACAAAACTTGAAAATCACATTTAATACCAGCTTTTCCTCTACATTTTCTATGTGAAATCCTATCAATTTTATTTCCTGAACATATTCAGTATGTTTCTTTTTCCTGCCTATGGCAAATAGTGCTTAGCATAGGCCCTTATTAGCTCATCATGATCTTTTTCATAAATTTCTTAATGCATCTTCATCACCTAACAAATCCCAGACTCTGCTCATCTGGTATCTAAAGCCCTCTTGATCAATTCTAGCTCTCTTGTCCAGTCTCTTCTGTCTCTCCATCTCTTGCATTTTGTTTTGAGTAATTTGTGGTTCCTTAAAATTCAACATGTTTTATGCATCTGTTCTTTTCATAAACTATTTCCTTGGAAGTAAGAGTCTATGATATGCCTTTTTCTTTGATTTCTTAAGTTAAGCTTTTAAGAGTTAGTTTACTTGCCTTTTGAGAGCTTATCTGGTATGGGCCAGGTGCTGATCCTTATATATACATATGTGTGTGTGTGCGTGCATGTGTGTGTGTGTGTGTCACTCAGTCGTGTCCGACTTTGTGACCCCATGGACTATAGCCCACTGAGCTCCTCTGTCCATGGAATTCTCCAGGCAAGAATACTGGAGTGGGTTGCCATTCCCTTCTCCAATATATATATTTTATGATACTTTTCCTTTTGCTTATAACCCTTTTGTATCATGATTAAGCTCTTGGCTCATTTTCTACTTCTCCTGTGGATTAGAAGTAACTTTATGTATAAGAGTGTCTCATTTTCCTTTGTACTTAAAATATCTTATCGAATAGCATATATACATATATGTCTGTATATAGTCATACATGTATATATGCTATTAGGATATATACACACTCACATGCATACAACAGTAAGTAATTTTTGGACTAAACTGAATGCCACATATTCATTTCTCCTCTATTATGATAAGTATAAGAAATGAGCTACTGTAATTTTCTTAAAAACTTGAAACAAGTTCAGAAAGTGTTTACTATTGTACTTTCTTATTTCACTAGAGGAGGGGGACATCCCTAACCCTTGGCTCCAAGTTTATATATTTAGCGTAAAGGGATGTATCTTATCAGTCTTCTTGGTCAGAGAGAAGTTCACATTCAGATCCATAAAGTTATTTTTGTTAACTTTATAGAAAACCTCTATTTTATGAACTATGACCTGCCTTCAAATAACAGCATAACATTAACCAACAGAGTGGAGGCACAAGAAGAAAGCTGAAATATGGGGAGAAAAATATGGGCCCAAAGGAGAGAATGAGCTTCCTTGGTGGCTCAAGCAGTAAAGAATCTACCTGTAATGCAGGAGACATGGGTTTGATCCCTGGGAAGATCCCCTGGAGAAAGGAATGGCAACCCATTCCAGTGTTCTTGCCTGGAGAATTCCATGGACAGAGGAGCTTTGGGGGCTACAGTCCATAGCATCGCAAAGAGTCAGACACAATTGAGTGACTAACACTTTCACAGACTTTCACAAAGGAGAAATAGAGCAAAGTAGGCTTGGAATTCACTGACTTTGTCTTTGGTAAGCTTACTGGCTTCAGGTAGCAGAGCTGCACTCACCTATGGATTCCACACAGCCCTTCCAGTGCTTTATCTTATGGATGGAGGGGAACCTCTGAAAAACAGCCTGAAATAGAGCAACATAATGTGAGATTATGAGACTCTAAACTAATTATTAAGTTTACTTTGACAATGCTAAAAACCAGGAGCTTTCATATGCATACTCTTCACATCATACACAGATAAACAGATAAACAAATTGTAATTCATTCTATTTTTTAATTATTTGTCATAATCTTGTTTGACCTGACAAGGTCTATTCCTTAAAGATAGAATGTATAAATCACACTCTATTTTTTTAACTCCCTGCACATAAAACGTTGGCTGTGCTCCAGGTATCTAACTGATAATTTTTAGTTTTAAGTTTTAAAAAAATCTTTTTTCCCAATGACCATTACTAAGAAATCAAGATGCCATCAGTGCATAGGTAATATAACCATGAGTTCTCTCCTACCTAACCAAGTTGGGGAAACAGCTAAAAGTATTTAATAACTAATGGTGCTTTTCCCTCTCATTGGTATAATTTATGGCAGCAGAGAACTAGAGGATTCATGTGTGCTGTGCTTAGTTGCTCAGTCATGTCTGACTCTTTGCAACCCCATGGACTGTAGCCCACCGGGCTCCTCTGTCCATGGGTGGAAGGGGAATAAAAAGAATCTTCCCTCTCCTACATGTGAGAGATTCTATGCCTCTGAATCCTAGATTCTTTGCATGCAGGAGCTGTGACTCATTAGTATTTTATCCCCAGTGCCTGGCACATAGTAGGTAATTACAACATGTCAGAATAAGTTAATGGAGGAGAAAAATCTGTTAAGGAACATCTCAACAATTGAGAGAATAGACAGAATACATGTGGGAGAGGAGTTCATTCAATCAGCACATACAGGTACAAACCAAATTTTAGATTAGTTAGAACCAGAAACAACTCCCACTTTGTGAATTTAAATTTAGTTAGACCTAAGGGAGTCTCCAAAATCACTGCAGATGGTGACTGCAGCCATGAAATTAAAAGACGCTTACTCCTTGGAAGAAAAGTTATAACCAACCTAGATAGCATATTCAAAAGCAGAGACATTACTTTGCCAACTAAGGTCTGTCTAGTCAAGGCTATGGTTTTTCCACTAGTCATGTATGGATGTGAGAGTTGGACTGTGAAGAAGGCTGAGTGCCGAAGAATTGATGCTTTTGAACTGTGGTATTGGAGAAGACTCTTGAGAGTCCCTTGGACTGCAAGGAGATCCAACCAGTCCATTCTGAAGGAGATCAGCCCTGGGATTTCTTTGGAAGGAATGATGCTAAAGCTGAAACTCCAGTACTTTGGCCACATCATGCGAAGAGTTGACTCATTGGAAAAGACTCTGATGCTGGGAGGGATTGGGGGCAGGAGAAGAAGGGGACGACCGAGGATGAGATGGCTGGATGGCATCACGGACTCGATGGACGTGAGTCTGAGTGAACTCCAGGAGTTGGTGATGGACAGGGAGGCCTGGCGTGCTGCGATTCATGGGGTCGCAAAGAGTCGGACACGACTGAGCAACTGAACTGAAGGGAGTCTCAGGTCACGTCTGTTACCTGATTTTCACTTTTGACAAAATGACAAAGGAGTGACATTCAGTGATAACAATCGAGAAACTGATTTCATCCTGTTTTTGGGGGTAGTTTATTTCCTTGTCTTCTTCCTATTTTTAAATGCTTGCAGGTAGCAAAATGAAGCAGAATCAGCACAGCCTCTCAGTGTCACAGCTGGACAATGGGTTGACCACTGTAGCAGCCGCCATCATTACCTACAGGCTACTTTCAGGGCCCGCTGCATGATGGACCGGACCTGGAAGCTCAGCTGTTGCCAGCAGCTGTGGAAGGACATGCTTGCATATATGCACCCACTGTGCTAGGCGTCCTGGCTGAAAGAAACTGAAACAAGGGTTTGGTGTTTGAGTGGAGGCACACTGTGAATAAATACCTAATGCTGATGTGAGCATTATGCCAAAGTCAAGAATCTGTTTGGATAATTGAACATGACATTCATTCTCTTACTGCTGAGTGAAGGAAGGTGGAAAAGTGTGTTTTTTGCTTAACTGGGCCTATCACTTTGAAATTTAGCCCCAGTCATCTGTTACACTGAGAGGGGAATGCTGGCATTTTACGAAACATATTCCCCCCAAATAAAGGAAATGTAGTTTGTAATGTTCAGAAGCCAGAGCGTTCGACTAGTCCCCTCATTTCTGTTTCAGGTTTTGCTTAAATTGGCTTGCAGATTTATCTGCCATGCATTGCACATGGATGTTTTTGTCACCGCATATTTTACAACAGCTGTGATCCTGATGGGGATTCAGTTACCCAAAGGCCCCTCTGCATGCAAGCGGTCACCAGGCATCTAATGGGCTGAGGGCCGAAACGACAATAAAGTGAGCAGAGCCATGCAGCTGCGGACCAAATGTAGGGTAATAACTAGCAGTTGGCCATTACGGGGTTAACTGCTGGTGTTCTGGTGAGTGTAAAAAAATGTGGAGGTCCTGCTCAAAAACACAGCCAAAATGTGAATAGTTCCACTGGGTCAGAGTTAAAATGCTTCTGCTTCCTTTTCAACTGCTGATTATTTTCAGGATACCAAACTTGTGGGAGTGTCTAACACATATATTATTATAATTGTAATTTTTTTGATAACTATGTCATAGTTTTCCAACATGCTTTTAATTGAAACAAGGGATCATTGCAGAATTATCAGCTTCTTAGTCTCTGGGGTTTCAGCCACTGGTGCCTGTGCCTATATAATTTCCAGACTTGTTACATCTACCCTGGGAAGAATTTTTACCTATATTTGTTGATTTGAAGAGCCATCCACTCTGTTGTTTTAAACAAATGAAACTGTATCACTGCAATGTCAGTCCAAACATGTGTAATTAACATGGAAAATATGTCTAAGCCATATTGGTCAAGATAGATGACTTCCTTGCATGACTTATAAACAGTTAGAGGCAAAAAGCCAGGATGTCAAAACCAAGTTGTATACCACAAAGTTTTATCTGGGAGGACTTTCAAATTACAAAGGAAACTAAAGACTAAAATTCAGCCTGCCATACTTTCTCAATAAGGAGGGCAGCTTTCTGGTATCTGTATAAAAATAATCCTCTGTCCTTCTCTTCGACATGTTTTTTTACACTGCAAAGGTCAAAACAGACATCTTATTCTTCTGGAAATGTTCATCAAACAGTATAATGGTACATGTCAGAGCTTTCAAATTATTCTGGCTAGAAACAGGTCTCTAATCTTCTTTTAAATTTTATCAGTGACAGCACACAGAATTCTCTTTGGAATTCTTTGATCAGCGGCCTAGGCTCTGAAAGGCAGAGTTTAGAACTCTGCTCCCTATATGTTTTTCTGAGTCTGCTGAAAGTCCTGAGCTTTGACTTTTTCCTAGGGTTGTTTTCCTAGGTAATGATCCAATAATACTATTATTAACAGGTAGCAGAGCCTA